>NC_141149.1:109840974-110151936 GCF_053477565.2 Lygodium microphyllum | reverse complement strand
GGGGGTGCTGGAGAAGCGCTGGAGGAGGGGGAGATGGTCGTGCTGCTGGAGGATGAGGGGGAGATGGACGAGTTGTTGCTGGAGGAGGAGGGGAGGAGGAGCGCTGGAGGAGGGGGAGATGGCCGCTGGTGGAGGAGGAGGGGGAGATGCAGGTCGTTGTTCCTAGAGGAGGAGGGGGAGATGGCGACCCACTAGAGGAGAAGGGGGAGATGGACGAGGAGGGCGAGATGGAGGGTGAGCCTGGCCCACAAGATGGAGAGTGAGATGGAGGCGAAGTCAGGTGAGATGGAGGGGGAGCCACGGTCCACAACGTATAGGGTGAGATAGAGGGGTGAGATGGACGACGAGATGGAGGGGAGAGGGAGTAGAGATGGGGTCTGAGGGAGAGAGACTCCCACAATCCACAACTCCACTAGTCGAGATGGAGGGAGAGAGGGACTCCCACGGGTGATGGGCCACAAGTCACGAAGAAGAAGATGGAGGGGGTCTTTTCAAGACTCAAGGAATTGAAGAAGAATGTTGGGTGCCGCCTAAATGTCAATTATTAATTTAATAATTTAATAATTAATTTTTGTAAATTGTGCATTCTAGAATTTAAATTCTAGTTTTTGTGCCAAATTTCAAAATCATGAGTCATGACTCATTTAATAATATTAAATAAATTAAATTCTACTTAGTTATACTAACTCATGAATATTGGTTATGCCCCATAATTATATTATATACTTTATATATTAAATAAAATAATAATAATTAAAAATTATATTTATAATATATGTCATTTAAATAAGTTTTATAAATATAATATCAAGTCAAAAAATTTATATTCTATAAAAATTTCCATTTATTTATTATTTTAAATATTATTTTATGTGCAATGAAATTTACTAAACCTTTTACTTATATTTTTAAAAGTGATTTTTATAAATTTACAATTCATCTTTACTATTAGTTAAGGGGAGGTTGGGGGCGGGTGCCACATCACAAAGAAACGCGGGGGCGGGTGCCACGCGTCCAACATCCGCCCTCGCCGCGAAAATCGGCCTGTCCCGGCGAGTCTAGGCGCTCCGCGCCTAGTTTTACATTAAACCTCGGTTTTTTGTGAACACTCGACAGGACTTCTTGAGTTTGTAAGTGAAATTACCGCGACACCTTTCGAGAGTGTGTGATTAGGAGAGGCACAAGCAAACGGACTGACCTTTGCTACCGTATCATCAATGTCCAACCAACAGATGCTATGGAACTTGAGCATGGGATCAGCAATCTGGCATCTGCTGCATGGTTCTGCTTTTGAGAATTTCTTTCAGAAGGAGTTGGGATGTTAGAGGCTCCGATGCAGGCAGGTTAGACGCTATGGAACCTGAGCATGGGACCAGAAAGCTGGCATCTGCTGCACGGTTCTGCTTTTGAGAAAATTTTCCAGAATGAGTTGGGATGCCAGAGGCTCCGATGCAGGCCAACCTGCCTGCGCTGGTGGTGGAGAATGTGGTCTGCCTTCAATCGGCAGGTTGGCATCTGCTTTATAGAACTTGAGCATACCATCAGCATGCTGGCATCTGCTGTATGCTTCTCCTTTTGAGAATTTTCTTCAGGAACAAATTAGGATGCTAGAGGCACGGATGTAGGCCAACCTGCAGGTGCCGATGCTGAAGAATGTGATCAGCAGGCTGGCACCTGCTGTATGCTTATCTTTTTGAGAGTTTTCTTCCGGAATGAGTTGGGACCCTAGAGGCTTGGACGCAGGCCAACCTGCCTGTGTCAATGGTGGAGAATGTGATCAGCAGGCTGGCACCTGCTGTATGGTTCTCTTTTTGAGAATTTCCTTTCAGAATGAGTTGGGACACTGGAGTCAGATGCAGGCCGACCTGACTGTGTCAATGGTGGAGAATGTGATCAGCAGGCTGGCACCTGCTGTATGGTTCTCTTTTTGAGACTTTTCTGTCAGAATGAGTTGGGACACTAGAGTCAGATGCAGGCCAACCTGCCTGCACCGGTGTTGGAGAATTTAGTCTACATCCTTCATAGATGCAGACAGAAGAAGGATCTTCTTCATGCGAAGCGTCTGCATGCCTACTTGCAACAGGAAAATCTTGAATCACACCCTGTTCTTGGCAATTCACTTGTCTCCTTGCTTGTTGATTGTGGCTACTTGCCCGACGCACAGCGTGTCTTTGACCAGCTGCCACAGAGGACAGAGCGTGCCTGGACTTCTCTCATATCTGGCTATATTGGTTCTGGGGACCCTCAACATGCCTTCCATTTGTACGATAACATCCAAGAGCAAGACCCTCTACTGGCTACCAGATACACCTATTTGACCCTTCTCAATGCTTGTGCTACATTGAAAGACACAAGAAAAGGGCAGCAATTTCATGCAGAATTAACCACTATGGGTCTAGACAGAGATCTTCATGTGGGTAGCACACTGGTGGATATGTACACCAAATGCGGCTCATTTTCTGAAGCACACCATGTTTTTGATGGGCTGACAGTGCGTGATGCAGTGACGTGGGCTGCGCTAGTGGCAGGATATGCTGAACATGGCTCTGGTGATAGAGCAGGGGATGCTTTGCAGCAAATGCAGCTGGAGGGCATCTCCCCTGATGCTGTCACATTTATTTGCTCTTTGAAGGCTTGTGGCCGAACAGGAGCAATAGAGACAGGTGAATGCTTGCATATGGAAGCAACCAAAAGGGGATTAGAAAAAGAGCTGTACACTGGCAGCACACTTGTGAACATGTATGGGAAATGTGGCTTTATTAAAGAAGCATGCCATCTGTTTGCCAGGCTGCCTGTTCAAGATGCAGTGTCCTGGAATGCCCTGATTGCAGGTTATGCTGAACATGGCCTCAATGAGGAATTGTTGAATTGCTTTAAAGAAATGCAGCTGCAAGGTGTGAATGCAGATGCAATAATATTTGCATATTGCTTAAAAGCTTGTGGGACAACAGGAGCTTTAGAAACGGGTCAACACTTACATGCTGAAACAACCAAGCTTGGTTTAGAAAGTGAGCTTTACATAAGTAGCATGCTGGTAGGTATGTATGCAAAATGTGGCTCCCTTGTAGAAGCACGACTTGTGTTTGACAAGCTGCAGCCTCAAAATGCAGTCTCCTGCATGGCACTGGTTGCAGGATACATTGAACATGGATTTGGCGAAGAGGCCTTGAGTGCTTTACAACAAATGCAGTTTGAAGGTGTGCCTGCAGAATCTGTCACAATCACTTGCGGCTTAAATGCTTGTATGACACTTGGAGCTCTAGGTACAGGCCAAGAAATACACACTGATTCAACAAAATTCGGTTTGGAAACAGAGTCAGAAGTGAGTAGTGCTCTGGTGGACATGTATCTCAAATGTGGCCTTGTGGAAGATGCACACCAAGTGTTTGACCAGCTGCCTGTTCGAAGTACAGCTGCATGGAATGTAATGATTGTTGGGTATGCAGAACGGGGATTTGAAGGCAAAGCAGTAAAGTGTGTTCAGCACATGCAGTCTGAGGGTGCGTGTCCTGATTCTGTCACTTTTCTTTTGTGCTTAAAAGCTGTTGGTGTTACAAAAGATTTAGAGACAGGCCATCTTTTACATGCTGAAACAATCAAACGGGGTTTGGAAAGAGAGCTTTTTGTGGCCAACACATTGGTGGATATGTACACTAAATGCAGCTCTCTTGCAGAAGCATGCCAAGTGTTCCACACACTTCCATCTCAAGATGTTGTGTCATGGAATGCACTGATAGCAGGATACACTGAACATGGGCTTGACGAGAAAGCTGTGAATTGTTTCCAACAAATGCAGCTGCAGGGTATCCCTGTGGATTCCATCACTTTCTTATGCAGCTTGAAAGCTTGTGGCTCTACTGGTGCTTCAAAAACAGGCCAAGAGATACATACAGTCATAACCAAGAGGGGACTTGAAAAAGAACTCAAGTTGGGCGGCACACTCGTGGATATGTACGGCAAATGTGGCTTGCTTCGAGATGCCCAGCGAGTGTTTGACAGGTTGCCAGTTAGAACTGCAGTACTGTGGAATGTGATGCTATCCAGTTATGCTGAACATTGCCAAGATGGGCAAGTGCTGAACTGTTTTAAACAGATGCAGCTGGAAGGTGTGCCTGCTGATGCTGTCACATTTATTCTATGTTTGAAAGCCTGTGGCAATACAGGAGCCTTAGAAACAGGCCGAAAGGTACATGCTGAGATCAGGAAATCTGGACTAGAAAGAGATCTACATGTGGGAAGCACATTGGTGGACATGTATGGCAAATGTGGTTCTATTGTAGAAGGAGGGGAGGTGTTTGACATGCTGCAAGCCCAAGGTGTTGTGCCTTGGACTGCAATGATCAAGGCATATGGTGATAACAATGAGAGTGACATGGCCATGAAGTGTTTTGATGAGATGAAATACTATGGTGTAAAGCCAGATTCTGTTACATTCACCAATCTTCTTACTGTATGTAGCCAAGCGTGCCTAGTTTCTAAGGGGCAAGAGTATTTTAAGTTGATGAAAGAATTTGGAATTGAGCCTACGTTGAATCATTACACTTGCATGATTGATTTGTATGCAAGGTCAGGACATGTATTTGAGGCATTGAAACTTATTGTGTCCATGCCGTTTCCTTTATCTAGTGTAATTGTAGTGGCTTTACTCGCTGCCTGTAAAGCTTATGGGCGATTGGAACTTGGACAGAGATGCTTTCATCAGCTTGTTGAGATGAATCAAGAAGATGCTTCTGCATATATGCTGATGGCAGATGTGTATTCAAGTGCGGGATTGGAGAGTGATGCAAGCAAAGTAGAAGGGATGAGGAACATTGTAGGAGCTCACAAAAAGCCAGGTACTGCTTCAATTGAGCTGAGCAACAAGTTGTATGAATTTGTTGTGGGTGTCAATCAAAAAGTAAATGTAAAAGAATTTTCAGAAATTCAGAGTTTGCTTATGAAGAAAGAAGGGTATGTCCCAAATCTAGCCATGCTCTCAAGACTGGCTGATGGTATAAATGAAGCAGTGTCTGATGATTTTATGAATATGAATTCTTTATGAATCTCAAACGCAACAACAATGAGAGTAGAAATTGCCAATTGTAGCAATTCCAGTGTATTGATGTTGCTAAGGCAGCCTCTGATGATGGAGCAAGGGCCGGGCAGGAGTGCAGCTACCAGGATGCAGATTTTGTATTCATTTCTTCTGGTGTTGAAGAAGCCTCAATCCCGTGCAGGAAGCCCTAGCCGGATGCATTTTTATAGTCAGAGGGGGACTACCTGAGAATCGTGACAAACTCAAGGTGGGAGAAGGATGTCTAGCAACTCAGACATGGATTTGTAAGCTCTGGTGAACTGCAAGGTCCCTGTTTGACCTGTGCTTCCCCAGGATTAGAATGTAGATGGAGACAACTTTAGCATCAAGAAGGTGATGATGGATGCCATTCTGGAGTCCTACAATCTTGCAGAGTTGGTGATCGAAAAGATGGACTGTCAAATGGTCAAGGATCCCACGACTCCTACTTCTGAGAAAACTGATTTGGAGAAGGCCCAAGCGCATTCGAACAAGTTGAATGCTCACATCTACTCTTTCATCTTTCTCACGCACACTGCATCATTGTGCATGTGAAGCAGATGATGGGTGGGTGTCAGATTTGGCTGCATTTGGAGCAGCTTTACAATTGGATGACTCCCATGAAGAGGGTATCTATGGAGGTATAGATGTGGACCATGGATCCCAACAAGCTTGCATCCATGAAGGATCACATTTTCAAATTGCAATGTAGAGCTCGAGGCCTTGGAGAGAGAGGGTATATGCTTCTTTAATGGTAGTTGCCTCAAGAAGTACTACCCTCTAATGCATCCACTGCACGAGCCTCCATGGTAGAACCACTCATGAATGTAAGAGTAGCCACCATCATCGAGATAGAGGACAAGGATGAGGAAGCAATAGCACCTACCTTTAATATCCTTACACACCTTTGATGCACTTATTGATGAGGGAGCTGAATTTAATATCCTTACACATGATCATCAGACCCTCATTGGTCATCCCCAACTATAGCATACCAATGCTAAAATCAACCCATTTGGGGGATAGTCTTACTCACTATGCTATAAAAGTGCAAAATAGCAGTCTCTATTGAGACTAAAAACCTACCTATGATCTTCTATGTGTTGCCTAGCACTAAGGCCATTAGTAAGGAATAACTGCTAGGATGCGCATTCAAGAAACAAGCACATTGCGATGTTAACTATGACTCACAATTGTATTCACCTTACCATTGGCAATAGATAGTGAGGGCTTTCAACAAGGGCAATATGGCTCCATCAAAGCTTGCAGTGCCACCAGTAGAGAAACCTAATGCAAGGTCTAAGGAGGGGGGTCATGACTTGTCCCACCCTACCAAGACAAACCAGTCGTAACCAAAAGGAGACACAACCAAGACCACTGAGCAAAAACTCAAATGGGTGCCCAAACAATAATCGTAGCCACCTAGAAGCCAGACTACACAAATTTGGAACCACAAAATCTCCTATAGTAGGAGATCCTCAATGCCGGGAAGGTGATCCCCTTCGAAGATATGGTTGCTACCTTACTGGCATAGCTACCTGCCTGGTAAAATGATTTTTATTCTCTGTAATCACTTTTCAGAGGGGTTGATACGATCACATAGAAACAGTTGGTGTCCATGGTGTTGGATTAGGAGGAACATTTTAAGCTGCACTCTCCATAGAAGGGGAATTTAGAGGCTTTGATAGGCCATAATTAAAACACAAAGAAGAAGTGTAAGGTGAAGAAGGATAACAAATCCAAGGAGAGGACAGTTCTTCAGTTCCTATTTGTGGAATTGGCAAGATTCAGGCCATTCCCAATGGGCATGGTGGCGCTTTTACATTGGATGTCCTTTATGTGCCTAGTCGTGGCTTCCACCTTTGTCAGTGAGTAAGATGTGTGGCTTGTTGAGTTTGATGCTATCACTCAGGATCCGTGATGGGTCAGACGAGAGGTGTGATGTGCCAAGGATGTAAGGAGCATGCTGCCTACAAACTGAAAAACCCAACTGCTCTTACTATCTCATTTCTTCTCAGTCCTTGACCAAGCTATGGCATGCTCGATTGGTTACTGCAACCACAAATACCTTTGGAGTGTGGTTTGGGACAAAATGATTCATGCCTTGTAGGTCTCTTAAGTCCTAATGCACAACTCAATAGAAGAAAAGAGAACCCAAGAAAGACAGAAGATCCTCCAATCTTTACTATATCAATAAAAGAGAGCTTTGGACAATTATTGGCTCTGTGAGCTGAAGCCATGTCTAGCACTTTGAATCCATGAAGTTGCCTAAATATTCGATTGTGGACAGCTCTTCATTGCATCTCATTTTGCCTCGAACAATCTTCACATTGATTAAGTCATAAACTTTTTGACTTGTCTTGATCTCACGTGCACTCCAGCACATGGGTAGACCTACGCCATCTTTTAGGATCCGTGATAGGTTAGATGAGTGAGGTGATGTGCTAAGGACGTAAGGAGCATGGTGTCTACAAGTGGAAGAATACAACCGCTCTTTCTTAATATCTCATTTCTTCTCACCGAGCTGTCTCACTAAGCTATGGCATGCTTGATCAGTTACCTCAAGTATCTTTGGAAGGCAGCTCATGACAAAATGATTTGTGGCTTGTTTATAAGACTCAATAGTCCTAACACACAATTTAATAGAGGAAAAGAGAACCCATGAAAGATAGAAGAGATTCTCAAATCTTTATTACAACAATAAAAGATAGATTTTTATAAGTATTGGCCATGTGAGCCCAAGCCCTATCTAGCACTTTGAATCCACAAAGTCATCTCACTATTTGATCTTGGATAGCTTTTCACTGTGTCTTGTTTTGCCTCCAACAATCTTCACCTCAATTAAGCCACGACCCTTTGGTTTGTCTTGATCTCATGCGCACTCTGGCACATGGGTAGACTCACTTGTTGCTCCTTGTATGAATAGAAAAAGAAGTCTGCACATGCTCTTGTAATCATTCTTGTGTTAATTGTTGGCATATGGAGGGATGGGAAACACTGTTATTTGCTATATAAGATTGCTTTTTTTGGCTACACACTCATATACTTCACTATACGTTATGCCTTGGTCCATCAGTTGCTCTTGGGTAATCTTTGACTGTTATTTGTTGTATTTTTTGTGTTTATTCTTTGTGCATAGTAGTTGTCTTCTTCAAACACATGCTTTTGTGCCTTTCTTCACTAGAACTCTTGGACTCTACAAAAGTGTGGGAGAAGCTTCAACTTAAAATATGAGGCTTCGTCGACCATGCAAGTTATGCCCCCCTATGGTTAGCTATAAACTATCAGGTTTGAGTTGATTGATATGATTCAATCTTCTTCAAGTGATACAAATATAGGATCAACTTCAACACATGTAATCTATCTTTCCATAAGCACATTTTTTGGGGATTGTTCTCTACAAGCTTTTTAGTATGATGGTGTGGCCAACATCTTACGAGCTTAGACATTGATGATATATGTTAGTTTTGAGCATGTCCTCTATGTTGCTTGAGCATGAGGCATCTTTATATTTACAAGGAGGCTTTCATCTCAATATGGTGGCCATTAGGAGGCTTTTATAGCCTTAGTGAAGAGTGATAGGAAGAAGAAGATGAAGGCACAATGTTATTATCATGGCAAGAAGGGGCATCTCGAAAAGGAATGCAAGGATCTAGTGGCATTGTGGTGGACAGAGCAGGAGTAGAAAAAAAAGATTAAGAACTCCTTTGATGAGTCATCATCCTCTTTTGATTCACATTTTAATTTAGGACCTTCGCCCAAGGCAAAGGCCCCGGCCCCCTAGGCTTTGGAGGGCTCATCTTCTGTAGAGAGGGCGAAGGCCTCCTCCTCCACCTTCTAGCCCTAGTGGCGATTGTCATCCCTCATGAGTCTTAGGTGCAAGAGAGAGTGTAAGAGGGTTTGTGGTGGTGGGGCATCTGAGAGCCTCATTGATATATGCAAGTGCAGTGGACCTAGAGTGAGGCTTCCCACATGCATTGAAGTTTGGTATATTTTGAAATCCTGGAGCTGGGATTGACATCTAGGTTCATGATGACCTATTTTAGAGAGCAAGCTTTGCTCCTAGTTAAAGATCATGTAAGAGAATGTTTTGATGGTTTGTTAGCTGAAGGTGGGGAATCCATGGTCATGTTGTGCTTTAGTAAAGCTAGTTAATTATAGACATCAGATGCTGTTATGGCTACCTTTTGTTTACATCAATGTCTTTCTGAGGTACCTTGGTTGTGGCTTGATCACCCATTGCTTGGGTATCCTTGGTCCTTCTTGAGTGTCATTTTTGTATGTACTATGAGATGAATCATTATCATTGTATCATTTATTGTATTGATCACCCATGATCTAAGATAGGGTTTTAGTAGGTTGTACATCTCATGGATATTATAGTTTGTATTAGTTGTCATTTCTCTACTTTGTGCCAAAGAGGGTTGAGGCTAGTTGCCTTGATGACACTAAGTCCTCATTTATCCAACTAGTATTTGGGTGCTGAGTTTTGGGTTGCTCAACTATTCTTCTGCTTTGTATGATGGGAGTCATACCTAAAATCACATGTGGTGTATAAATTAACCATTCCAAAGTTCAATGCCAAGCGTCATGGGAATCTTGTCTATACTTGGGTGAAGGAGGTAAATACTAACATCATCTCAGTGTGCTAAATAGAGGAATTCAATTTTCTTCATGTTTAGAAGAGTCTTTAGGATGGAATGGCTCTATGATGGGAGTCATACCTAAAATCACATGTAGTGAGCACTTGGGTCGTCAAGATGTATTCAACCATTCTTCAACACTTTATCCCAACAGACTACAAATTGCAATAGCAAAAGGAGTGGAAATGCTTCAGGTAGAAACAAAAGGAGGATGTGGACACTTGCTTCACCAGTTCTTATTGATATATCCCTTTTCCCTTATCGAGGATGAGATCATTTCCATTTGTGAATAACTTACACACCATCATTTTGGTTGATGTGGAGGCACAACAACTGGATTCTTTGGAGTGGGCCACGGAGTTGCTACTACCTATGACAAGTAGAGAAGCATAAGAAGACAGGTCAATCCAATCAATTCACTATTGCTAAAACCCAAGACAAGGGCAAGTCTACTAGTAGTGGGGGAGATACTTCCAAGAAGGCACATACTCAAGAGGATTAAATGAATCTAAAGGAAAAGAACAAGTGTTTCATGTGCAAGAAAACAATGCATATTGCTAAGAATTTCCCCAAGATACCTAACTCCAAGGACAAAATTTCCAAGGTAGGAGTCAAGACCATGGAGGCAATCACACCTTCGTCCATCATGGCTTCTACCTTGAAGATAGCACCCTTGGGAGATGTGGACTCTTCTTCCTTTGGGTTGCACGATCTCATGCCCATGCACGCAATGGTCATAGGCCATTTGGCATTTAGCTTAATAGATGGTGGAGCATCCAATAATTTTATCCTAAACAAGTCAAGAAATATCATCTCCACATGGTACTTACACTAGTGTGGCATAACTTGTGGTGGGAATTGTTTCAAGCTAAAACTTCATGCTTCGGTGGGAGTTATGTAGGATCTGTTGGGCTGAGTGGCTAAAACTAGTCATAATATATCTTTTGTTTGTTGCTTATGATGAATGATTATTGACAATTAACAATGAATTGGTATTGACACGATATAGGTTTATTATCAAGTATTGGAGATAGTGCCATATGAAAGAGTGGCTGTAATGCCAAGAAGTCCTACATTCGGAATAAGATATTGGGATCATCCCCAAGAATCTACAATGTATGCTATTTGTCATGCCCAAGAGACCACCAATACATGAGGATGTAGATATTGATCACTTCCACAAGGGAAAAAATTGTGAAGTGATGTTTTGGTAGATTGGTTGTGATTAAAAGAATTTGGAAGTGCTCTTATATTTATTAAAAGGGATCCTTGTCATTTTATTGAAAAAACTAAGTATTGTGCCTATTTCAATAGGTGAATGATGAGGTATACCTTATGTGATTGATTTTTGAAATCATGCATGCAACTCCTTGTCATTCAATTGTATTGGAATTTTGCGAGAGAATTATGGCTATCTTAGAGAAGATGCATCTCTGGACTTGCATGTCTTTATGAAGAGGCTTCAATTGGATCTGAACTTATGCTGATCGGTACTTTTATTTCGTAGGTTGTGGAAACTCATATATTTAATTATTGAAGTGGCTTGAGGAACTTAAAGTAATTGGACTCTCCAAGTATGATACTCTCCAGAAGGATAAATCAAATTATATAGACAAACAATTTATAAGGATGAATGGATGGGTATATGACCAATAGGAAAGTTATTTCACTTGGTAGGATGATTGCTCTTATTGGGCAAGTAAAGACAAAAAATTATGAACTCCTTGACTATCACGATCTTCCAAAAATCCACCTTTCTTTGTGACAAAAGAGCCTGATGAGGTACATTGTAATCGATTCACAATGTTCAAAGTAGTGTACATAACTACTTATCAATATTTTGACATTGACTTCCATGAGACCATAATAATGATCCTTGAGAATTTGTCAAATCCATACTATACCCGAATCCAACGAGTTTGGTCCATGAGGAATGCCATGGAAGATTTATTGTAACTTCTTTATGATCAATCTAGACCAAATTGGAAACCTCTAAGTTAATCTCAAGATAATCTAGTGGATGAAAGAATTGAAGCTACTCCATTGCGTCCTACTCAAAGGAAAAAGGATTAATGATGATATCATCATTATAGTGAAAAAAACAATCTTACATTGTTGGGTGTATGTTCAAGTTACCCAAGTTATATCTCCTAATAGTATGGCAACACATGGAAGGCATGTCTAAAATAGATATGCTATTAGAGGACATCCTCCTTTGCCTATAGTCTACTCAGCCCTACATATAATTGAAAAATCTTGTGCTTTTGTAATTGTGCCATTGCATGAAGTCCATGATTGAGAGTTTAATGTATACACATATGCACATATCTTTCTTTTTGAGATAATAAAGAATTGTGTTAACTCACTATTATGGGGTCGTCTAAGAGAGGAATGTCGTAAACTCTTGAGCAACTAAATTCTAATATTCAATTGGTGTGATTAGAATCACCACATTAATACGAGTAGATGATGCTTACAAGGAGCTCCAATAGAAGAAATTCATTTTGAAGTAGACACCCCTACCTAAGTTTAATGAAGAAGGATCCAAGGTTGAACAAGATGAAAAAGCCTAGATCAAAGTCATGGATGATTACTTTATGGCTGCTAAAAACTAGTGTTACTAATCAATCCATGGCTGCATGCCTTTGTCTCACTAGTAAAGCTAAACAATAGTGGAAATTACGATATCGTGATAAGGGAGTAATTAAACCTTTCAAACTTGGGAACAAATTAAGGAGGCAATGAAAGGACAATATCTACCACAGTCCTTTGAATCTATTGAGACAAACAAGCTCTACAGGCTTCTTCGATGAAACTTGACCTTAGAAGGATGATACTCAAAGTTTGTGAGCCTTCATCACAAGTATGCACTGCCCAAAGACAACAACTTAGCAAATCATGAGGTTTTGCTAGGGACTAAAATTCCCTTGGATACTCATCTTGAATCAATGAGATTGGAAATCCCCAAAGATGCCCTCATGCAAGCAAAGCCTAGAGTGAAAGAGATTACATAGAATGGCCAAAGAAATCACCCTATTAATAACAAATATGGAAAAAACTATCTAAATGATAGGCTTAATATGGGCAATGCTAGAGGAAATAGATGAACTAATGCCATTCCTCAAGGACTAAATGGGCTAGGCAATAGGTAGTGCTATTGATATAGGAAAGGACTGGGATGCTAGAGAGCTAGCTACCCAAATTGTCCTTAGAATCCTAGCCTAAATCAACCAACTAGAAGAGGCTGGGGAAATGGTAACAACAACCAAGGCCATAGACCTAGAGTTTGAATGATAGCAGAGTACTGGTGGTCCATTCCTTTATTCTCAACAATGGCATGTATGGATTCTCTTTTAATTCTGTCCCCCAATGTGACGATGAATACTAGGATAGACTAACTTGAAGAATGTGCCATGGGGGACATAATTAAAAGAGAATCCATACATGCGACTATTGAGAATAAAGGAGCAGACCACTAATGTTTTGCTGACATTCAAACTCCAACAACTTATAAGAGTAAGTCATTCAGAATTTTGATTGAATGTGGAAGTACCCATTTATTTCTTGCACCAAAAATAGGCAAAAGATTGCATCTAGAATCCTAGGAAAGAAAGAAATGATATTAGAATTGGATAATGGAAATGAAATTACCTCTCTTGGAATTTAGGAAAAGGTCAACTTAAATTGGCAACTTAAATTATACAACCAAGTGACTAAAGCCAACTTCCAAATTCTACTATTGGGATGTGTTAGAGTTTGCAAGTTTTGGGCAGTATCTAATGTAATTTATGTGGTGTGGAGACTTATTAAAGTGTCATTGTAGGGTGTGTACACCTAGTGTCTACTAGGCTCTAGAGTTAAAAAAAATCAACTCTAGTTAGTTGTTGTAAGTGTGGTCCGGTCACACCTTAGACCTAAACCTAAGTTGTACTTTTACCTATCTTTTAGTTCAAAAAGAAAGTACACTCTCTTGTTGAGCTCTCACACTATCTACTATCTATCGTTTACTCTCTTGTTTCTCTCTCCTCCATTGTTGGTCCTATTTCCTTCATTTAGTATCAGAGTCATCACCACTACCAAGTTCGTACGTGGAGGAGGAGCTCTTCCCTTCTAGTTCCTACTCATTAGCTAGCTCCACCAAGTTTGCCACCAGTGTGCTACCAAGTCTGCTTGCACCATGCCCAACTCTGCATGGTCCTACACATGCTACACTGCTTGAGCCACCCTTATGTAGCTCAATCATTGCTTTGAGTGCCACCTGTTAGATATGATCAATGCCCCACCCTCATTAGGTGCTACCAATGATCCATGGTGCTCAAAGTTGTAAGGCCCCCATTATGAGGAGAAGCCAAGTGTGAGCCCGGACATTGGTGGAGTCCTGACTTGTATATCAGATGAGGTCTATGTGACCGGATGGCAAAAAGGTGACTGTTGTGGGTCTAATCTTTGGGTTAGACGGAGTGGTTAAGCTGGTAACAACTCGAGGCACATTGCATTGAGTTGCGTGGTAAGGGAGTTAAAAGGGGCCCCTATTGTGGGGTCCGGGGGCCGCGGAAGCGGCCCCTGGCTGGGGGGTCCCAGGGGGGCCAGCAGCTCCCCTGGCGGGGGTCCGGGGGCAGCGCCCCCGGCCCGATGGTAAAGGGAATATTCCTTGGAATATTCCCTGGCCGACTAGTGGAGGCTCATATGGTAGGTCGGTCAGCAGGCCGACCTAACGACCTTCGCGGGCTATAAAAGCTAAACCTCTTCGCAGCCATCTAACACTCATCTTTCACCCAATCAGAGTTGTTGTTCCAGCTAACCTTAAGCTCTTCACCTATCTTCTGTCTAGATCGCCATCTAAGCTTCACACAGTGGAAGCGCACGGGTGGACAGAGCCATCTTTGTATCAGTTGTTTGGAATTAAAGAATTTACTGATTCCCCTCTTATCTGTTGTGTACTCTCTATCTCTTTCTCAGATTCTGTTCGCTGCGCCGTGTAATATTTTACATGGTATCAGAGCCCAGGGGGCTCTAGAGATCGGAGAGCGTGCAAGAGGAAAAGGCTTCAACAGCAAAGAGAAACGATGTCAACTCCGGGAAGCAGTTCTGGCGCATCAGGAAGTGGTGCAGGAGGTGGTGCTGCTGTACCGGCTATTCAAACACTGAGGATTCGTCCACCAACCTTCAGCGAAGGCAAGTTAGATGGTACAAACTATACCTTGTGGAAGTTCAAAATTACAACTATCCTTGATTCTTATGAGCTTCTGGAGACTGTGCTGGGGACTGACGCAGAACCACAGCCTACCCCCGACCCATCAAATCCTAGTGTGATGATTCCTCCGAATGCAGATCTTCTACGAGCTTGGAAACGAAGGAATGCAGATGCATTGTGTGCCTTAGTTACAAGCTGTTCTGACAGTGTTTTGACTCTGATTCAGCATACAACCAAAGCGTCAGAGGCTTGGAATGTACTAAGGAGTCAGTATGAAACACGAAACCAAACAAGGATTCAAAACTTGGAGAATCAACTAGCAGCGGAGAAGTTTGCTGAAGGAGAGACGGTTGAAGCATTCATCACTCGGATTAAGAATCTGCGCGACCAGATGGCTGGCGCTGGGATACAAAAGACTAGCGAAGAGCTAGCTCGGAGGTGTCTTCGGATTTGTCCACAAAAGTTTGATGGACTAGTAACTGCCCTTAATACTCAGGTGAGACCTCAAGCTTTGACTTTTGAGGAGTTTTGTGCATTATTAATGGAGGAGGAGTTGAGGCTGAAAGCCCGAGAAGGAAGCAATAATGGAGATGCTGCATTCTCTGCCAATGCAAAAGGCAAAGGTGTTTCCTCCACCAAAAATGATGGTGACAAAAAGAAGAAGGGCGGCAAGAAGAAGTTTCAAGGAGAGTGCTTCTACTGCAAGAAGAAAGGACATGCAATTGCAGGTTGTCGTGTCAAGAAGGCAGATGAAAAGAATGGTACCCTTAAAAGTAAAGGGAAAGAGACAGCCAATACGGCTGAAGCAGAGTTGGAATTATTCATGGCGACCATTGAGGAAGTGTGCTCCTCGGCGCAAGAAGAATCTACCACTGACTCTTGGGTGTTGGATAGTGGGGCCTCCCGTCACATGACCAACAAGAAAGGTCTATACAGTTCTATGCAGCCTCTACAAGAATCCATCACTGTGATGGTTGGAAATGATGCTAAATGCCCTGCTGCGGGCACAGGTACTATTTCTTTTGTTGCTGCAAATGGTGAAGTCAAAAAGCTTTCAAATGTGTTGTATGTTCCCGAAATCAGGAGAAATTCTCTTATCAGTTGCTGCCATAACTGATCTTGGCCATGAAGTGAGGTTCAAGAAGACAGGTGCAGAAATTATTGATAGTGCTGGCACAATTGTTGGTAAAGGAGAAAGAAGGAACAACCTGTATGAGCTAAGTGCTCTTACAGCCACCGCTGGAGTGGGCACAAGTAAGCTTTGGCATGAAAGGTTTGGACACATCGAATTTGCAGTATTGAAGGAGATGCAAAAGCAAGGTATGGTTGCTCACCTACCTACAATAACTGAATTGAAGGAACCATGTGAAGCTTGTATGATGGGCAAGCAACAGAGAAAGGCATTTCCACAAGAAAGCAAGAATAGAGCACAGGCTCCTCTAGAGTTGGTGCATGCTGACTTGTGTGGTAAGATGCCTACACAGGCCTTGGGGGGATCTTCTTATTTTATGTTGATTGTCGACGACTACAGTAGGAAGATGTGGGTGTACTTCCTTCGTGATAAGGCTCAAGCTTTTGGTAAGTTTAAAGAATGGCTAATACTTGTTGAGAATGAAACAGGGAAAAGTGTGAAGAAATTTAGAACAGATGGTGGTGGTGAGTTCAACTCAAAGGCGTTTGAAGGCTTTTGCAAGAGCAAAGGGATCAAGCGTCAATTGACGACGCCTCACACACCTCAGCAGAACGGTGTTGTGGAACGCAGGAATCGCACCATTGTGGAGATGGCAAGATGCATGCTAAAGGGCAAGGGATTGCCTAACCATTTTTGGGCTGAAGCTGTTAATACTGCAGTCTATATTCTAAATCGGAGCTATACAAAGGCTCTCAAGGGAAAAACACCTCATGAGGCTTACACTGGTAAGAAACCATCTGTCTCACATTTCAGAATTTTTGGATGTGAATGTTATGCACATGTTCCAGATGAGAAGAGAAACAAGTTACAACCAAAAAGCAGAAAATGTATCTTCTTGGGTTATAGTGATGAGCAGAAGGCTTACAAATTATATGACCAAGAGGCAAAGAAGATCATCGTGAGCCGTGATGTGGTGTTCAAGGAGGAGCCGCATACAGTGGAGGAGGAGAAGGCAAGTTCTTCCACTTTATCATCAAGCGAAGTAGTCCACTATGAACCTGTCCCGAGAGCTATCCCTATCCTTAAGGAGGAGGAAGCATCATCTTCAGATGATGAGGAAAAAGTTCACCAACCTGACATCACCCCACCGGAAAAGCCATTGCCGCGCTGGGTGAAGCAGCTCTATGACCACAATAATCCTATGCCTGCATCTGTTGAGGAGAAGGCAGATGGACCAAGGAGGTCTCAGAGAATAGAGGAGCAAAGGAGGGCTTTTGCTCACATAGTCAATATGGCCTTGATGGTTGAGATTATGAGAGAAGTAAAGGAGCCAACTGACTTAGAAGAAGCACTTGCAGATCCATCATGGAAGGCTGCTATGCAGGCGGAGTATGACAGCATAATGAAGAATGACACTTGGGAGCTAGTGGATCGACCAGCAAAGCGGAAGGTTATTGGCACCAAGTGGATCTGGAAGGTAAAGTACAAGGCTGATGGGACCTTAGAAAAGTACAAAGCTAGACTGGTTGCCCAAGGATTTTCACAAGTTGAAGGGTTTGATTTTCAAGAGTCATTTGCCCCAACTGCCAGAATGACCACTATTCGCACGATACTTGCAGTGGCTGCCCACAAGAAGTGGCCAGTGTACCAAATGGATGTTAAGTCAGCGTTCTTGAATGGTGACCTCAAGGAGGAGGTGTACGTGGCTCAGCCACCAGGGTTTGAGGCCCCCCATTCTGAGAACAAAGTGTGTAAACTGAAGAAGGCATTGTATGGGCTGAAACAAGCCCCCAGAGCATGGTACCAGCGGATAGATAGGTTCTTTTTAAACCTAAACTTCAAAAGATGTGCCTCAGATGCTAACTTGTATGTTTACAGGGATGGTAAAAAGTCTGTAGTGATTGTCCTATATGTGGACGACCTTCTTATTACAGGTGACTATGAAGATATGATCAACCAAACTCGAAAGGCTTTGAGTTCAGAGTTTGAAATGACAGACTTGGGCTTGCTGCACTATTGTTTGGGGATTGAAGTCTGGCAAGAGCCAGGAAAGATCTTCATCTCTCAGAAGAAGTATGCATGGGAGATCTTGAAGGCATTTGGCATGACCGAGTGCAAGGAGATAGCTACACCTATGGAGGTGAATGCAAAGTTATCCGTCGAGGATACATCAGCACTAGCAGACATTGGGAGGTATAGGAGGTTGGTCGGCAGTCTGATTTACTTGTGTAACACCAGACCAGATATCAGTTTTGCTGTTGGTGTTTTGAGCAGGTTCTCAAACAAACCTCATGAGAGTCATTGGAAGGCTGGGATGCGGGTGCTCAGATACTTGAAGAAAACTCTTGACTATGGTATCACATACAGTTTCGGAACTTCTCTTCTGGGGAACTGTGACTCAGATTGGGCAGGAGACATTGATTCCAGGAAGTCTGTTTCTGGTTATTGTTTCTCTTTGGGTTCAGGAATTTTCTCTTGGATTAGTAAGAAGCAACCAACAGTGGCATTGTCTTCTACCGAAGCAGAGTACAAGGCAGCTTGTTTTGCTGCATGTGAGGCCGTATGGTTGAGAAGGATTCTATGGCATGTGGGAGTGCAGGGTGAAGAACCAACTGTGCTGAGATGTGACAATCAGAGTTGCATCGCCATTGCCAAAAATCCAGTGTTTCATGCACGCACCAAACATATAGAGATCCAGTATCACTATGTGCGTGATTTGATGGAGGGTGGGATAGTGGAATTGGTCTACTGTCCAACAGAGGAGAATGGAGCAGATATCTTCACCAAAGCACTTACGAAGGATCTGCTTCAAGTTCATCTTCAGAGACTCGGCATTGGGCCGAGGAGATAGTTCACCTATGGGTGGACATTGAGTGCCACCTGTTAGATATGATCAATGCCCCACCCTCATTAGGTGCTACCAATGATCCATGGTGCTCAAAGTTGTAAGGCCCCCATTATGAGGAGAAGCCAAGTGTGAGCCCGGACATTGGTGGAGTCCTGACTTGTATATCAGATGAGGTCTATGTGACCGGATGGCAAAAAGGTGACTGTTGTGGGTCTAATCTTTGGGTTAGACGGAGTGGTTAAGCTGGTAACAACTCGAGGCACATTGCATTGAGTTGCGTGGTAAGGGAGTTAAAAGGGGCCCCTATTGTGGGGTCCGGGGGCCCCTATTAAGCTGGTAACAACCCGATGGTAAAGGGAATATTCCTTGGAATATTCCCTGGCCGACTAGTGGAGGCTCATATGGTAGGTCGGTTAGCAGGCCGACCTAACGACCTTCGCGGGCTATAAAAGCTAAACCTCTTCGCAGCCATCTAACACTCATCTTTCACCCAGTCAGAGTTGTTGTTCCAGCTAACCTTAAGCTCTTCACCTATCTTCTGTCTAGATCGCCATCTAAGCTTCACACAGTGGAAGCGCACGGGTGGACAGAGCCATCTTTGTATCAGTTGTTTGGAATTAAAGAATTTACTGATTCCCCTCTTATCTGTTGTGTACTCTCTATCTCTTTCTCAGATTCTGTTCGCTGCGCCGTGTAATATTTTACACACCCAACTAGCAGACTCCTCCCACTAGTTGTGCTATAGTACTTGCAACTCTAGCTACCTATGCAATGTCCCTTGCAGTCGTTGCCTACCCATTGTCTTGTTGCTAGGCTATGCCACTTGGATCTGGTCTTAGTAAACTTGTCACACCATCGCCTTTGGTCTCCACCTACAATGCTTGTTGCTCTAGCACATATCCTAGCTGCCCACCTATTGCTGCAATTACCACCTCCGACTGCTGCTATTTTTGTAACACCATGCTACTATTGCACTGCCTAGCATTCTAATAGTAGTTGTGCTAATTTGGCCTCTTCCAATCGGCTCCACCATTGAAGACCAAAGCTCTCAAAGTCCTTGGTATGCTTCTCAAGGAGATCAAGATACCCAAAAACTTGTGGCTTTTATCTGATTGCTCCCATTCATGAATCTCTACGAAATTTTTAACATTGCATATTTTCTTCGACATTGGTGCAAGAAATTTGGAGCTTTTTCGATTTTTGGATTCCACATGCATCCCAAAGGCATATGTTTCAAGGTGATGTTTCATCAAATTCTAAGGCTTGTGTAAAATCTATTCTACTTTTTGAAATTTTGTTGAGAAAATCTCGAGATTTTGCTTGGTATGCTCTCGTGATGCTATGCATCCACTCATGAAAAACCTTGGTAATTGGTTGTGAGTCAGATGTTTAGTGTAGCTCAGGACACTATCATCAATATGTTTTGGTTTTCTTAGCATGGGATGGTAAACATGGAAGGCTCAAGATCCATATCTGGACAATGCTTTTTGGGTGGGTTACGTGCATGAGGAGGAAGGGTAAAGAAAACTTGCATATTTATAGTCCTACTAGGAAAGCCAAAGGAGGAGATGGGTCATGTCCTTGCATACTTTGGATGATAGAATGGAACAATATCTCATTGATGAATCACCCTCAATGGTTAACTTATGCAATTTGACTATTTACCAATGTTATATTGGAAGTCAATGTCTTTGAACGGTGGAAAACTAGAAATACTTATGTATGTGGGAAAAGAGAGGAGGAGCATGCTTTTCAAAGGGAAAGGTTGAATTTAGGGAAAGTACATGTTAATAATGAAAAAAAGAGGAGGAGGAGTATTATTGTGTGGGATGGATAGAAAAAAATGGTTGCTTTTTCTTGCATCATCTCGAGGAGGGGGAAGATATCATCTTTTGGGACTACAAGGAGAGGAGAACATGAGGAGTTGGAGGAGGGGTGGCACTTGTGTGGTGGTATGTAGATCTTTGTTAGGATCCTAACCAAGAGGACTTTCACCTTGTAGGTTGAGAGCTCTAACACAATAAAAAATGCTAAGTACAAGTTCTAGAAAGAGGTCGATTCCCTGTTGATCATTACTATCCTTTGCATATGCCAAACACAGGAGAAACATCAATACTTTGAAGAGTGTATTGATGATGTTACTATGATTACCTAGGATCAAAGACCACTTTGATAGCTACAGTTGTTGGTGGTGACCACTACGCTTCATGTGGTCATTTTAGACTATGGACATGAGCATCAATATTAGTTAATTAACGAGTAACTTAGCTTTGTCAACATTGACATTATTATGACCTGCTTTGAATCCATGAAAAGGTACCTTCATGTTGTCTTGAGAGGAGAAAATCGCACCATGTTGTCGTCTACACACGTGGCCATGTGCTTGATACAAACAGGTAGATATGCAATGAGGAGAATCATGCACACAAAGAATCCTCCATGCTTGTGTGATTGACTTGTTGAAAGATCAAAGTGAGAGCATAAAGCTATATGTGCAAGAGGGAGAGAGAGATCAAGTACAATAAAAAAATGTTTCTTAGTAAGTTGCTCAAGTACAACTAAGGTACACTCTCTCTACACTTGAGAGTGACCTCTAGGGTGTTTATATAGCCTCACTATGGGCTAGGATTAGGGCTTTCCATGCCCTTCAATTCATTCATACCTCACCTTCCTTCACGCACCCTTGCTTACTCAGGGTTCCCATGCTTCACTTTTAACACCCCCCCCTCAATGCCATGGTGGCATTGGATTACATAGCATATAAATGGTTGCCCCCCTCAATGAATTAGTGGGATGCCTTTATAAAATAGGCTACAAGGATGTTTATGGAAAGATGGTGCAATAAGTACTAGAAAAGAGGTCATTAGGTGCTTTGGAGACATAGTTGGCCTTCAATTCTTTGTGTACTTCAGGAGAGTTTGGACATTTACTAGTGATATGCCATGTTTGTTTACATTTGTTGCAATTTGTCTTGTTGGGATATTTTTTCTAGTAGTTGCTTATAATATGTCTTTTTTATTGCAAAAGGAATATTTAGTAGTCATAGTATGGACTAAGAAATGGTTTGTTGAGATAGATACTGAGTTGGTATTGCCTTCCTTTTGATTTCTTTTCTCCTCATCTAGATAAGATTGAATGATACCTTCAAGTTTAGGGTTTGGTACATTTGTTAGGGTAGTGACAAGAGTTGAAAAGACTTTTCTTATGGCTTTCAAAATTTTTACAATGGCATCTTCTTCAACAAACTGGAGCTTGTATTGAAGCTAATTGAACCATCAGACCCTTTATGTGGGAAATGAACTTTCCTAGGTCTTCTCCTTGCTTGTATTCCAAGATGAAGAACTTGATTTTGAGGAAGATTTTGGAACTCTTTTCTTTTGCACCATACAATTTCTTGAGCTCATCCCACCTCCTTCGCAATTACAAGCTGGTCAATATGGTGAATTAATGATTCATCTAGGTGCAACATTATTATTGCTTGGGCTCTTTCATCATCTTCTACATCCATAGGGTTGGATGGATTAATGGATTTGGTCCCTTTGATGAAGGGCTAGTAACCTCTCTCCATCATTTTATATTTCACTAACGCCTGCCATGGGTGAAAGTCTCTCCCATCAAACTTGTGGATTTGAGGCTTTACATAGGCCATGATAGGAAAGCCTTACCGATTGCACAAGGCAATGGCAGTGTCTAATCATTTACAAGGTGGGCAATAAGAGTGAAATAAATTAAAATGATGTTTTAATCCAAGTGAGGAGAGCAGGCTAAAAGTAACTGATGTTGTTAACCCCAGTTCGAGATGGAGAAAAAGAAGTCCAATAAAGTCCAAGAAAACTCCAAATGCAGACACAAAGGAAGAAGCAGGAAGGGAAATGGCCAAAAGCGTAAGGGTGGCCCCAAAAGCTAAGTCAAAGGCAAAAGCACATTTTTAAATGTAAGGCGTCCCTAAAACATTTGTAAAAGAGCGCTAGGCTCCCTCCTGTGCAAATTGTAAAGGGTAGATGAGCATAGGTAAAGAGAAAGGGCAACTAGACGGGAATGGGAAAAAGGGGACCTTGCTACAATGATTGGTCATCTAAAAGGAATGGGTGCCCAAAGGTATAAGGGATTTGTATATAAACTCAAAAAGTGAATGAGAAGCTCATTCTTTGGTGTGTGGCTAAAGTGGACTCTTTTTCTTCCCTTATTCTCTCCTTCTTACTTGCTTGTGTGTGCTTGAGAGAGGGAGTGTGAGAGTGTGAGGGAGTGAGTGTGTGAGGGCGAGGGATCTTGGAGAAGAAGCTCTCCATCATCTCCTCTTTTCTTCTTCTCTTATCTTCTCTTCTCTTGTCTCGTGCGCAACTATGGAGGATGGTTCTTGGAGGTGGAGGCTTGAGGATGCTTGAGCTCGCATCATGAATCGTGGAGCTATCGTCTTGTTTGAAGAAGGAGGCTAATCATTCGAGCATCAAGGTAAGTTCAGTATACCCTGGTAGGATCAAAGGCATGTTGTCTAGGTAAGAGATAGCCATTTGTGCTTGCTTGAAATGCTCGAAGTAATAAGTGGTCTGTGGGTCTTGGTGGTTGAGCGTGAGCTCCCATTACATTTTGGTTTCATTGTTGGGACCAACGGATTCAAGCTTGAGCACTTCCATGCCTCAAATTGAGCAATGAAGTAAGGGTTTCATCCTCGAACCGGAGCTTGAGATAGGTAGGAGATTTGGGCTTTTTAATATTCAAAACAAGTAAGTATTTTAGTTTTTGATGGGCAGACAAGTAGGAGGATTCATTTTAGTATTTGTGTTTTGATTTTTGCTGCATTTAGAGTAGGATAGGATTAAGAAATAAAAGGAGAAAGCTTTAGGGTTTCTGCTGTAAAATAGACCAAAACATGGCAAAAATGGGAAAAAAATGGGCTTGTAATCCATTGACCAGGCATGAGCATTAATGGTGAAAGGTGAGAAGGATCGAAGCTTGCACGCGAGAGCTATGGCGGGAGAGCAAGAGCAAGAAATGGGAACTCCAATAGTCACAATGTGTGACCGGGCCTTCCTTTATTCAAACTGTCACTAAAAGAATAAAGAATAAAGTGACAGTGACGGGCGCCCACCACCTGCAGTGTGCAGTGGCAGTGACTGGCAGTGTAGTAATACACGAGCGGCTAGGCGGAGGCGCCTTTACCCCCAACAACCTCCCACTTAAAGGCGAATCTGCCCTAGTGAGGAGTAAAAAGAAAAAGAAAAAGACAATACAACATTGTACACATGTACAACAGGATGAGGAAAGATGTCATCTCATCCCACGCCCATAACCTCCTGAGGAAGGCAAAGCGCTCTGTAGAGAGGGTTTTTGTGAGCAGATCTACAGGATTTTGGTTAGTCAAGATCTTGACAAGATCAATAGACTTGTCCTCAATGACCCTATGTATGAATTGATACCTCACCTCAATGTGTTTCGCCTTCGCATGGAAGACCGGATTCTTGGCTAACTGAATAGCACTCATAGAATCCGAATGCAGCATAGGGAGAGCATCAATACCAAGGTCAACAACCAAACGACCCAACCAAATGGCCTCCTTACAAGCCTCAGTGGCTGCAACATACTCGGCCTCTGTAGTAGAAAGGGCCATGCATTTTTGCACCCTGGACATCCAAGAAATAGCACCTCCAGCATATGTGAATACATAGCCGGAAGTGGACTTCCTACTGTCCGCATGTCTTGCATAATTAGAGTCAGTGTACCCCATGACTCCTGTATCCTGGCTACCATAGCATATGCACATATCAGTATTGCCTTTCAGGTACCTCATGATACCCTTCACGACATCCCAATGCTTCTTGCCAGGTGTAGCCATATAGCGTGCCACAACACCAACTGCAAAGGCAATATCTGGATGAGTGGCTATCATGGCATACATAAGACTGTCCACTGCGGATGCATAGGGAATCTTGGCCATCTCTGTTCATCTGTCTGCGGACAATCAGCCTGTGATACATTCACATAAGAAGGCAATGGACAACCGATAGGATTTACATCCTGCATGTGGAAGCGCTCAAGGACTTTATGAATGTACTCCCTCTGTGACAAGTAGAGGAGTCCTTGATGCCTGTCGCGTCTAATGCGCATACCAAGTATGTGAGCAGCCTGTCCCAAATCTTTAATCTCAAAGCTTTTCTTCAGCTGAGCCTTAAGAGTATCTAGCTCATCATGAGATTTCCCTGCTATCAGCATATCATCCACATAAAGGACCAAAATCAATAAAAAACCATCACTCCTGCTATAGCCCTGTGACTGCATAAAGGCATCAAACTTATGATACCACTCCCTAGGTGCCTGTTTCAAGCCATAAAGACTTTTCTTCAATTTGCACACTAGGTGCTCATAGTAAGGTATGAATGAAACCACTCTCGGTAAGGTGTCACATGAAAGGACGCACCTGAGTCCAAGAGCCAACACTGTGCATACATAGAGTGTATCTCTGTCATCTGTGAAGCACTAGAAGAAGCTGCAAGGATATAATCATCATCATCAACATCCTTAGGCTGCATAACATTGATCTCTTCAATTTTAAGACTGGACTTTGCAGGCACTATGCTGCGATCACAAGACTTATCCTGCACTTTTTCTTTCCCCTAATCTTTGCGCCTTTCATTGCGCAGTTCATGGCATTGTGGCCTAATATGGGCCTTTTTCCCATAATGGTGACAAGTAACATTTGCATTCCTACCACGGGATTCGCTACGTGACTTCCCACGAGACTTGGATCGAGATTTCTGAGAATTCCGTCCACGACCACTGCCACTGCCATGCTTTCCATATCCATCATTCCTACCTCTAACTGTCATAGCATGCGACACACGAGAGGTATCCAAATTCTTACAGTTAACCTCTTCCTGCAAAAGAGCACTCTCAACATCAGATAATTTCAAGGTAGCAGTAGAGGCACATAATGCAGTGTGGAATACATCCCATGACTCATTAAGAGTACCAAGCAAGAAAAGAGGAGTGACATCCTCTGCAAAAGTGATGTCCTGCGAAGTCAAGTTCTTGAGTATAGCATGGAACTGGCTCAAGTGAGCATACATGGTCACATTCTCCTTCATGCGCAGATCCATAAGCTGCTTCAGCCAATACATCTGACTCGTTGGACTTTTCTTGTCATAGAGATTCTTGATTTTATCGCACAATTGCCATGCACTCTGTTCTTCCTCAAATACATTGTAGTGAACCTATTCTGTGAGAGATAATACAATAGTGGACTTGCATAACTCATCAAGCTCAAGCCATTCTTCATCTGGCATAGTTGCAGGTGGATGCCCGCTCAACCTCAAAGGTTTGATTTGCTATTTCTGCACCAACACCTGCCAAATCTGGCTCTTCCAATAAGAGTAATTCATACCATCAAGCTTAGTGATGTTGAAATAGCATGATTAGTGGACAAACTTGCCATAATGCAGGCTGGAATACTGTAGACAGTTCAAAACTACTTGCTGTTTACTGCAGAAAATGACCAAAAAATCACCAAAATCGAGAGAAAATGGCGAGAAAAGTGTAATCAAAGCTGCTGTCCACCAAGTACTAGTGAAAGTACATCATTTCAGAATATTTCAGCATGAAAAATCCATGTCAGTCCATACATATATGCTTGTTGTAATAAATTACAGATTGCAGTAAATGAGAGCTAACAGTGCCAAAATCGGATCCCAAGTCAATCAGATACTGCCAAGACCAAAGCCAGCATCATGCAGGCATAACATAGGCATATGACAGTCAATAAGCATGAATCCAACACCCAAACATGTCATGCAAACATCTGCCAATGAGTAGGCACACCCCCCAATCAACGGGGCAAAGTGTTCCTGCCACTACCAAAACTTGACACAAGTAGGTGTCAGCTCACAAAGGATCCAAATCTGAGACTCAGCTCATAAGCATACAGTGAACCAAGACATATAAACCATGCATCATCCCAAAGGGTAAGAAATCCCAAAGTCTCAAGTGTCTGTAACTGCTCAATGCATAAAAGCACCACCTAGTCAATGTCTGATAAGCATTCAAGAATGCTCCCACTGGCACAAAAGCTGTATGTAAGAGCTCAAGAGCTCAAACCAAGGCACAGTGCCAATGACATAAGTCCAAGACAATACATCAAGTACATCCCAATCCAAACTCTGACAAGCCAAGTAACATCCAAGACAACTCCAGATAATCTAAAATGCATCCAAGGTAGAGCTTCAATGAGCACTTAAGCTCAACGTATGCATAGGGTAATCAACCGAGACATGAGCATCAAGCCGTAGGCAACGGGTATGCATAAACCCAAGGAGCATCACTGTCAAAGCATATACCACTGTCAAGCATGAACCATGTCAATGAGTGTGTAATGTCAAAGCTCTTCCAAAAGCATCTGGAATGAAATCCAAGCTCGAAGTCGTACCCCGAATATCAATACTTCATGGCATATATCCAAGACATAGGTCGGAACCAATAGGCATAACCCAAGGCATGTGTAAAAGTTTCAGCTCGCTTTTATTACAGCCAAGAATGACTATCAAAACTGAGAAATTTCAGCATGCAAAATCAGATCCAAATGGTTGCCAAACAATAGGCATACATTCCCCTAACATGTAGGCGTCATACGGGAGCAACCGGGCATCAAATGACAATGCTGGGCAAGCATAAACATCAAATGTTACTAGCACTATTATAAACTGCCTGTGGACTGTTATGACAATCCCAAAACAATGCTAAATCAGACCATAAGCAATGTCAATGCTCAAACCTTCGATATCAAGCATCAAAGCATGTGCAAATGCCTCAATTGAAGCCTGTTTAAGTGCCTAATGGCCTAGAGCTTGAGTAGTACCCTATGATATAGATCGAGACTAGCCTAGAATCAGGCACAAATAGTGTGGACAGGGCTGGAGTGACTGTTGATCAGTGTGGCCATAAAAGGGGTGGTAGGGGGCTTGAGGAGTGGCCAATGGTGGCCCACAATGAGACCCAACAAGTTTCTTCCAAGACCAAGTGAGATACAAGAAGAGAGACCTTCAATGGTGGCTGCCCCTTTTTGTTCATAGCCAGTGTGACTTGAAAACAATACAAAACCCTGTGGAGAATGAAGCAATACCTCTAATGTAATGCCCTGAAGGTGTCCAACAATGCCGGGAAGAAGCTCGGGAAGCCGGGGAGTGACGGGAGCTCGAAGGAGTCAGATATGGCTGTTGCTGGGAAGGAGACCCAATGCGAGTAGGGAGTCGATGGGAAGCTGAGAATGCCATGAGCCAAGCTCAAGAGTCAGGAAGCCAAGCTCTTATACCAGTGGAAAGATGAGAAGGATCGAAGCTTGCACGCGAGAGCTATGCGGGAGAGCAAGAGCAAGAAAGAGAGAGACAAGAAATGGGAACTCCAACAGTCACAATGTGTGACTGGGCCTTCCTTTATTCAAACTGTCACTAAAAGAATAAAGAATAAAGTGACGGGTGATGGACGCCCGCCACCTGCAGTATGCAGTGGCGGTGACTGTCAGTGTAGTAATACACGGATGGCTAGGCAGAGGCGCCTTTACCCCCAACAAATGGGACAACACTTGGGCATTAGGAAAATGGCTTAAGACCTAAGGAATTTGTGTTTTGATTTTTGCTACATTTAGAGTAGGATAGGATTAAGAAATCAAAGGAGAAAGCTTTAGGGTTTCTATTGTAAAATAGACCAAAACATGGCAAAAATGGGGAAAAAATGGGCTTGTAATCCATTGACAAGGCATGAGCATTAATGGGATAACACTTAGGCATTAGGAAAAGGGCTTAAGACCTAAGGAAGGGGGTTGGAAGGCTCATTTTCAGTTTTGCAGTACACAAAGAGAGAGAGAGAGAGAGAGAGAGAGAGAGAGAGAGAGAGAGAGAGAGAGAGAGAGAGAGAGAGAGAGAGAGAGAGAGAGAGAGAGAGAGAGAGAGAGAGAGAGTGAGACTTCGAGCTTTCAGCGAATCAATCTGTGTTCCTAGGAGTTTTTCACTTGGATCAGGTATGTAGAAACCTTCATGTGTATCTACCCTTGGATTCTGGAGATCCTTGCTTGTGGGCATGGCCAAAATCATTGCCACAAATTGATTTTTTGTTGCTGCTGTTTACGTGCCGACAAAATTGGACATGGTCCATAGGGGTCTGACTCCTAGAATTGGACACTTGGATGTTCGATTCCTGGAATTTGGACACTCCCAGATTCGGATAGCCTTTTCGGGCCAAGCTCCAGAATCTTGCCCTCGGCTTGCTCACATTCAACCCAAACCGGCCCAACTCGACTTGAATCTACCCACTTGGCCATTTAGCCCAGCCACTTTTTCAGACACCTCACTCAGCTATTCGACCTGACTGATTCAACCTAACTTACATTTGGCCCACTCGGCCCTAACCACTTGGACCACAGTATTCATCCCATCTGAATTGGATGAGCAGCCATTTGGCCCACCTTGCAACGTGGCATTCAGACGGCCCTCAGACACTTAGCCTTAGATTTGGCCTTAGGCCACTTGGATAGGCCAAATTTGACACTCAGACACCTAGCAATTTGGACCAATTGGGCCGAATCTAGAATCTATTAGATTTGACATCTATAGGCCATGACTAACCTGGACCATAGCCATACTAACAAACCCTCGAGAGCGATACACACAAACAAAACACCTTTCTGGTGCAAGAAATGAGAGAACTGTGAGTCACAAACCTAGAAGCAATGCCAATCAACCTACTAGCTGTCCACCTCGCTAAGAGTGCCAAACTAAACCATAGACCCTGAGATGGAGTGGAAAGGCACGACACAAACCCTAGAGACCATCGAGAGGAGCTAGTGCCGACCGAGCTTAAAGCCCTATTAGGCCAAGAACACATACGTGAGTGCTGAAGCTGTATATACCATTTTGCATTGCACTCCACATTGTTTTTTGACACTTGAAGTGAAGCTGAAGAAAAACTGAAAGCCTAATTTCACATAGTGCACGAAAAAGAGCACACATTGAGTGATAGTAAATTGAGGGCTGTTTGTAAATAACAAGGAACTCACTTAGACCTAAGAAACTGAACAAACCCACTAGTAGGAGAAGACCTTGAAACTTGGATGGGTAATTGAGGACCCTAAGTGAAAGTGCCCAAGAAGAATCTTTTAGCGCCACTTTACATGATGGCCAAAGGCTCTTATTGTCGATCCAAAACCATCATGTTCCATGTCCCTAGCAATAGGCTGAAACTCCAGGATTACAAGCCCTTATGTAGTCGATGCAAAGGAGAAGGCCATACTGCAAAATATTGTCCAAGTCTAGCCCCTATGAAATCTACTTCTGATATCCAACAGAAGACCCAAGAACATGCTTCCAATTTGGTGGAATTGGAAGTGGCCACAATAACGTGAGCAAAGAAAGGAGAACCCATAGTTCCAAAAGAGAACGTTCCTTCTACCAAGACTGTGAAGTTCAACCTTCCTCGGGAAAAGCAGAACAATGCAATCCAGAATAAGGAAGTACGGAGCACTACAGAGCCACAGAGAGCTACAGAGACAAAAGCGGAGACATGACTAGAGCTCAAGGGAATAGAGGATGTAAAAGTCCCTCCTCATGAAGAAGAAGTGCATATGTTGCCGCTCCTAGAAGAAAAAGGTAAGATAAAAGTGGGCATGGCCCCATTTCCTAGTTGATTGGAAAAGCCTGTGGATCCTATTAAAGAGTATGAGCTAGTCAAAGACTTAGACACCTTTAAACTAAACCTAACATTTTGACAGTTGCTGATGCTGTCTCCCAGTTGCCAAAAAAGATTCAAAAGCATCATGACAAGAAGACGTGGCCTAAGGATTGCTTCCCCAACAATGACAAAGTCCAACAAAGCCTCATAACCTGTGAAGGAAGTTGATGTGGCTAATGCCTTCCTAGATCTTGAAACCCCAGAGATTAGTGTATGGATAGAAGGATGTTTATTTTAGATGCATTGATTGATGGAGGCTCATCAGTAAACATAATGACGGATGTGACAATAAAGGATCTAGGTTTGCAAGGAATTCAACCTATAAAGTGGCTTATCGGATTGGCAGAACAAAGCAGAATCAAATCGTTGGGCATCCTCCCATACGTAAAAACAACCCTTGCAGGAAGAGACTATTGGATGACATACTTAGTGGTCAAACCAAATTCTTATGGGACCTCATACCCTTTACTATTGGGAAGACCTTAACTTTTTGAAGAAGAGCCAGGACGGACCGGTTCAAAGGAACCCTAACCCTAGGCAGAGCACCCAATAAAGTGGTGTTGAAATTGTATGGATCGCAAAAAGGCAATGGATCTACGTTCATCAAAGTCATAACAAACTCTTCCAATGAAGTAACAGATGGTACATTAGGAGACAAAGAGGCTGTCAAATAAATCTTTTCCAAGAAAATAGAGGCACAGTCCCTAACAGTGGGCATTGTAAGCCAACTACCGAAGGAAGCAAAGTCTTTATCCATGGGAGAATATCTCCTGCCTCAATCGGAATTGACTTCTAAAATTACCTTTGACAGTGAAATAGAAGCATGGATGTACTGTTCTCCCTGTTACATAGCAATCACAGAGTCGGAGATTGAGTCAGAAGTAGAGACAAAAGTAGAGATAGAGCCAGAGATAAAGGCAGAAGCAGAAGCAGACACAGAGACGGAGGACATGTTCTTCTCCTATAGAGCGTGTACAGAAACAATGACAAAGCCTCCAAAGGAAGAGGATGAAAATGATGAGGAAGAAAAAAAAGCAGGTTATGAAAGTGCAGATGAAGAAGTTCCTTTGATAGTGGACGATCTTCTTGATGTCCCTATAAAGACCTCAGAGATCGAGGATCTCGGGGTGTTGGATGGAATGGCCATGGGTTGACCGATGGATCACAAAGCATGTGGAATCTATATAAGAAATGGATCAAATGTATAAAAATTAAGTTCACCAATGGCTCCTGTTGCCCTGACCATTCATTCTAGAGAAAATATGATGATGATGCCCTTGTCAAGAGAAGCCAGAGCCACTAGAGACGTGACTTATAGAAGGTCCGTGCTATGTGACATTCTTGGACGCATCCTCTGAAGATGAATCCCTAAGTCCAAAAGAAATCACCACTCACACAGAAACAAACAAAGCTCTGATACCCTTCCAGCAATCCCAACAGACAAATGAGTCATTTTTTCAGAAGGAGGACACTAGTTCTAGTGGAACATCAGAAGATGAGACCACTCCCTTGGAGGAGTCGGATCTTTACCTAAAAACAAGCCATGGGACATTTATCTGTGAAGTGGAAGGTGAAAGGAAATTGACGTTCTTGGATGCTGACGGTATTGAACACCACCCAAAAGTGGGTCTCAATCTTCCAGAAGAAGAACTAGTGGTCCTGCGAGACCTACTAAAGGAGAACTTAGACGCGTTTACTTGGTCATACTACAAAGACCTGAAGGGGATTGAACCTACAGTCTATCAACATCACATTGACCTAGAGCCTGATGCCAAATCTGTGAGGCAGAGATAAAGGCGTATGAATCCCAATTATTTGGCTCTGGTGAAGGTTGAATTATTGAAACTTCTAGAAGCAAAGTTCATTTATCTCGTGGCTAACAGTGAATGGGTTTCGCCCATTGTGGTCGTACCCAAGAAGAATGGGAAACTTTGAATATGTGTGGAATTTCGAAAGTTGAACTCCAAGATGAAGAAGGATCATTTTCCTATCCCATTCACAAACCACCAACTATTGGACACAATGGCAGGCCATGAGCTCTATTCCCTCTTGGATGGATTTAGCGGATACAACCAAGTTCAAATCTTAGAAAAGGACCAATTCAAAACAACCTTCACAACAAAATGGGGAATCTATGCTTATAGAGTGATTCCATTTTGCTTTGTAATGCTCCTGCTACCTTCAAACGAGTAATGATGGTTTCCTTCCAGAACCATCTGCATGATTTCATTAAGGTGTATCTTGATGACTTCTATGTCTATAGCCTAATCCAGGAGCATTAGGAACATCTAGAGCAATGTTTTGACAGATGTCGAGAGTACGTGATTTCTCTCAATCTCAACAAATGTGACTTTGGTGTCTCATCAGGAGTTCTTTTGGGCCATATTGTCTCTGCACAAGGGATTGCAACATACCTGGCCAAGATTGAGAAGATTGCAGCATTGACAATACCAACAAACCTCAAGCAATTGAGAGGATTTCTTGGCCATGTGGGCTACTACAAATTATTGCACATTTTGTAACCAAGGCAGCCCCTTTGCACAAGCTCCTAAGGAAAGATGCAGATTTCCTTTGGATTGATGACTGGGAAGAAGCTTTCAATACCCTAAAACAGTGCCTCATCAGAGCACCCATCCTGTAGCCTCCTGACTGGAAAAAGGAGTTCCATGTTCACACATATGCGTTGGTCGAAGGGCTAGGCATTGTTCTATGCAAAAGGTTCTTCTAAGTTGAATCAACCAATATATTATGCAAGCGGAAAGGTCACTGATAGAGAATGAAACTACATAGTGACAGAGCTTGAGTGCTTAACAATGGTGTTTGCATTGGAGAAGTTTCGACACTATCTGCTGTCAACACATTTCAAATTCTATGTGGACCCTGAAGCCCTATCCTTCCTAATGAACAAAGCAAATGCCAAAGGACAAATGATGAGATGGTTGCTCTTGTTCCAGGAGTTTGATTTTGAAGTGGTCACTAACCCTGGCCATTCCCATATCCTAGTCGATCATCTGTCACGAATCCCTCAAACTACAGAAGAGGAACATGATGATCTGGACCTCCCTGATGCTTCCTTATTTGGTTGAGACTATAACTCCCTAGTATGCAAACATAGCCAACCTCTTGGCAACTCAACAGTCCCCCTAGCATCTTGAGCCGTGAGAAGAAGAAGCTACTGTTGGAATCATCCCCTACACCTTGCTAGGCGGTGCACTGTACAAGAACGACAAAGATGAAGTGTTGCGGCGATGTGTTGCAGGAGACGAAATTGGCATAGTATTGAAAGCATGCCATGACGGGCCATGTGTTGGACACTTTGCAAGAGAAGTGACAGCCAGAAAGGCTCTGCTCCCACGATACTGGTGGCTGACCCTCCACAAGGATGCCTATGACTACTGCAAGATATGTGATGCTTGTCAGCAAATGGAAAAGCCTACCAAATCTAGTGCCATGCCACTGCAGCCTATTCTTCCCCTGAAACTATTCAAGAAGTGGGGGATTGATTTTGTGGGTCCCATTGATCCGCCCACCAGACGAAAACAAAACAGATACATCCTGGTATGTACGGATTATGTCACCAAGTGGTGTGAAGCTAAAGCTCTTAAGCGGGACAATGGTAATAGTTGTGGCCTTGTTCCCGTATGAGAATATCATCACCCATTTTGGCTATCCCCTAGAGCTTGTCAATGATAGAGACACCCCCTTCCTTAACAAAATCATGGAAGAGTTGACAGAACTGTATAAGATCCACCATCACAAGTCCACCCCCTATTACCCCACAGCCAACGGCCAAGTTGAAGTCACCAATCCCATCCTCTACTCGATCTTGATAAGGACGATTGCTGCCTATCATCGTGATTGGGATGATCGACTTACAGAGGCCCTCTGGGCATACATAGCCTCTTATAAGGCAGCTACAAGACAAACTCCTTTCCAGTTGGTGTATGGCACAGAAGCTGTCTTCCCTGTTGTGTTGGAGTCGCCTCAGAGATGACGAGTCTCTCTAGCGCCGCCTATTGCATTTGGAATGTTTGGATGAGATTCAGCGGATGGGCCTATAGTGCATGAAAACCACTCAACCAAGCGCGATGCAAGGCCTGTTACAACAGCTTCATTAAGCACAAGGAGTTCAAAGAAGGTGATCTTGTCTTGATTTGTGATTCCTGATTTGGCAAGTTTCTTGGCAAGCTATAACACCGTTGGATGGGTCCCTATAAGATACTTGCCGTTAATCTGAATAGCTCCATTCAAGTCCATGTAGTTGATGCCTTTGATGATCCCTTTCTGATTAATGGCTATCGCCTAAAGAAGTACTTCAATATCACTAGGGATCTTGACAATCACAATTGACCCACCCTTTCCCTTTTGGACATCGCACTGTCCTTCTCTTCGTGCTTCTGATAGCCCTTATGATCTTCCTCATGAGAGGCACTCTCATGAGGCTAGCCCCTCCTAGACACCTCCCATCCTTACTTTGTTCTCCTCTCGTCTGATCTAGCAGTGGTGATGTGGATGGTCCTGACATATGGTATTTCTACCATTCTCTTTATTCACGAAAAAAAATAAAAAATAAAAAATATATATCAGTCATAGGAGAAAAGGACTTAGGTTCCTGTCATGCCGACCTATTCTTTGAGAAATGGTGGGAACACCCTCGGACATAGGAAAGAAGAAAAGAAAAGAAACAAACAAACAAACTACTATGGGAGAAAAGGAAGCAATTCCCTGTCATAGCAGACCTTGTTTTAAGAAAAGGTGACTAACACCCTTGGGCGAGAAGATGGCTATGGAAAAGCTGGTAACATCCCACAGTTCCGAATAGTTGACTCACTAACAAAACGTCTTTAGATACAATTTCAAGCCGCCTCCCTTGGTGCGCTGTCTCTACAACTTCATCAGTCCTTCTGACCCTCTTTAACCATACAAATCATCAAAGTACCAGACGTGCTGACTGCCTCCCTGGGTACGCCTTATCTTCAACACCCTGGTGACAATCATAGAGAGTGATCTTCATCGACAACCCCTTGAGCGATGCGAGCTTTCATCCTAACCGGATGGAGATGTGAGTATGGTCTGCCCTCTGTATCTATCAGTGAGTGTGAGATAGAGGGTGGGGTGAGTGACCAGTCCTTTCCCTTCAATTCAAATGGGAGGTGTGATATGTGAATGGAGTGTTACACACATGGGTTGGGCCTCTCAATGCACAAAGCACGATCTGTTCCTGTGCACTGCACTATAAGGCTCCATGGCCTTCCTTCTTGCACCATATGCCGGCATAGGGCGGGATGCAGAGTTGCACCATCAAATGCGCACAAGGCATACAACCTCTGCACAAGTGACTGTGAGACTTACATCAATGGGTGTAAGGAATGGGCTGCCCTCTTGTATTCTCTAACAGAGTGTCAGTCAGAGGGGGGTCAGAGCGTGATTAGTGTGTCCTCAAAACAATCATTGAGAGGTGCAGATTGAGGGACATTACGACAATGGAGTTGGGTACACTTTCCGTTTCCCTATGCACCCACGGGATGGGTCTCTGCCACCATCACAAGCCATGTCACCTTATTCTGTACACTGCACGATAAGGCTCCTTGGCCTTCTTGCTTGCACCTATGCCAGATAGGTGGAACATACAAATGCACCATTAATTATGCACACTAACATAATCCCTCCCAATCATTTTTTCCTTGTTCAATTCTAAACCGTGTGTGAGTTATGGGATTTCATGCTTATTCATTGAGCGATGTGCATCATGGGGCGAGCAATTGTTCTATCATCCTCCTGCATGCGCTTGCATTGAGAATTCTATTCTTCGTCATTGATACTTGAATTGACGGAATCTATCGACAAAGCTATCTCCCTGGGTGTTGCTGCATGGTCCCTGCCCTGCTGGACGTGTTCTGTGGTGCACCTTGGCCCCTCCTGCCGATGATGGCTCCGATCTTCCTGCATCAACAACGACGGTTCCCTTCAACCATCTATGAAATGGGCCAAGTGTTCCTAACCCTCCCTTTTTGTTTGTCAGTGCATGCTATGTCTTTAGTGTGGGGACGTCAGCATCCATTCGGTTGACAAGCTGTCCATCAATCTACTCTAATAGGTAAGGTCTTAAGTGTGGGGATGCACCCTTATACGTCTACTGTGCATACCCCCTGCATATGTCATTATCCAATCATGTGTGTGTACCAGGTACTAGTTCTACCTTGATGAGGTCCCTTCCCCACGTACCCATCCTCATACCCCCTGTTGTCAAGGCCGTTTCCCTTGCGGTTGCTTTTATTGTGCCATTTTTTTCCTTTTCTATGCGCACGCACCCTACGTTCACCACACTCCCTATCCAACCTCATAGCCCTGTTCGTGCCTTCCAATGACACACTTTTGCTTTTTACATCCCCCTATTCCGTCTTATTGTTTTTGCGTTATTAATTTTTGAAGCAATTCTTGCCAATTGGCTGTTTTTCCATATGAACTCTCCTTTATTGTTTCAGAATGCTGATTTGATATGCTAGCCTTGTCCCTCGCCTTCCCTTGGCCACTTTTCCTTTTACCCGCCTGTCATTCCGACGTCCAGTTTGTTCGTTATTCATTTTTGAGTGGTTTCGTGCCTTTTTCGCATACATTTTTTATATTTTTTCATGTGAACATACCCTATTCTCCTCGGAATTCAATTCTCACTGGCTAGCCTTGTCCAACCACCCTTCCTGTATAATTTTTCTTTTTGCTTTGTCCTGTTTTGCCCTCTCGATTTTTTTATTATTAATTTTTATTGGATTTTTCGAGCTCCGTTTTGTTGTTTTTTCCATGTGAACCCCCCGGAAATGCTTCCACCATCACAATCCTATAAAACATCGTTGTTCCATGTGAACCACCCCGAAAATGCATTCCACCATGACAGTCCTATGAAACATTGTTCTTCGAAAATTTTTCCTTTTTACTGCCCTTTGCTTTGGTGCTCGGATCTTTTTCTATTCCTTTTCGCGTCCCATTTTGGGGCTAATTTTTGGGTTTTCTCCATGTGAGCGGGTCTTATCTTCATCGAAACTATGTTCTGACATGATAGGCCTGTCCGGCATAAATTTTTGTGCATTTTTCCTTTTTCTCGCATTTCATTTTGGCCCATGGATTTTATGATAATAATTTTTGTTTGTGTTTTCGGGCCCGATTTTTGTGTTTTTTCCATATGAATGCCCTGAATTGTTATCAGCCACCCCATTGCACTTCTTCGTTGTCTTCCCCTAGACTTTCGACACAATTTTCCTTTTTCTAGCATTTCGTTTTGGCACACGGTTTAGGTTTTTTGTATTTTTTCTTCTATTTACGCCTATCGTGCCTCTCGCGTCGCGCATGATCGCCCGTTTTTTCAATTTTTACTCCTAAGGTTGCATCTATCGTGTCATCCCGCACCCGTGCCACCATCCCAGCCCCCGTTGCTTCCCGCCACTGCAAATGTTTTTTTTACCCTCGCCCAACGCTTGTGCGTGGGACAGGGGGCTCCTTTGTTTTTCTTTTTTATTCTTATTTATTTTTTTTTCAAACTTTTTAAATTAAAAACATTTAAATTTCCCCCCTCCCCGACGGTTCCCTCCTCCCTCTTCTCTCTTCTCTTGTTTTTCTCTCTTTCTTTCTTTTTCTCTCTCCCCGACTCCTCCCTCTCTCTCCCCTCTCTCCCTGCTCCTACTCTCCTCTTCTTCTTTCTTCTTCTTCTCTCCCCTTCTTCTCTTTCCTCCTCCTCCTCCTCCTCCTCCTCCTCCTCCCTTACATGCGCTTGCCATTTGCTGCTCTGTCCTGGTTACCGCCGCCCGCCGTGTCTGCGGCGGCCGCTTGCCGTTCACACTCCGCCCGCCGCCCATTGCCGCCACCTGTCCTCCCTCTACCCCCCTCCCACCATCTCCCTACCCACACCTGCTATTCCCCCCTCCCCCGGCAACCCATCTGTCCACCCCGTGCCTAACTTCCTGCCTGCCCACCACCCCACTCCCCCTAAAACCCCCCTTTTTCAGCCCCTTTTCCCCCGCTCTCAACCTTTCGCAGACACCTTCTACACCCCTCTTTTCCCGCATTCCCCTGCCAACGCCTCCACCACTCCTGCCGAAACCAGCAGAAAACCGCCAATCCACTGCTACCGACAACACCTCCAGGCCTGTGTACCCAACAGGTCCTCCCCACCCCCTCGTCCCACCACCCTAGTGGGTGTTCGTGTGGGTGCTCGTGTGCGTCACGTGTGTGCTCGTGTTGTGTCCGGGAGTCGTCCATACGTGTTCACGTGCGATGACACGCGTCTGGATTTGTCCATGTAGTAGTGCATGCCCGTTTGTTCACATGCAACTGTTCACAGTAGCCTGAGTACCTCCTTTTATTTTTCCAACCCAAGAAAACATCTAAAAATACCTAAAAATACTTAAACAATTTATAAAAATAAATATAAATCCAATAAAAAACCCAACAATGTAGCTGAAAATTTTGAATTATTTTTGTGGTCGTCATTGCAGAAAGTAAATTGTAAACAATTAAGAATATTCAAAATCTTTTTAAAATTCACTCTAAATTGAATAAAATTCATGAAAAATCAATAAATATTAGAAATAATTCCAAAAAGAATTCAACAAATCTTACAAAATTATTTGTATATTTTTGGCATGTTTTATATATTGAAAATACTGTATCCAATGGATAAACTATTATTTTAAAGCCAAAATGCTAAATGTTTTATCTAAATTTAAAAATTTCATTTTAAATTTCAAAAACAGGTTGAAAAAATGCTGAAAAATACAGATCCATTATTGAAGCCTGATGGTTCAATTCTCACTCAGGGTTGATTGCAGAAAGCTAATTATTAAATTTGTTTAAAAAAACCATAATTTAAAAAAAAAAACAATGAAAAAAAGACACATAAATAACAATAAAAATAATAACAACCCCCAAACACTAATAAAAATTAACTAAACCAAATATGACCCTACTCACCTTACCTTGATATTTTTTTTTAAAAATAAGGTGTTTCATTTTTTTCAATAGTAGCTTTTATTTTTTTATTGGACTCATTGCATCTTGGGACCCATCCGCGCACCCTCAATCTCTTGCATGCACACCCCTACTAGGTATTTATATTTCTTGCTTTATTTATTTTTGGTCACCCCTTAACCACGGTTAATTGTTCAAATGAACTTTAATCACCCACTTTTCCACGCGCACTCGCACCAAACACACATTTTTCTAAACAATTAAAATGAACCAGCCATTCACTTAGCATTCGCTTTGTGCGTTATAGACACATCTAAGTTTATTAAAAATGAACCCGCCGTCACAAGTGTACGCACTATACAAAAAGTGCTAAAAACACACTTACTTTTTAATCAATGAATATGCATTTAGAGACCTGAGTCTGGGTATCAGAGTCTCAGTTTCGTTTAAAGCACCGTTTCACCCTAACAATTTGTAATTAACATTTTAAGAAGAAACCGCCGTTTTCTTATTAATGTTTACAACCTAATAAAACTTCACCCATTTTTAAATAATCTCTTTAAACAAACCATTCATTAACCTAATTACCCTCATTGCAGTTTTTTCCCTTTTCAATAAATGTGCTTCCTGGGATGGGCACGTGTAGTCTTTCGAGCTGTCATTGCTTACAAAAGTTCTAGTTATGTCTTGAGTGGGTTATTGATGTATTATGATTCGATTGTATGATACAATTACGGGTGCGGTTTGTAGTTTTCTTTTTTACATGATATGGGGATTTAGGGTGTTTGTATGTTTTGCATCGCATGAAGCTTTCGGTCGCATATCTATAGAGGTCATGCCGAATTTTTTCTAGAATGTGGAGTGTTTGGGATGGTCAGTCGGTCAGTCACGTATGTGTGTGCTTATTTTGGTCGATCTCTTTTTGATGGATATTTTGTTGTTTTGCAGGCATTCACTGTGATTGTATATGTGTGTAGTGTGTGTAATCTATCTAAATGGCGTCTCAAGCTCCTCCTCCAGTCCAGTACGTCCCATTGGCATCTCACGATTATTCTTTATTGTTGGAGTCTGAACTTCTTGGCAAAGTAGGCTTAGCCAAGTTCATTGCACTCTCATTACCACTCATCCTAGAGGAAACTGATACTTGTGGTTTTTCTTAGTCAAGGTCCAACTTAGGGTCTACGGTTCAGTTTGGTTCTCTTAGCAAAGTGGACAGCTAGTAGGGTGAATGGCGTTGCTTCTAGGTCTGCAATTTGTTGGTTCTCTTGTTTTTTACACCAAAAAGGTGTTTTGTTTGTCTGTATTGCTCTTAGGGGGTTCTATGGCTATGGTCCAAGTCAGTCATGGTCTACAGATGTCAATTATGACAAATTCTAGATTTAGCCTAGTTGGTCCAAATTGTAGGGTTCAAGTGTCAGATTTGGTCCATCCAAGTGGCGTAGGGCCGAATGATATCATGTCTGAATCTGAAGGCTGAGTGTCCGAGGCCTAAACATATGGCCGTTCGAATGCCATGTGGCAAGGTGGGCCGAGTACCCGATCAAATATGGTGGTTTGAGTGGGCAGGCCAGAGTGGACCGAATGGTAGTTAGGTTGAATCGACCAGGGTGAATGACCAAGTGGAGCGTGTGATTGGGCCGAATGGCCGAGGGCCGATTTTGGGGCTCGACCCATAGTGGTTGTCCGAGTCTGGGACTCGGATAGGCCGAGTGCGATGGCCTGTGTTGGTGGCAGGGGTGATGATTTTGGTTCAAATCAATCAATTCCTAGCATCCTAGGTTGTTAGAGGCACTTCGAGAATAGATCAATGGACAAAGATCAAGGTTTGCATATACTTGACATGCTCGAAAACCTCCAAAATGAATCGATCAATCAGCTACAAAGGTTTGGTCTCTCCAAGCTCTCTCTCTCTCTCTCTCTCTCTCTCTCTCTCTCTCTCAATGCTACTGTTGCAAATGAGCTTTCCCTTGACCTCTTAGGCTTTAAACCCTTTCTCAACTAAGGATTTACCTTCCTGATCACTCCCCTTGCAAAATTAACACCTCTAAGCACTTTTTTAATCCATTTCTTCCTTGTTTGTGCTCCATTTGGGCTTGTTTTACAATAGCAACCCTAAAGCTTTTTGCTTTGATTTCTCAATCCTATCCTACTCTAAATGCAACAAGAATCAAAACCCAAATATTGAAATGATTCCTCCTACTTGCCTAATCATCAAAAAATCAAAATACTTACTTGTTGCGAAGATTAAAATCCCAAAATCTCCTACCTATCTCAAGCTTCCATTTGGGGATGAAACCCTTACTTCGTTGCTCGATTTGAGGCACGCAATTGCTCAAGCTTGAATCCATTGGTCCTGGCAATGGAACCAAAATGTAGAGGGAGATCATGCTCAACCACTAAGACCCACGGATTTCTTATTGCTTCAAGCGTTTCAAGAGATCACAAATGGCTATCTCTCACCTAGCCGGGCTGCCTTCGCTCCTATCAAGGTGTAGTGAGCTTACCTTGATGCCCAAATGAGTAGCCTCCTCCTTCAAGCAAGTCGATAGATCCATGTTTTGTGATGCGAGCTCAAGTATCCTCAAGCCTCCACCTCCAATCTCCATCCTCCAAAGCCGTGCATGAGACAATAGAAGAGAAGAGAAGAAAAGAAGAATAGAGGAGATGATGGAGAGCTTCTTCTCCAAGATCCCTCACCCTCACACATTCACTCTCTCACACTCTCACACTCCCTCTCTCAAGCACACACAAGCAAGCAAGAAGGAGAGAAGAAGGGAAGAAGAAGAGTCCACTTTAGTCACACACCAAAGAATGAGCTTCTCATTCACTTTTGAGTTTATATACAAAACCCTTATCCCTTTGGGCACCCATCACTTTTACATGCCCGGCCATTGTAGCAAGGTCCTCTTTTTTATGTCATTGCGAATTCCCTAAGCCATAAATCATTTCTCAATGCTTTAATCCTAGAGGAATCCTCTAGGAGGGCAGGAACTCTTACTACAATGATTTCAATGCCCAGTAACCCTCTCATAGAAATGGCTAAAGAAGAGGCAATGAAGGATCCAAGCTGTCAAAAAATGTTAAGAGAGATTTCCATAAACGAGGAGCTTGCATATTTTAAGACAAAACTATGTATCCTTGCAAGCTAGGAACTCAAAAAGAAAATACTCTAGGAAGCTCACAATTCTCCATTTTTGGGTCATCTTGGATATGTTAAGACTCTTAATACAGTCAAAGAGAACAAGGGAAAGACTCAAGGGTGATGTACTTAAGTATGTCACCTTATGCTTAAACTGGCAACACATTAAGGAAAAACATGTCAAGTTGCCAGGAAAACCCCAAACACTTGACATCCCTCAAATGAAATGAGAGCATATCAGCAATGACTTCATAGTTGGATTACCCCACATACAAGGAGAATATAACTCCATAATGGTAGTCATTGATATGCTAACAAAAATTACACACCTTATTCCTGTGAAAACCAATCACAAGGCTTTCGATATTGTCAAGACTTTTATTAAGGAAATTTTCAGATTACATGGATTACCCAAGAGATTCATCAGTGACCATGATTCTCTCCACATCAAACTTTTGGAAGAGTTTATTTGAAGCTTTAGGAACCCAGCTCTACTTCAGTACTGCTTACCATCTTCAAACTGATAGTCAAACAGAGCAAATCAACCAAGTTATTGAAGACATACTGAGAGCTTATTGTAATGGGGAGCCCAAATGGTGGATCCAATACCTACTCTTCGTTGAATTCACCTACAATGCATCATACCATCAAAGTATCCAAATGACTCCTTTTCAGGCACTATGTGGGCAATATTGTCTTACACCACTAAATTTTTCCGATCCTACTCTATGGGTAGAAGCATCTAAGCAAATGCTAGAAGAAATGGATTAGCAAGTAAAGACTATGAGGAAAGATATTCAAGCTGCTAAGGATTGATGGAAGGTATATGCCAATCAATGAAGACAAGAATACATTTTCAAAGAAGGTGACATGGTTTTCATTCGAGTTTGTCCAAAGAAAATTTTATTATCTTTGGGGGAATTCAAGAAGCTAAGTCCCAGGTATTGTGTACCATATAAGGTGCTAAAGTTTCTAGGACCAAATGCCTACAAGTTGCAACTCCCTAATAACTTGAAAGTACATAATGTATTTCATGTCAGTCTATTGAAAGCATATGTTCCTAACCCTGACCATGAACTTAACGACCAACAAATTGTGATGCCAAGTCAAGGAGTCCTCAAAATTCAACCAGAAAAGATACTTGACATGTGGGAGAAAACTCTAAGAAGAAAAACCCTTAGCGAGTATCTAGTCTAGTGGAAAGACTACCCTGAAGAGGATGCCACTTGGGTTGACCAAAAATCACTATGTAACCATTATCCCCAGTTTCATTCACGATGAGGACATCTCGATTCCTTTAAGGGGAAGAGGATGTGATATTTCGACTTTATTTTCAATCTTCTTGACTTCTCGTAATTAGATTTGGGAAATTCTAGACCATTAAATAGAGGAAGTTTCGAATAAAATAACCCAAAATTCGTAACCCAACACCTTCTAGGGCCAATAAGATCTGTAGGCATCCTTCACGAAAAATCACCATACAAATGGAAGTCTTGGCTTGTAAGTTAGAACTGATTAAGCACGTTTAATATCTAATGGAACCTCTGATGGGGATAATTGTTAAAAGAATAATTTTTATAATAAAACTAACCAATAATTTTTTTGGAATTATCGAGGGCAAGGACCCATGAAACTCCATTGAGAAAAGGCCATCAAGGAAGTTATTCTCAAAAACAGAATTCTTGTTTAGATTCAATCCAAATTAGATCCCAAGGGAGGGTAATTCTAAGAAGATTATTGGAAGGTAATGCCACTTATGCTAAGTTTTTCCTTGATATTATTATTTTAGGAAAGAAAAGATTTGTTTAAAGTTTATGTATAATGCATTCGAAATAAGATGTTTGTGATTGTAAGTTAGGTACTAATCTTTCCTAAAATCATCAAGCTAAAAGTTGGATAATAGGGTACAGATAGTCGATCAAGGCAGTATTTCGGTGAGCATAGAACATTGATTGAGGCAGTGTTCTTTGATGGCACTAGACCTCCCTAAGGCCAGTGTGGATAAAACCTACTCCAAGGTGTTTTTTTTTTCCACGTTAGTGAGTATAACCAATCATCGCACAAAAGGTCTTATACTTGGAAACCATAGTTGGCAAGAGGAGGTGAGGATACTAGGGGGCTCTGATCATAAACTCCTTAGACTCTTACAAACTGCAAACTACCTTCGAATTTCAGATAGTATCCTGGAAGTTCCAATACTAGTTTAGGAACTGAACTTAGAGAGAATAATACCTTCAGGTTGACATCATATCTAGCTAGAACAGAAAACATTGTAAAAAGTTATTTTTCTTAAAGAAACTATTGAGAAGGAATTTCTTTACTCTGTCTTTGTGTCGTGAAATAAACGTGTGTAACGAATTTGTATCAAGAGATAATCAAATAAGTAGTTTTTATATGTTGAATCTAAGGTGTTAGGTAATTAGGTAATTAAAAAAACTCTCTTGAGGGAAGTAGGAGGATGGACCCTCGACGGATCTAGAGCTATGGTTGGCTGGACTTGATGAACCGAGAGCTTTCCTAAAAAGGAATAAAAAATACATTTTTAATGGGTAAATTTATGACCATTAGAGATCAGAAAGCCTAACTTGTATTGTTTTAGGGCCGAAATGGGATTTTGCACCATGGGCAGAAGGGATCAAAGTGCCACACTCCCCTTCATCCCCCGTTCTCTTTGAACCAAGCGCAATGCAAGTCCGTTTTAGTTGGGAAAGTTCTATAAGAAGTGAAAACTCGAACTGTTGACACTTATAAACCATTAGTAGTTGATTTGACTCATTATAGAAACCAAACCTTCGGTCAATCCTTGTGGGGGCGGCCGAGAGTTCCCCTACGAGGTAGACTCAAGCGAGCCTAGATAACAAACTCCGAGGTATTTCATCTAATCCCAGATGGCATTTTCTAGGACATCTATTGATGGGCTATTAAGAATGTGCCGAAGAAGAAGTGGCTCGGATAGGCACGTTACATGGTGGTAGGGGGTTGATTTCTTATGTAGAATCATATACATGTTAGTCAACTCCTCTATTATATGATGATTCAAGAAATGTTTACACTGATTACTTAAAAGCTTTATTAGAAAACCAAATTTGGTCATTATATTTGAATATAGGAATTTGGCTACACTATTTATTGTGTTATCTTGTAGTGCATGAGCTTCAACCCACTTTGTATATACTTGTTTTGAGTGTACTTTGCTGTTGGTTTAATTGATCTCATAAGATCGTCTCCCCGCTTTAGAAATGGTTCCAAAGGAAGTAGTGGATGTCCCACATTTGGTTCTATGCTTGTGGTTATCCTTCTTTGAGACATGTAATACACTATTCAACATATTCATATGCATCTTTTAGCATTGATGGTCACCATAATCCTGCTTGTAGTATTTTTCTACCTATTATCTCTCTACAAAAGTGACCCATTGTAATTCTTGCATGTGCTTCTTGAAGCACTACATACTTTTCAAATTCAGGTATGTACCTCTTGAGTACTTGGTCAATGCCTTTGTTATACATGACACCATATATGACCTAAAAAAATATACTATGCAAAGCTAGCTTGATCCCTTGTAAAATGACTAGGCATGGTTTATGTAGTCAAGACAACAACATTTGATCATAGTGCAAATCTGCATCAATAATTTAGGCTTCAAACAATTTAACATATGATAATTCATTAATAGGTTCATAGGAGTCCTTTCCTTCCAATCTGCTAAAGAAATTAGCTACTATAGCATGGTCCCTACCTAGTGTATGTATTACCTTCTAATCAAACTCCTATAAAAGTAACATTCAATGAGCCAATCTTCCTATACATGGCTTATTTACCAAATAAAGTAAAGCTTGATAATCCATATGAGACACCACATGATTCTACAATAGATAATACTTGAATTTTTGCAAAGCATATATCATTCCTAAGGCTTCTCTTTTAGTTACATTATAATTCCTTTTTGTCATTCGTAAATAAACTTCTATTAGCATAGTGGACTAGTGTAAGCTAGCCAGGTACCTTCTCTTGTATTAGAATAGCCTCTACAATAACATTTAATGCATTGAAAAAGACATGAAATGGCAAGCCCCATTGTGGGGGCTACAATATTAGAGCAACAACTAGCATATTCTTGAGTACATTAAAATCTTTGCTTTGATCATGTGTCCATGAAAAATGCATTCCCTTCTTTGTTAAGGTTGTCAAAGGTGTACAAATATGAGATAAGTACATGAGATATCTTCCATGCCACTTAATTTATCCCATAAACCACATTACCTTAAGTACATTCCTTGGTACTTTAACTTTTTACACTACTAAAATCTTTCTTGGATCTATTGGAATTCCTTCTTTAGATAAGATGTATCCTATAAAAACTCCTCTTTTGGTAGCAATCCCTCAAAAGCTATCATAATCTTCAAAAGTTTCCTTTCACATGGAGGGAACAAAAAAGTTAGGGTGACGCAAAATTGATCAAATCTAGATCTATTCCTAGAAATAAGTAGTCCACATGATAAATCAATAGTATTGTGTTGAAAGTGGAAAAAGACTAAAATTTTGATTGATTTTTTTTGTTTTTGAGGACTAAATGATTCATTTTTTATGGATTTAGAGTGATGTATGGTTGATAATGGAAGTGTTTGAGAGTGTTTTGGATGATATTGATTATGTTTTGGAAGTTCATGATGATTATCAATAGAGATGTGAAGCTCTGTGATGTTCTGATAGGTTCTGTTGAGGTTCTGATTGGTTCTGTATAGCTTCTGTTTTGTTCTGATTGTCTTCTATAATAAAGCATGGATTGATGATTGATGAAGGTTGAAATCTTTTGAAGGTTTATTGAATAGTTTTTGATAGTTTGGAATGGTTTTAGTATGAGCTATGAGGTTCTGATGACCTTCTGTAACCCTCTGTAAACCTTCTCTAGAGCCACTGTCTCTACTTTGTCTCTGCTCTGTAACTGTTCTGTATCTGCTTTGGTCATGTACTGTACTATTTTGTAGATCTTCTGTAAGTGTTCTGTAGAATGTATGTGTGACTTTGGAAAATTTTTCTAACTTTTTGAAAGGATGGATCTAAGTTCAAAAGAGCTAAAACAAATGGAAGAAGCAGTTGCTGAAGACTGAAGAGAAGACTGAGTGACAATGACAGTAGTGAGCTGTGAAGAGACACTATAGTGGCTCTGGTACCTTTTCACATCAGACATACCTCTTGGGAAGTGCATCCATGACCTAAGAAGGATTATTGAGAGTCATTATGAGATTATTGTAGTGAGGATATGATGTACTATTGATATATATATATATATATATATATATATCGAGAGAGAGAGAGAGCAAGAGATAGCCAATTTTATCAAAACAGTGTAACTATATATGAGAGATTGAGAGAGAAAACTATAAAGACATTGAAGATGAATACTATGTGATTGATTTCCATTCAAAAAATGGTGTATTTCTTTATGTTCATTATTCAATTGATGGATTTTATGAAGAAGTTGAAGATTATGGTTGATTCTATCAAATCTGTGGGAGATATCTACTATGATGCTGTGTGAAGATTTGTTGTTTTCTTTGTTTTGATCATCAGAAGAATGAAATAAAAGCTTGTTGATGTTACAAGATAGATTTTCTTGCAGTAGAATCCCCTTTTCCTTGGTGTTCCTTTTGGGGCTCCATGTTTTTGGTGTGCAGTCGGGGAAACTTGCCATCAACAAGTATCAGAAGAGGCTGAAAATGAAGGAAATGGCATTGTCAAGAAGAGGAGAATTCAATGGATGTTTGCAAAGTTTCTTCCTCCACTGAAGAGTTAGAGATTCTCATTATCAAAGCCACTTTCCACAAGAAGTTCATCCCACAATGGCAGAAACATATCACCATCATGATGCATGCTCTATGTGGTGGATTGTTTCCTCTTCCTGTTGAAGCAGCAGAAAATTACATCTTGGTGGCAGATTGTTTGGAAACAAACTGAAGAGCAGAAACATAGAAAATCACCATCCATGGAAGATTTGGCATTCATTGAGAAGCTTCCAGATATCATCAAGTGGGAGATTGTGAAGAAGCTTCAGGAGTCATGGTCTGTGGAGGTTCACGAAATCAAGAAGGAAAAGAGTTGGAATTTGTTCATGCATGCTCAATAGCAAGATACATGGGATACTTGGTGCACTAATAATATTGTGTTTGTCCAATTAGCAACCCACTAGATAGAGTATTTTTCACAACATACACTATTGAAACCCTCAGAAGCTTGCATTATTATAATGACACAACAACGATCCTAAGAAGAATGAGTTTTGATACATTCAGAACGGAATATCTCCCCCTCTGTAGTGGTTTGAAAGCTGAATTCAGAGATATTGAAAAGAAGGAAGTAGAAGAGATGTTGGCCAGAGAATCCCTCAGAGACTGAAGCCCTCTCTGATACTATCCTGTTGAGTACAGACCAACTAGTTGGAGCCAACCCCCTGATGAATGATGCAATCAAGAGGCAAGCGTTAAAACGAGTCCAGAGGTACATGAGAAGAGAGAAGGCAAAAATCAAAGCTGAGAACGAGCTCGCAGCAGAAGCCTCCTTTGACGCCCTAAAAGCACTCAGAAGTCCCCATGGCGACTCAAGGTCCCCTTCCTAGTCAAATTCGTCCTGGAAATATTGATGACAGGCCATCAAATGTAGTCCCATTGCCAGTTTTTAAGGGAGAGTACAATGAAGACCCTGATCTTCATGTAGCAGAGTTCATGGTAGCATGTGTGGCTAACAATGCCAGAACCCCTGAGCATTGGTTAGTGATATTCCCTGCCACTTTCAAGGGCGCGGCGTTTCAGTGGTATGAGAGACAAGTAGCAGGAACTTTTGGCACATGGGACGACCTAAAGTTGGCCTTCCTCACTAAATTCAGGCATGAAGGTTTTGAAGAGCGGATGCGAGAGGAGTTCATGAACCTAAGTCAGTCCTCTGGAGAAAGAGTAGAAGCTTATGTCTCGTGAATGGAATCCATCCTGAAGAGATGGACTAACCATCATTTGGACAAAGGTATCTAGAAAGGAGTTTTTCTCAGAGGCCTACAACCAGAAGTTCGCAAGTTCGTGGAATTGAGAAGACCAGTCAATCTGCAAGCTGCAGTGGAAGGTGCAAGATTGTATGACGAAGTTGAAGCAATGCTGTCAATGACTCCAAGAAGAGGAGTCTTACCTCCTCCCATGCCTAGAATGGTATACCCACCAAATGCAGTCCTAGAGATAGTTCCCTACCCCTATCCCCAGATGCAAACAGTGCCGCAGTATAATGCACCTAATCCACTGTGGTTGCCTTAGATGACAGTGCCTCAAATGTTGGTTTAACCACAACAACAGTGGCCTCAAATAGTTCCTCCAATGGTGTCTCAACAACAGTTGAATCCTACCAACTGGAATCAACAATCCCAAGTTTCAACAGGAGCTCTGAATCAGAACCAGAACAGAGGACCCTCTGGATCGATCCAACCAATGTATGTAGTAATTACAGAAGCTTCCCCAAATCCCACTACAAGTACTTCAAGAGGTGAAAATCTGAAGGACTACTTATCCAAATCAGTTGCAAGTATCAAGAAAGAGCTTATGGATGTGATTACAGAGCAGCTACAGACGTTGAAGGTGAATACTGTCAATATATCCACTCCTGCAGGGCCTGGAAGAGATGTGATATGCTCTAATACATGGTGCAGAAAGTTTCATCAAGCGGGATATTTAGCCACTGAATGTACCCGAAAACCAACCATTCCCGGAGCCTTTTGTTCCTACTGTTTGCGGAAGAACCATACAGAGGATATTTGCTCTCTAGAAGAGATGCATGAACGAAGACAAAATGAGGAAAATGCAAGATTTAACTTGCTAGAATCCAAAATGACAACACAGGATATTGGACCAAAGCCTAGAGAATTTGGTCCTAATTTTGGTCCAAGTAGGTTTCTCTCTCAAAGTTACAGAGGACGACAGTCTAGCAGAGATCAGAGGTGAAATGTTATAGGTTGGAGAAAAGGGACATATCTCCCCGAATTGTCCAAACCCTAGATGATCTATGGATTACAAGCCCTTATGTAGCCGGCCACACTGCAAAGGACTGTCCAAGCCCATCCCCTGTAAAGGCCAATGGCATTGATAGTCAATAGAAGGTACAAGAGCCTGCCTCCAATTTGGTAGAGTTGGAAGTTGCTGCTGTCACGCACACCAAGGAGAAGGAACCACTTGTTCAGATTGAAAATAACTCTCCTGCCAAGACTGTGAAGTTCAACCTGCCAACAGAGGGACAGAGTAGTACAGAACAGAATAGTGCAGTACAGAGCACTGTAGTACCACAGAAAGACAGTCCTAGAAACAAGACCAGAGGTCTAGGAGATAGATGATACAGAATCACCTCCAGAAATAAAGGAAGTGCCGATACTGCAATTATTATAAGAAAAAGGAAAGATGAAAATGGGTGTAGCCCCATTCCCCAGTAGGCTGGAGAAGCCCATGGATCCTATCAAAGATTATGACTTGGTAAAAGACCTAGACACTTTTAAACCAAACTTAACATTCCGACAGTTGCTGATGCTGTCTCCCAGCTGCCGAAAGAAATTCAAAAGCATCTTGACAAGAAGACGCGGACTAAGGATCGCTCCTTCAACAGCAATCAAGACCAATAAGGCCCCGAAGCCTGTAAAGGAAGTAGATGTGGCTAATGTCTTCCTAGATCCTGGAAACCCAAAGATTAGTGTATGGATTGAATGGTGCTTTATTTCAGATGCATTGATTGATGGAGGCTCATCAGTAAACATAATGACGGATGTGACAATGAAGGACTTAGGGTTGCAGGGAATTCAACCTACACATTGGCTTATCAAATTGGCAGACCAAAGCAGAATTAAACCGTTGGGCATCCTTCCATACGTAAAAACAACCCTTGTAGGAAGAGACTATTGGCTGACATATTTGGTGGTCAAACCAAATTTTTATGGGACCTCATACCCTCTGCTGTTGGGAAGATCTTGACTTTTTGAAGTAAGATCTAGGACAGACTGGTTCAAAGGAACCCTAATCCTAGGCAGAGGACCCAACAAAGTGGTGTTGAAGCTGTATGGATCGCAAAAAGGCAATGGATCCACATCCATTGAAGTCATAACTGATTCCTCCAACGAGGTAATAGATGGTACATCAGGAAATGAAGAGGCTATTAAGCAGATCTTTCCTAAGAAAACAGAGGCATAGTCCCTAACAATGGGCACTGTAAGCCAATTGCCAAGGAAAGTAAAATCCTTGTCAATGGGAGAATACCTCCTACCTCAACTAGAATTAACTTCGGAAATTACCTCTGATAGTGAAATAGAAGCATGGATGTACTGTTCTCCCTGTTACATGACAGTTGCACAGACAGAGCAGAGGCAAAACAGAGACAGAGCGGATATAGAGACAGTCACACAGAGACAGTCACAGAGACAATAATAGACACAGAGCCAGAGATAGAGGCAGAAGCAGAGTCAGAAGCTGTGACAGAAGTAGAAGTAGATGCACAGGCAGAAGATCTATTCTTCTCTTACAGAGCCTCTACAGAAGCAGAGACAGAGCCTCCAGAGGAAGAGGATAAAAATGACAAGGAAGAAAATGAAGCAGGTTATGAGATTGTAGATGAAGAATTTCCTCTGATAATGGATGATCTTGTTGATGTCCCTACAGAGACCTCAGAGGCCGAAGATCTCAGGGTGCTGTATGGAATGACTATGGTTCCAGTTGGCCAATGGACCACAAAGTATATAGAATCTGTATAAGCAATGGATTAAAAGCATAAAAATTAAGTTCACCAATGGCTCCTATTTCCCTGACCGTTCAGTCCAGAGAAAAGACGATGATGATGCCCCCTGCCAAACAGAAGCTAGAGCTATCAAGGCCACAGATTCTAGAAGGTCCGTGCTATGTGACATTCCTGGACGCATCCTCTGAAGATGAATACCTAAGCTAGAGCTATCAAAGCCATAGATTCTAGAAGGTTCGTGCTATGTGACATTCCTGGATGTATCCTCTGAAGATGAATACCTAAGTCCATAAGAAATTACCACTCACACAGAAGCAAACAAAGCTCTGATACCTTTCCAGCATCCTCAACAGATAAATGAGTCATCTGTTCAGAAGGACACTGGTTCTAGTGGAACATCAGACGAGGACACTACTTCCTTGAAAGAGTCTGACCTTTATCCAGAAGCCATCCGTGGGACATTCATATGCGAAGTGAAAGGTGAAAGACAAGTGACGTTCTTGGATACTGACGGTACTGAACGTCACCTGAAGGTGGGTCTCAATCTTCGAGAAGAAGAACTAGTGGTTTTGCGAGACCTACTAAAGGAGAACTTAGATGTGTTTGCTTGGTCATATAAAGATCTAAAGGGGATTGATCCCACAGTATGCCAACATCACATTGACCTAGAGCCTGATGCCAAACCTGTAAGGCAAAGACAAAGGCGTATGAATCCTAATTACTCTGCTCTAGTGAAGGCTGAATTATTGAAACTTCTTGAAGCCGAGTTCATTTATCCTGTGGCTAACAGTGAATGGGTTTTGCCCATTGTGGTAGTACCCAAGAAGAACGGGAAAATTCAAATATGTGTGGACTTTTGGAAGCTCAATTTGAAGACGAAGAAGGATCATTTCCCTATTCCTTTTACCGACCAACTGTTGGACACAATAGTAGGCCATGAGATGTATTCCCCCTTGGATGGATTCAACGGATATAACCAAGTCCAAATAGCAGAAGAGGACCAATCTAAAACAACCTTCACCACAGAATGGGGGACCTATGCCTATAGAGTGATGCCATTTGGGCTTTGTAATGCTCCTGCCACCTTCCAACAAGTAATGATGGTTGCCTTCCAAAATCATCTGCATGATTTCATAGAGGTGTATCTTGATGACTTTTGTATCTATACCTTAATCCTGAGCATTGGGGACACTTAGAGCAATGTTTTGACAGATGCCGAGAGTATGGGATTTCTCTCAATCCCGACAAATGTATCTTTGGCGTCTCATTAGGAGTTCTTCTAGGTCATATTGTCTTTACACAAGGGATTGCAACAAACCCGACAAAGATTGAAAAGATTGCCACTTTAACAGCACCAACAAACCTCAAGCAATTGAGAGGATTTCTTGGCCATGTGGGCTACTATAGAAGATTTATTGCACATTTTGCAACCAAGGTAGCCCCTCTGCACAAGCTTCTAAGGAAAGATGCAGATTTTCTTTGGACTGATGACTGTGAAGAGGCCTTTAATACCTTAAAATAGTGCATTATCCAAGCACCTATTTTACAACCTCCTGATTGGACAAAGGAGTTCCATGTGCACACACAGATGCATCAGTCGAAGAGCTAGTTACTGTTCTATGTCAAAAGGACCCCTCTAAATTAGATCAATCCATTTATTATACAAGTCAAAAGGTTACTGATAGGGAATGGAACTACACAGTGATAGAGCTTAAGTGCTTGGGAATGGTGTTTGCACTGGAGAAGTTTCAACATTATTTATTGTCAACACATTTCAAGTTCTATGTGGATCATGAAGCCCTCTTCTTCCTGATGAACAAAGCAGATGTTAAAGGACGATTGATGAGATGATTGCTCCTATTCTAGGAGTTCGATTTTGAAGTGATCACTAAGCCTGGCCGTTCCCATGTCCTAGCTGGTCATCTGTCACGGATCCCTCAAACAGAAGAAGAGGAATAGGATGATCCTGACCTTCCTGATGCTTCTTTGTTTCTAGTTGAAACAATCACTCCCTGGTATGCAGACATAGCCAACCTCTTGGAAACTCAACAGTATCCTCCTAGCATCTGAAGCCGTTGGTATGCAGACATAGCCAACCTCTTGGAAACTCAACAGTATCCTCCTGGCATCTGAAGCCGTGAGAAGAAGAAGCTTCTCTTAGAATCAGCCCCCTACACCTTGCCAGGCGGTGTACTATACAAGAGAGGCAAAGATGAAGTGGTGCGAAGATGTGTTGTAGGGGATGAAATCGGCATAGTATTGAAAGCATGCCATGACGAACCATATGGTGGACACTTCGCAGGAGAAGCGACAGCTAGGAAGGCTCTATTGGCAGGATACTGGTGTGGCCGACCCTCCACAAGGATGCATATGACTATTGCAAGAGATGTGATGCTTGTCAGCGAATGGGAAAACCCACCAAAACAAGTGCCATGCCACTACAACCTATTCTTCCCCTAAAGCCGTTTAAGAAGTGAGGGATTGATTTTGTGGGTCCCATTGATCCACCTATCAGATGGAAGCAGAACATATACATCTTAGTATGTACGGATTATGTCACAAAGTGGTGTGAAGCTAAAGCCCTGAAGCGGGACGATGGTAACATTGTAGCCCTGTTCATGTACGAAAATATTATCACCCATTTTGGTAGTCCCCTCGAGCTGGTAAGTGACAGAGGTACTCATTTCCTTAACAAAATCATGGAGGAGTTGACGGAGCTATATAAGATCCGCTATCGCAAGTCCACTCCTTACTACCCTAGAGCCAACGGCCAAGTTAAAGTCACCAATCGCATCCTTTGCTTGATTCTGAGAAGAATGATTGCCGCACATCATCATGACTGGGACGATCGACTTACAGAGGCCCTCTGGGCCTACAGAACCTCCCATAAGGCAGCTACAGGTTTCGACAAACCCCTTTCCAGCTAGTGTATGGTACAGAAGGAGTCTTCCCAATTGAATTGGAATTGTCCTCTTTGCGAGTGGTAGTTAAAGAATGCTTGGGAGATGATGAGTCACTACAACGTCGCCTTCTGCACTTGGAATGCTTGGATGAGATACGACGGATAGCCCTGCAGTGCATGGAAACCACTCAAGCGCGATGCAAGGCCTATCATGACAGTTTCATCAAGCACAAGGAGTTCAAAGAAGGTGATCTTGTCCTGGCCTATGATTCGAGATTTGGCAAGTTTCCTGGCAAGCTTCAAAAATGGTGGATGGGCCCATACAAGGTACTTGCTGTCAATCCTAATGGCTCTGTTCAGGTGCAGACCGTTGATGCTTCTAATGATCCTTTCCTGATTAATGGCTATCGCTTGAAGATGTACTTCCCTCCCTGGGGATCTTGACAATCACAGTCGATCTACCCTCCCCCTTTTGGGCCTCGCACTGTCCTTATCTTCGTGCTTCTGATAGCCCTGATGATTCTCCTCATGAGGCGGTCTCGTTCTGCTAACCCCTCGCAGAAACATCTCAACCCGACCTTGTTCTCTTCTCGTCTGATCCAACAACGGTGGCGAGGTTAGTCTTGACACATGGTATTTCTACCATTCTCTTTCTTAACGAAAAAAAAAGGAAAAAGAAAAGAAAGAAAAAAAACAAAACAAAACAAAACAAAAAAAACTGTTATGGGAGAAAAGGAAGAAATTCCCTGTCATAACAGGCCTCGTTCCAAGAAAAGGTGGAAACACCCTTGGGCGAGAAGCTAACTGTGGAAAATGTGGTAACACCCCGCAATTCAGGATAGTTGACTCACTAGCAGAATCTTTCTAGCAAGTAATTTGAAGCCACCTCCCTTCGTGCGCTGTCTTTGTAATATCAGTCCGTCTGTCCTTCTTAACAGACGCCTTTTCTTACAAATCATTGAAGTATGAGATTTGTAGGCTACCTCCCTAGGTACGCTTTGTCTTCAAAATCCTGATGACAACAACAACCGACATGATCTTCATCACCAACCCCTTGAGTGATGCGAGCTTTCATCCTAACAGGATGGGGATGTGCGTATGGGCTACCCTCTGTATCTATCAGAGCGTGAGACAGAGGATGGGGTGAGTGACTAGTCTTTCCCTTCAAATCAAATGAGAGGTGAGACGTGTGAACGGAGTGTTGCACCCACGGGATGGGCCTCTCAATGCACAACGCATGATTTGTTCCTGTGCACTGCACCATAAGGCTCCCTGGCCTTCCTTCTTGCACTGCATGCCGGCACAGGGTGGGATGCACAGTTACACCATCAAATGCGCACAAGGTATATGGCCTCTGCACAAGTGACGGTGAGGATTACATCAATGGGTTTCAGGAATGGGCTGCCCTCTGTATCTTTCAATAGAGCGTGAGACAGAGGGTGGGTTGAGTATGAGTGGTGTTTCTTCAATCAATTATCGAGAGGTGAGGATTGAGGGATGTTACGACCATTGGAGTCAGGTACATTTCTGTTTCCCTATGCACCCACGGGATGGGTCTCTGCCATCAGCACAGGACGACACGTCACTCTGTTCTGTACACTGTACTGCAAGGCTTCCTGGCCTTTCTCCTTGCACTTATGCCAGACGGGGTTGGACGCACTAATGCACCATCAATTGTGCACCCTGGCATACTCTCTCTGCACCATTTCCTTGTCGATTCCTAAACCAGGTGTGAGCTCTGGGTTTCATCATTATTACCTCGAGTGATGTTAGTAATGGGACGAGTGACTACTCTTTCATTCCATTTGAGTGATCGTGAGTTGAGTGCAATATCCCTCGTCATCGACGAATTTCCTACGATTCCTTCAACCAGCTACCTCCCTGGGTGCTGCCGTGTGGTTCCTACCACACATAACGTGTGCTGTGAAGACACCTTAGTACCTCCTGCAGCGACAACGATACAAGACACAACCTCAATAGTTGATATTACTCCTCGGTAATATGGGCCAAGTTTTTCTAATCTTACACCTTCTGTTTCTCACTGATGGTCATGTCTTAAGTGTGGAGACGTGTCCTTGCGCGTCTATGTTGCATAACCCCATGCCTATACCCTGTTATGATCATGCATCTACGTCATGAATTCATTTTACCCTGGTGGGGTCCCTTCCCCACTCCTTCGTTCTATTTCACCCTGTCCTCAGAGTTGTTTCTTGATCGTTTACCTTTATTCTTTGTTTTGTGAGTTTTCCATATGAACGCACCCTACGTTCACTGAGAATTACATCCAACCTTATAGCCATGTTTGTCCCATCAACTTGCCCATTTTTTCTTTTTACCAATCCCTATTTTGATAGACGGTTTTTAAGTTATTAATTTTTTAAGTAATTCCCGTAAAATGGACGGTTTTCCATGTGAATGCGACCTTAGTACTCGGAACCCTGATCTGATATGTCAGACCTGTCCTACCCCTTCCCCCTGATATTTTTTCTTTTTAGTTCGTGTCATTTCGATGCACGGTTGGTCCGTATTAATTTTTGCGAGTTTTCGGGCCTTTTTCATGCCTATTTTTCATATTTTTCCATGTGAACCTGCCCTATTTTCATCGGAATTTCAGTTTCAATTGACAGCTGTGTCCTGCCAGCCTTTCCCCCACTTTTTCCTTTTTCTTTCTCCCTCTTTCGACTATCGAATTTTTAGTTATTAATTTTTTCGAGTGTTTTCAAGCTTGTTTCTTATGTTTTTCCCATGTGAACACCCTGATTTTGCCCCGAACCCGGTGTTGCAGTTTTCCATTATTTTTCCCTCATCTTTCAGCACATTTTTTCTTCTTACAGTTTTTCGATCCAACGTACGGTTTGGGTTTTATTAAATTTTCTTCCTTCTTGTTGTGTGGTCGTGTTTCTCGTATCGTGCTTGAACGCGCCTATTTTTGGTTTTATGTGCCTCGAGATGCCTCCCTGGCATCTATGGCTTATGTATCGCCATCCCTGCCCCGTCTGATCCCGCCGATGCAAATGTTTTTACTCCCGCCCCGCGCATGCGCGTGGGAGTTCCTTTTTCACACTCATACCCAGTTTATTTTTATTAAAAAAACAAAAAGAACAAAACCAAACACACATAAACACAAAACAATGCACATTAAATTTTATTTTAAAAACACAAAAAAATAAAGTAAAAACAAAAAACAACAACTAATTAAAATACTCATACAATAAACTTTTAAAAACAACAACAACAACAATCAACAAACAATTCATCTTTAAAAATGAAAAAAAAAATCCACAAACACCCATCTCCACACAATCCTACATTTTTTAAACAAAATAACAAAAAAAGGGAAAAAAAAAACGGTTACCTTCTCCCGCCTATCGTGTCGTCCTTCTCCTTCCTTGATCCTTCTCCCGCTTGTCGCATGACTCCTGCAACCCCCGTCCACTGTGGCCTTCTCCTCCTCTCCACCCTCTCCACCTCTTCTGTCCCCCCGCGTTCGCCTCCTCCTCCCACTCCGCCTCTCCCTCCTCCTCTCACTCCGCCTCTTCCCCTTCTTCCATCCCTCCTTGCCTGCTCCACTTTTTCCATCCCTCTCTGCCTTCTGCACCTATGCCCTCTCGGTCCGCCGCCCGCCTCCATCTCCTCCACCTCCTCTCTTCCGCGACCTCCACCTCCCCTCCTCCTCTCTTCTCCACCGCCACCCGTCTCCATCTCCTCCACCTCCTCTCTTTCGTGACCTCCACCTCCTCTCCTCCTCTCTTCTCCACCGCCACCCGCCTCTGGTTAGTACTCCCTAACTCACTAACTTACAACACTAACCTAATCACTAACTTAACACACTAACTTAACCTAATTAACTTAGGGCACTAACTTAACCTAATTGACTTAGGGCACTAACTTAACCTAATTGACTTCAATTACTAAGTTAACCTCATTGACTTAAGTCACCAACTTAACCTAACTGACTTACATTACTACCTTAACTTAACTGATTTACCTTACTAACTTCACCGTTACTCCACTAACCTAATTACCTTCGGTTACTACCCTAACCACATTACCATTCTTCTAACCATCGTTTTCCCGTGTAGCCCCCGTTTTTGCCCCTTTGCCCCTGTTCCTCCTTTATTTCTCCGTTGCGCGCTCACATGTTCGTGTGCTAGCGGCGTTCACGCGCAAGGACGCGCTTTCGATTCGTCCGTGTGGTGGTGTGTAAGAGGCACCTTAATTTTTAAGAACCAGCCGTCACAAAAAAGCACGCGATGGTAAAAAAGCGCTCCACATCACCATTAATTTCTAATTAATTAATTTGCATCTAGAGACCCCAGTCTGAGAATCGCAATCCGGGTTTCGTTAAAGCACCGCTTCACCCTAATAACTTGTAATTAAAATTTTAAGAAGGAACCGCCGTTTTTTTATTAAGGTTTATCACTTAATAAAATGTCACCCATTGTTAATAATTTCTTAAAATGAACCCTTCATTAAAACTATTTCCTCTCACTGCACTTTTCCCCCCTTTTAATAAACACGCTTCGTGGGATGGGCGCGTAAAGTCCTCTTAGCTGAAATTGTTGGTCAAAAGTTATGATCAGGTCCTGATTAGATTTTTATGGTATTCTGGTTTGCTTATGTGCTACGATTATGGGTGCGGTTTGAAGTTTTTCTTTCTTTTTTTTCTTGATACGGGGTTTTGGGTGCATGTTTGTTGCATCGCATGAAGTTTTCGGTCGCATATGTGTAGAGGTCATGCCGAATTTTTTCTAGGATGTGAGTTGTTTGGGGTGGTAAATTGGTTAGTTACGTCTATATGTGTGTTCTTGTTTTGATTGATTTCTTTTTTATAGCTATTTTGATTGTTTTGCAGGCATTCTTTGTGATTGTTTGTGTTGTGGTGTGTGTGTTTTCCATCTGAATAGCCTATTGTACTACCAGCAAATGGCTCATCGCTATAATACTTATCTTTCCCTTTATCAAACCAATTCAGCAGCTATCTTACCTCTTCTTTTCCAACCTCTGGGTTTTCCTCAAATTCCTATATTTACCTATTGTTCTTTCATCGAAGATCGAGTTTTTTTCCCTTCTCCACCATGCCCTTCTCCATCTACTCATATACCTTCTACTTTTCCTATTTATCAATTGACACCTTTCCTAACTGATTCACTTAAATTTTCAGCCACTCATTCTTTAGCCTATTCCTCCTTTTATGATTTTGCCTACCCATCTCTTCATCCTCTTTTACTTATTCCACTTCCATCTTTTGCCACTTCTATTTCTCAACCCCCTCAGTTGGTTAGTGAGTACGAAGGATTTGATTAGCAGATTCCGAGAAGAAGAGGATGGAGCTCAAATGATTCTCTCACATGACCACAGATTAACTAGCCATTAATTCCAGGGGACTGGACTACTGCTAGTCAAGCATACCGGAATTACCTCCATTTTGCTCACCAATATTCACAATCTCTAGATCCTTCAGTGAGATTGACAACTCATTTTGCTTGGTATCTAGCATACATGCATAGGCATTCCCATAATGATCAAAAGGCCATTCCAAAGCTTTGTATGAATGTCAATGTGAACATTGATTCCCAACAGTTGGATGTCCTCTATTTTCATGCCCTATGTCTACCTAGCAGATACCTTGTTTTGCTAGAAAGCATGTGCTGCCTGCAGTTCTTTCAAAATTCTCCCAACACATTTGTGGATAAGTCCTTCTCCATGGATCATTTTTGAAACCACCAAGCCTTCAAAAGGGATCACCTTCATTGATGCCTTGGCAATGTATTTTGGATGATTCTTAATTATATATATATATCTTTTTGGAGGTGTCATTCCAAAGGTTGTGTTAGTGTTTTGAGTGTGTGTTGTAATTAATTGTATGTGATGAGTTCATGTTGGTTGAATAATTTGTTCGAGAGCTCTTTTCAAACTATTGATGGTGGATGGAACGCCTATGGTGGAAAACGGAAGAAGAACCTCTTATATCCTTTATAAATTTGTTATGGCTTTCAATTGTTTATCCGATGTGTTAATGAATAACGAAGTTTTCCTTTAGAAGTTTTTTCTAGAAATATAGGTGATAAGTTGGGGTCATGGTTTGGAGAGATTATTGAAAATCCTACGAAAGATTAAAATTGAGCTCTTTAGTGAACTTATATTCTTCTTTCCTTAGGTCGCGAGGACGCTTCCTTTCTAAGTGTGGGGATATGTTGAGAGTGGAAAACGATTGAATTTTTGATTGATTTTTGTTGTTTTTGAGGACTAAATGATTGATTTTGGATGGATTTAGAGTGATGTATGCTTGATAATGGAAGTGTTTGAGAGTGTTTTGGATGATATTGATTATGTTTTGGAAGTTCATGATGATTCTCAGTAGAGATATGAAGCTCTGTGATGTTCTGACAGGTTTTATTGAGGTTCTGATTGGTTCTGTATACCTTTTATATAGCTTCTGTTTTGTTCTGATTGTCTTCTGTAATGAAGCATGGATTGATGATGAAGGTTGAAATCTTTTGAAGGTTTATTGAATAGTTTTTTATAGTTTGGAATGGTTTTAGTATGAGTTATGAGGTTCTGATGACCTTCTGTAATCCTCTGTAAACCTTCTATAGAGCCACTGTCTCTGCTCTGTCTCTGCTCTATCTCTGCTCTGTAAATGTTCTATATCTGCTCTGGTCCTGTACTGTACTGTTCTATGGATCTTCTATAAGTGTTCTATAGAATGTATGTGTGACTTTGGGAAAGTTTTCTAAGTTTTGGAAAGGATGAATCTAAGTTCAAAAGGGCTAAAATAAATGGAAGAAGCAGCTGCTGAAGGCTGAAGAGAAGACTGAGTGACAGTGACAATAGTGAGCTATGAAGAGACACTGTAGTGGCTCTGGTACCTCTTCACATCAGACATACCTCTTGGGAGGTGCATCCACGACCTAAGAAGGATTATTGAGAGTCATTATGAGATTATTGTAGTGAGGAGATGATGCACTATTAATAGAGAGAGAGAGAGAGAGAGAGAGAGAGAGAGAGAGAGAGAGAGAGAGAGAGAGAGAGAGAGAGAGAGAGAGAGAGAGAGAGAGAGAGAGAGAGAGAGAGAGAGAGCAAGAGATAGCCAATTTTATCAAAATAGTGTAACTGTATATGAGAGATTGAGAGAGAAAACTATAAAGACATTGAAGATGAATACTATGTGATTGATTTCCATTCAAAAAATGGTGTATTCCTTTATGTTCATTGTTCAATTGATGGATTTTATGAAGAAGTTGAAGATTATGGTTGATTCTATCAAATCCGTGGGAGATATCTACTATGATACTGCGTGAAGATTTGTTGTTTTCTTTGTTTTGATCATCAGAAGAATGAAGATAGATTTTCTTGCAGTAGAATACCCTTTTCCTTGGTGTTCCTCTTGGGGCTCCATATTGACACATGGATATTATGCCTATATAAAAAAGAAAACTCTCTCTTCTCACATAATTGTGTACATATTTTATGTTTATCCAATCACAAAGGCAATGTCTATGGTGTGAGTGCTCATTAATGTATGACCATGTGCTTCTTTAGCTGGAGACCAAGAATGTGCACATAAAGATATTACATGTGTTTGCCGATGAAGGGCTTTGTTGCACTCTCTCTTTTTTGAAGATTGAGACAAGTGTAGCTAGTCTCTTCTTTAATGTGGATATCATATGTACTCTTTGTGAGTACTCAAAATACTACATGCTACTTATGTACTCTTTGTGAGTACTCAAAATGCTACATGCTAATGTAATTTTATAACCTTCTCAAATAATGTCGCATCTATGTTAGTAATTGACTCTACTCTTTTCTATGCTTCGTTTGAAATCACACGCCTCCACTTTTGCCTCCTATTGCTGCTTAAACAACCCTTACCAAAAGCAAGTGGGGTACATTTTGATGTGGTAAAACAAGTAACTTAGAAGCCAACTTCCCTTAAAATGGATGACTCATCAATGGAGACTTTTGTTCCCTTTGCAATAGACCACAAGGTAGTAGATGAGGTGACACTTTCACTTGCTTCTTCATCATCTTTGTGTGTTATACATTGTGATTGCAAAACCACAACCATTGTGTGATATACTTGTCCTTGTATGTCCATTTTGACCAAAAAAATGGTGAAACCACACCTATATCATGGTGTTGAAGTGTGCTGATGTAAATTTTCTTACCTACCATGTCAAAGAACTTCCTAATGAAATGAGCTAGCTATTAGATATTAGTCATCCTTGAGACTAGCATTTCTCAGGTTAACATTGGTGTAGTCAGTTCTCTCGAAGGTACTCTCAAAGGGCATTATTCATTATTCCTGTCATTTTGTGGGCATGTCCATTAGTCGCAATGTATAGGTAGTTTGTTGGGTAGGCAATGATGCCACATGGTAGTTGGACAATTGAACGTTGATTATTTTATTCATTTATGTAGCACTCAACAAGTTTTTGATGCTTGATGGGGATAATTACTACATATGGCACGTAATGATGCTTGCTATCTTAGAGTCTTATGATTTGTCAGAGCTCATGTTTGAGGCTATAGAATGTCTTACAACGTATGATGCCTCCAAGATTTCTTCAAATGAGAAAGTTGAGGTGCTGAAGGTACATGCACATTGGGATAGACTGAATGCTCACATCCGTTCTATCCTCGTTCTCTCATGTAATCCAACCATCATTGTTCATATCGAGCACTTGATAGTTGCTCGGGTCATATAGCTGGAGCATCAAATGTACTATTGGATGACTATGATAAAGTGGGTGTCTTTGGAGTCTGAAATGAGGATTTTAAGTCCTAACAAGTCTTCTTCTATGTGGAAGCATGTCAATAAGATTTGGTGATTGCAAATGCAGGTCCAAAACACACGGAAGGCAATTACTTTAGAGGACATGGTGATAGCTCTTCTCTCTCAATTAATGCCCCAATTCAATGCATTTTAATCCACCTTGATTGCTTCAGGGTAGTCAAAGACTCTTTGTTGGGAAGAGTTGGTTCCTATGGTTTTGGACCAAGAGGAGCAATTGAAAGGATAGAATGCTTCCAAATCAAAGGCATTGATAGGTCAGTCCTCCCAGAAGAAGTGGAAGGACCAAAGAAGAAGGAGGAGAAATCAAAGAAGGACAAAGAGAATGATTCCAGCTGTCACATTTGTGGCAAGACAAGTCACTAGAAGAAGGATTGCCCCAACAAGGAGAAGAAGGAGAATTCTTCAAAGGATTCAAGAGCAATGGCTACTCCCTATCAACTACCTTCCTCCACTTGGAGGTGATTGAGGCATTGACCCCTAGGGCTTTTGATGTTGCATTGATGTCCCCACGCCCTCTTGAGTGGATTGTTGACAGTGGTGCCTCTTGGCACATGACTCCTTTTGTAGTAGGTGTTGCACATTTGTAGCCTTCGCATGGACAAATTCTCATTGGCAATAGCTCTTTTGTCCCTATTCACAGCAGGGGTAGTATGCAACTTATTCCAGATGGGTAGGGTGGTACTCATATACACAAAATTTGTGCCCTTGGCCTCTTGGTTGAGTTTGACGAGGATTCCTTTTGGATTCTTGATCATAGATCGAGATAGGTGCTTACTTTTGGTAATGAGGAGAATGAAGTCTACAAGTTATGCTCTCCTACTACCTTGATCTATCTTCTTCTTACCTCTCAAACACTATTTAAGCTTTGGCATGCTCAGTTTGGCCACCTAAATTATGATTACCTTTGGAAGGCTTCTAAGGGACAACATGTTTGAGGTATGCTAGACATTGTGATTAGCTAGTAGTCATGTGTATCTTGCATTTGTGGAAAATAGCATCGTGATGCCATTCCTAGCAAGTCTTCAAGGTAGTCTTCAACACCCTTGGAGCTTGTTTCTATAGATCTGTGTAGACTTATCCACCAGAAGTTTGCAAACACCAACACACCTCAAGAAAATGGCATATTGGAGTGGAAGAACCCAAGTGTGATTGAGATGGCTCGCACCATGATGGAGCAAAGACAGACACCTCAATGTCTTTGGGTCAAGGCTATGGCTACTACAATCCATATCCTTAATTGATCCCCCACTTTGGTCGTTTTTGGTATGGCACCCTACGAGGTGTCTTTTGGGTCTAAGCCTGATGTTTCTTATTTCAAGGTTTTTAGGTGTAACACCTATATCCATATCTTGAAGACACAACATGATAAATTTGATGTGACTTCTCAATGACATGTTATTGATCGTATGGTCCCATTAAGTGGGATGTCTACGCAAGTCAAGATGTTTGGTTCATGGAGTTTCTACCTTAGAGGGGGGTAAGGAGCAACCTATGCTTAGAGATCCAAGAGATAGTTGGGCATCAGCGCGACTGTACACTTGGAGCCTACACCTCATGGAGATACTCCCTCTTTGGATGAGGGTACTACTTCCCTACCAACTTCCCTAATTGAGCCACCACTAATGGATGTTATAGACTTTATTAGATGGTGCATGTTGAGGAGAGATCTAGCCTCCTCCTCCTTGGGCTCGAGACACACTATGTGATTCAGGGATTGAGAAAGTCTCTGAGGCATGGCAGCGATAGTCCACAATGGTCTTGAAGGAACTAGACACATGCTATCAAGCTTGTTTGCACTAACTATTGTTTGATGACTTGTGCCATATAGGATAGGAAGCCCACCTCTATGAAGGAGGCTTTGTATTCATAGCATTGGAAGAAGGCTATGGAGCAAGAGTTGGATGGTATTGAGCAAAACAACACTTGGGATCTTGTGCCTCATAGGAAGGTGATTGGTATGAAATGGGTCTTCAAGACTAAATGTCACATTGATGGTGCTCTAGATAAGCACAAGGCATGGCTCCTTACAAAGGGCTTCACATAGCAGCCAAGGGTGGATTTCCATGACACCTTTGCACTTATATCTCAAATGGCTACCATCAGAACTATTCTTGCCTTAGCCAGTCAAAGGAGATGGTCAATTTATTAGCTTGATGTGAAGTTTGCATTCCTCAATGGTGATTTGAAGAGGAGATCTATGTTGAGTAGCCTCTTGGCTTTTCCTCATCAGATGGATAGCTGTAGATGTTGAAGAAGGATCTTTACGACCTCAAATAGGCTCCATGTCCTTAGAATGAGAAGATAGACTTGTTGCTCCAAGGGAAGCTAGGATATCACCATTTCTCTTCTAACTTCCACTTGTATGAGTGCACCTTTGCTAGAGGGCATGTGTTGTTTGTGCTTTATGTGGATGTTCTTATTTTGGCAGGTGACTATTCCCAAAAGGTCAAGGAGTCTAAGGCAGCACTAGAAAAGATGCTTGAGATGATGGATATGGGCCTTCTTCATTTCTTTTTAGGCCACAAGATTTATCGGAATTTGAGGGGAATTTTCATCTCCCAACAGTGGTATGTGCAAGAGCTTTTGGCCATGTTTGAGATAGAGGGATGTAAGGGAATTTCTACTCCTATGGATTTGAACTGGAAGGCTATGATCCATGCAGATTTTTTACGGTGCCGTGCTACCTACTATAGGTAGTTGATTGGGTCCTTGATTTGGCTTCTTAACACTTGGGTTGATTTGTGTTTTCCTGTAGGTCTATTGGCCGAGTTCATGAGTGCACCCAAGATGATACATTGGCAAGCTACTATGAGGATTTTGTGGTTTCTTTGGGGGATTCTTGATCAGGGTATTCATTATACAATAGGTACTTGAGATTCATCTTTGGTCCTTATAGGCTAGATAGATTCAGATTGGGTGGGAGATGTTGACCATCGGAGGTCAATGATAAGATATTGTTTTACTTTGGGTATAGGTGTTATCTCATGGAGTAGCAAGAAAAAATCCACTATTTCTCTTTCTTCCATAGAGAGAGAGTATGTAACGTGCCTGCCTAACGGCTGTCTAGACACGTTTTTAGCAGTCCATTGAGAAATGAATCTAAGCATCGCTACCCGACACTCCCATGGGATGTTCCGAGGTTTGTCGCCTAGTGTTCCCGGAGTCCGCTTCGCAGTGGAACATTCGCGATCGAACCCACTAGGATCAACCTAAAATTTGGGTTCCTAGAGGCCAAGGTCTCTTAACAACATTCTAGCATCCAGGACCCTGGACACCCTGCTTTACGCAGAGATACCCAAGCTGAAGCAGGCCCATGCCGCACTTGGTTCAAAGAGAATGGGAAACAAGAGGGATGCATTGCTCAACCTCTCTGTCCGTAGGGCACAGTCCCATTCTGATCCCCAAAAACGGTGTGAGTCGGGTTTTAACTTAACTATTCTTAAAGGTCAAATGCCGGTAGAATCCTGTGACAAGCCTCCCAGTCCTTTGGCGCCACCCTACCGTACGGACCCGTCAAGGGCTCCACCCACTTGCTTCCCTCAATGGTGTTCTTTAGTTACCTAATTAGGTCCTATCACATTTATGTGGGACATTTAAAAACAACTTCCCTAATTAAGCCTTTTAGAAAATAGGTTTCGTTTGCGTAACTTATGGCACTGACACAAAAACAATCCAGGCAAGTTCTTTGGAAGTAAACTTTATATTATCATCTTAACTTAAATACAAGTCCCATCCAAAAAGGACGGATTTCGCAATCCATGGGGATGATTTTTATTTCCTCCAAGTTTCCGCCCTTGCACTAGTAATAGGACCTCAAGAATCCACATCGAGTCACATAGATCGTTTAAGTAGGACTCGGAGATAGGGAATTTACGGCCAGAGCCCCCTGGCATCCAAGCATCCTCCTACATTCAAACTAACCCATGGAGAGACCTCTCGTGGCGGGTTAGGTCTACATTCCAGTCATAGTTATTTAGAACCCCCTTGGCTAGGGTCGACAACCAGCTCGGGATAGCTTGGCATACCCTCCTTGAATTCAACCTGAATCATTAATCAAATTTTCTTTTGTGAGCTTGAGTCATATATTCCTTTTGCAGACATTGAGTCTAGATTTACAAGCACAAACAATCAATGAAGGCAAGTACTCATGACATCTGGTAAGGTGAAATCCTCATCTTTGACGTTGGCGTCACCCTTCTTGGTCTTTCCTGCCTAGGCGTCATTTTCCATTATTTCTCGAGGGATAGAGAATACCCTCTTTTTGACCTCACTACTATGTACTAGGGTAGAGCAATTTCACTATAGTTTCAAGTGACGGCTCCCCTGGGTTACTCTCCTTTGGTCCCTATCTTAAGATCTTGGTGTCTAGGGTTTTGTTTCATCAAATGGTAATCATCTTTTCCATCTTAGAACTCTATCGAATTCTAAGTTCACCCTAGGGTCTCCTCCCTTCAAGATAACATGAACTTGTATTTATTCCTCTTGCAAGTCAAGCATAAACCAAGTCTATTTACTATTCCGAAATAGTTACAAGCATCGAATATAGTTTGGCGACGAATAGTCATTCTCCTTGTGGGTACTACATTCGAGCTTCCTTGTGTTAGCTTTGGGTTATTTCATATCTTGAAAATGATATAACTAAGTGTTTTTAGATCCATTGCAGTTGGCTATTGGGATAGAGATCAAAGAGCGTGTTGACTCCAAGTCAAAATATGGTCGTAATAAGGACAAATCGATGTATTTGTGACTAAGGTCCTAGCTAGGTCGCGAGCTAAAACTTAGCTTCGCTTATCGGCCAAGACTTCATTTACCAAACCATTCCTTTCAATTAAGCTCAACATTTCACATGTGCATCTTAATCTACCTTTTTTTTAAATTCATATCCAATTATGTGGTGGAATTGAGGCCATTTTGGAGTTGGAAAGCAACCTTCACTTCCTTTGAAGGACTCCTTGGTGCTAGAGTTCCCTGTGCTCGCCTTGACTTTTGTGGTCTAGAGGCAGTCGATGGAGTGACTACGGGACTTGTAGTGGGGAGAAGCAGTACTCAAGCCTTTGCCCAATAAGGGAGTTATTCTTGAACCACTTCTCTCCCTCTCTTACTCTCCTTTACTCTAGATTTCCCTTCCCTCTCCTCTATCTCTCATTCTCTCCTTCAATACCTCTCCCTCTCCTTCTCTTTCTCACAATCTTGGTGGCAAAAAGGGGGGAGGGAGAAGGATAATGGGTCTCCTGAAAGAAAAGGGGAGGAAAATGATTTAAGGAGGGATGGTGATGATTAAGGGGTTGAAAGGAAGAGGATTATCCCCTGTGTTAAAGGGGGGGGATTTTCATAGGGAGGGAGAAAGGGTATCATGGGAGGGGTATTGACACGGGGCACCCTCCCTCCCTATTGTCCTTTGTCATCTTTTCATCGTTGCTGCTGCCATCTCTGGTCATCTCATAGACGCCTCCTCCCACACCCTCGTCTATTGCAAGTTTAGCTCCCCCTCCCTTATCGATGTGTAGTTGAACTCCCCCTCCCTTCGCCCATCAGGTGGCATCGATAGGGAGAGGTGACGAAAAAATTTGTTTAGTTTATATATATATATATATGAATATATATATATATGAATATATATATATATATATATATATATATATATATATATATGTATGTATATATATATATATATATATAATAAAATAAAATGGCTAGAAAATGAGGGCGATGACGATAGGATAAAAGGGGGGGACGACGTATTGCGGAAAAATATTATATCCTTCCCCCCTTAAGGAATTGAGATGTCCTCATCTCAAAAGGAATTGGGGGTATTTTAGGTTGAGAGTACTCTCGTCAACCCATGTGTCATCTTCTTCTGGATAGTCCTTCCACTGGATTAGGTCCTCTTTGAGGGTTCTACTCCTCAATCTCTTTTCCTGAGTATCTAGATTCTATCTGGCCAGAGCTCAATGACTCTTTGGCTTGGCATTACAACTTATTGATCATTGAGTACGTGACTAGGATTGGGTACATATTTCTTTAGTAGACTAACATGGAATGCATTGTGAACCTTTACATTCTCAGGGAGTTGGAGTTTTTAAGCATTGGGCCCTAGACACTTGAGGATCTTGTAGGGTCCGCAATACCTTGGAGTCAGTTTTTTTAATTCTCCCAATGATAGGGAAATCTCCTTGGGTCGTACACAAATAAAAACCATATCTCCTTCCTTGAAGAGTCTCTCTTGTCTATTTAGATCCACATAGGCTTTCTACCTATCCTTGTGGTAGCTCTATTGTCTTGTTTGATGGCCTTGACTTGCTCATCCATCTCCTCAAGCATTTTCTTGGAAGCCTCTACTCTCATGGTAGGGTCTGAAAAGTTCAATGGGATACAACAATCATGTCCATACAATGCTTGAAAAGGTGTCATTTGAATGCTTTATTGGTAAGAAGCATTATAGGTGAACTCTACCAATGGTAGATATTGGATCCACTTCCTGGGTTCGTGACAGCAATATGCCCTAAGAATGTCTTCAATGACTTGGTTGACTCTCTCCATTTGGCCATTAGTTTGAGGGTGATAGGTTGTACTGAAGCAAAGTTGATTCCCAATGGCCTCAAATATCCCTCTCCAAAAGTGAGATGTGAAGAGGGAATCACAGTCATTAACGATCCTTCTAGGTAACCCATGGAGTTTGAATATCTCCTTGATGAACAATCTAACAATGTCTAAAGCTTTATAGTTTGTCTTGACTGGAATGAGGTGTGCAACCTTGGTGAGCATGTCTACTATAACCATCTTGGACTGAAGGCAATCCAACAACAAAGTCCATGTTGATAAATTCCCACTTCATTTGGGGAATGTCAAGAGGTTGCAACTTTCCAGGCATCTTGACATGTTCTGCTTTAATGTGCTAGCAAGATAAACATTCCGTGACATATTTGAGCACATCTCCCTTAATCCTTTCCCAATAGTAGCTCTTTATGACCATGTTGAGGGTCTTGACATATCCAAGAAGACCTATAAAGGGGGAATCATGTGCTTCCCAAAGGATTCTCTGTTTGAGTTTCATGCTTGAGGGTATGCATAATCTTGTCCTAAAGTAGACAAGTCCCTCATTGATAGAAAATTCTTGATACTTGACCTTAAATTTGGGGTTTTGGTCCTTTTTCAAAATCTCTTTCATCATCTTTAGATTTTTTGGGTCATGGCTAGCTTCCCCCTTTTCTAATTTAATGATAGGGTTGCTAGGCATTGATACCATAGTTGCTAGTGATTCTACCATTGAGGGTTCCTTCACAATAAGAGAGTTGAGGAATGCTTTGCGACTTAAGGCATCAACAACTACATTCTCCTTGATAGGTTGATACCCGATCTCAAAATCATATTCCTGCAGAACCACAGTCCAACGTCATTGCCTCATATTGAGGTCAGTCTAGGTGAAGATCCATTTAAGGCTCTTATGGTATGTGACCAAAGAGAACTTGTTACCAAGAAAATAGGGCCACCAAAGCTTGAGAGCATGAATAACTACTAATAGCTCCAGGTCATGGGTAGCATAATTCCTTTCATGGGTTTTAAGCTTCCTCAAAGAATATGCTATAGGATGACCTTCTTGCATTAGTACACAGCCTAATGCAAGTGAACTAGCATCCGTGACAACTTCAAATTCCTTGCTCAAGTCAGGGAGATTTAGAATCGGCGCTATCACTAAGCTATGCTTGAGCTGATCAAAACTCGATTGTTCAGTTGGCATCCACGCTATGGAAACCTGCTTCTTCAACAAATTTGTAAGGGGTTCTGCGATTAAGGCATAGTCCTTAATGAAGATCCTGTACCAACCTGTTAATCCAAGAAAGCTACGCACTTCTTTAATAGTAGTTGGTGGAGGCCACTCTTGGACATCCTTGACCTTTGTAGGATCTATAGAGATTCCCTCATTTGACACAATAAATCCAAGGTATTCAATCTACCTCTTGAGGAAGGCACACTTTTTCTTCTTAGCATAGAGCTTATGAGTTCTCATGGTCTCAAGGACGATGCAAACTTGGGATTCATGGTCCTTCTCTTCCTTGGAATAAATCAAGGTATCATCAAAGAAGACAAGCACAAAATCATCAAGATATGGTCTAAAAATGTCTTGCATTAGCTTGTTAAAGGCGGCAGGGGCATTAATCAATCCAAAGGACATCACTGTGAATTCAAAATGACCATATCTTGTGTTGAATGTCATCTTGGGAATATCTTCTTCCTTGACACGGATCTAGTAGTATCCTGACCTCAAATCAATCTTGGAGAATATTTTTGCTCCCTGTTAATCGATCAAGTAACTCATCTATCCTTGGGATAGGATATTTATTTTTGATGGTTACTTGGTTTAGGCCTCTATAATCGATGCAAAGGCGAAGTGTACCATCCTTCTTCTTTTGGAACAGGACTGGAGCTCCCCAAGGAGATTTGTTGGGCCGTATGTACCCTTGGTCCAATAGTTATTTGAATTGTTTCTTTAACTCAATAGCTTAAAGAATGGACATCTTATAGGGCCTTTTTATGACCGGTGCAGCTCTTGGTGTTAGCTTAATCTCATGATCTACTTCCTTAGGTGGTGGTAATTCAGTCAACTCTTCTGGAAACCCATCCACATACTCTTTTAGCCAAGATGGTTCTTCATTGGTGTCCTCTACCTATTCTGATTTTTTAAGCTTGATCAGGTAGATGGGTAATCCTTTCCTTATCCCCTGAACTATTCGTGTTGCCTTAGCTAGTTGGATTTTTGGTTTATATGCTTCTCCCTGTGTTATCACCTGCTCACCTTTAGGATTACGAAAGGAGACTTGTCCTTTTCCACAATGAATGTGGGCATCATTGGGGATTAGCCAATCCATCCCAAGTAGGCACTCATGGACTCCTAAACTCATTACCTTGAATTTAACATATGTGGGCTCGTCTCTGAGTAGGAATTCCACCTTAGCAGTTTGTCTAGTGCAAGTGATTTCTCACCCATTTGCTAGTTCAATAAGCAAGGTAGGTGTAGCTATAGTGGCCATTCCTAATCTTCTAGTAGAAGCTGGTGAAATGAAACAATGAGCGCTGCCACAATCAATGAGGGTTTTGAATTTCTTACCTTGGTAATTTGATGGTGTTTGGATCACTGAGAATTGGTAGTTTGGGCCCTTTTTATGGAGAGCAGCATGAATGGATGCCCTCTCAATATCAGCTTCCATGGACGGGTCTTCTTCTTCATTGATTCCCTTAGTGGAGATATTGGAAGGTTTTGCCCTTCGCATTGATGCATAGTCGCAGCCACGGGAGCTCTGGCTTAGCCACTGAATTTCCCTTGGCGATGCTCTCTGCCAAGTTTGGGACATTCCCTTTTGAATTGTCCAGGTTCATTACAATGGAAACATCACATGCTTTGAACGCTTCTTTGAGTGGGGACAAAGTTACTGATTGGATTTGCCCTTGGCTTCTTCTGTTGGCCTTGACTTTTTCCTTGAGCCCTCTTAAAATTGAGCTTTCAACATTCCTCGATTCTGGTCCTTGTAAGACCATGGTCTATTATTCCTGGGACTTCTTGGGCAATAGGTCCTGCTCTTATCAATGCATCTTGCAAATCCGAAGGACGCATTGATTCCAACCGATTGTTCAATGGTGGGTTCTGCCCATCACAGAACTTCGAAACTTGTTGGGACGGAGCGTATTTTAGCAAGGAGACAAATCTCGAGTAGTACGCCTCTAGTGATAGGCCCAATTGTTTCAATTTGAAGAACTCGTTCATCTTCTGAGTTTTGTATGCAGATGGCATGTATCTTTCTTGAACGGCCTCCTTTAGCTTATCCCAAGTTATCATGTTTTCAGAGACTATTTGGTCCTTACAGCTTTGCTTCCACCAAAGCCTAGCTTCTTCGGTAAGTTTGAGCTTGGCAATCATGGCCTGGTTCACAAGTGTTATTCTTGCTGCACTGAAGTAATCTTCCATGGGTTCAATCCATACTTCAGCATCAGCTTCAATAGTCTTCCCCTTTTTGTCGATTTCTGGTGGTTTAATCTTTTTGAGAAGAAACTTTTTCTATTGTGCCTCTGCTGGGCTTAGTGTGGACACAAGGCTCTGGTTCTGCGCTTGGGGTTGTGTCTGGTTTTATATTAAAACCTTCATGTTAAGATAACATTTACATTTCTCTACACCTCTTGAATCAATGCGCAAAATTATTTTTCATCGATACTATACAACAATTCAAATGAACATAAAATTCTTATTTGTTCATAAAGAAGCATAAGCATCGAGTACAATTATTCGAGAATAGATAGACATTGACTAGAATGATTTTTTTTTTCAATAGATACATCAACGCCAAGTTAATATTCCCTATTGGATTCAGCTACATGGACAAAATAGTAAAATGGATTGGGAGAACGGATTCTCAGAAAGCGGTAAGTCATGGAAAGCTTAGAAAGTCCCCATTTTTGGTAGCCATGACATTCGTTTCACCCCATTACTTTAATTCTGTCAGCTTTTGATGACCTCGTCATAGATATAGCGATTTTGTTCTACTTGCTGGCATCTGATGTGTAGGATTGAATTTACATGGGCATCATGGAAGATAAATAACTTGATGACCTTCAAGTCCTCCAACGATTTTAGCCTCTTTAGATTGTTTTGAAGACAGTGTTATAGAATCCAAGATACACGCTCGACTTTCTTATACACTTCAAAAGATATATGGTAAATATTATACCAGCACAGAGAGAGAACATATGAGAGAAAAGAAAGATGTAGAGAGAGAGAGAGAGAGATAGAGATATTGACAACACACTAGGGACTAGAAGATGGGTCAGTCCCCCCCCCTTGTGGAGTTATATTATTGACAAGGAGCAAGCTCCTCCATTATACATAAGCTAGCTCTTACTTGTAGATCTTGGAAACAAGATCACGGTTCCTTGCACGGTATACAACCGGCTAACACTTGCACAACTTGGAAGTTGGCACCTTTTGATCCTTCTTGAGTCTCCTTCTCTCCTACATAATATGTGTAGGGCTCTCCTCTTGGCGCTTGATTTTAGCAAAGCTTCCGCAGCACTTGCACCTTCTCTTCTCCTCTTGGAACTTGATTTCGGCAGAGCTTCCATAGCACTTACACATTCTCTTCTCCTCTTGGGACTTGATTTCAGCAGAGCTTCTGTAGCACTTGATTTCAGTAGGGCTTTCGCAGCACTTGCACCTTCTCTTCTCCTCTTGGATACATGCAAAGTGATGCTTCCTTCACCTCTCCCTTACACCCAAGGAGAGCCTCCTCTTTTATAGGCTTTCAAGAGCTTCTCTTCTTGGAGAGAGAGTTGAGTTGATCTTCATGCAAGATGTGGTTGTTCCACTCTACAGCATTAATTTCGAGATATCTCTTTGTGCGTTGTTTGGATGAAAAAACGTCCAACACAAAAGTTGTAGATCTTGTTGTTTTTGATAACCCATGCGGCTCGTTTTTAGAGATCATTTTTCTATTGCAAGACACTTTAAAAATGGATTTTCCAAAAAATAGCTTTTTAAATTGTACTCTTAGTCCATGCAACCACCTTGAGTCATAGATAAGGAGAGTTCATTAGATTGCCTTGGGCCTCAACCTTGATATTGAATTCCACACAAAAGCTTGTGTCATTTTAGACCTTAGAAAGAGAAAATCACTTCTCTCCTCACTTCCAAAGAATCACGTCTCTCGTCTTTCTTAGTGAGAGAATTCCATCTCTCGTCTTTCTTAATGAAAGAAAAGACCCTAAATCTTGACTTGTAGGGAAAAGGATGACCCCAAATGAATGAAATTCTCATTACACACAAGTAAACATTCCCAAGCATCCTTGGATGCACACATAAATACATATACTCAATGCTAATGCACTTCCTCTTCTTAGAACTCAATCCATTTTCATTTATGTGTAACTCCTACTCTTACACTTGGCAAACACTTCTTTCCCCCTTCATAACTTGATAAACTGAAGTGGAGGGAGTCCGAGAGATGGAGCAAATCAGAGATCATTCTGAGAGTCAACTACCACAAGTGGTATCCTTCGAAGATAGATATCCCCAACTTAAGGACACTTTACATATGCTTCTATTTTAGATACATACATCCATAGGGTATGGCTTAGGATATGTCGTATTTATCAACACTCCCCCTCAAGCTCAGAATGAGCTTGCACACATAAGACTCCAAGTGCACTCCTGAAGTACTCAAACTTATCTTTATACCTAATGCTTTGGTAAAGATATCAGTAACTTGTCATTTATTTTCACATAGACCAAGTCAATCTCTCCATCAATGACTTTTTCTCTAATGAAATGATAGTGCACTTCTATGTGTTTTGTCCTTGCATGGTAGATTGGGTTCTTTGCCAACATAATACTGCTAACATTGTCACAATACATAATGACTCCACCATCAATCTCTATACCCATGTCATATAAGATCAATCTTAGCCATGTCTACTCACATGCTGCCAATGCAATGCCTCTATACTTTGCTTCAGTGCTTGATAGAGCAACTATAGGTTGCTTCTTAATGCTCTAACTTACCATGGCTAATCCAAATGAGAATGCATAGCCACTAGTAGATCTTCTATCTATAGAGCTACCTGCCCAGTATGCATCTGAGTATCCAAACAATGTAGGCTTGATTCATTTTTCATAAAACAAGCCAAATCTAGCTGTCTTCTTCACATACCTAAGAACTCTTCTCACTACATCCAAATGTGATTTGCATAGTTTCTGCATAAATTGACTTATCAATCCAACATCATAACTCAAGTCTGGTCTTGTAATGGTCAAGTAGATAAGACTGCCAACCATCTTTCTGAACATAGTGACATCCTCAACATAAGATCCATCATCCATCAACTTAACATTTTGATCCAATGATGTATCAACCGGTTTGCATCCTGTCATGCCATATTTTTCCAACATCTCCAATGCATATTTCCTTTGTATCAGCCATATACCATGAGGTGCGTCAATAACCTCAATACCCAAGAAGTATCTCAACAAACCAAGGTCATTTATATCAAACTCTTTATGTAACCCATGCTTGATCTCAACAATCTCCTTCTCAAATGTACGTGTAGTAATGAGGTCATCAACATAGATGACAACAACAAGCATACCATCTTTTGTATGCCTCACATAAAGTGAATAGTCAGCTTTGCTTTGCTGAATCCCATACTGCATAAGAATTTGCTGATCCTATCACACCATGCACTTGGTGCTTGCTTTAGTCCATATAAAGCCTTCTTCAACTTGCATACATAATGTGGGTATTTTGGATCTACATAGCCCTCTGGTTGATCCATGTACACTTTCTCTTCTAAGTTGCCATTCAAAAATGCATTTTTCACACCCATTTGATAAAGCTTCCAACCATAGATAGAAGCCAAAGCAATTACTGATCTCATTGTCATCATTTTAGCTACTGGACTGAATGTTTCTTCATAGTCCAAACCATAAGTTTGTGCATATCCTTTTGCGACTAGCCTTGCTTTATACCTCTCAAGAGAGCCATTCAACTTACATTTGACCTTATAAACCCATTTACATCCAATGGATTTCTTGCCATGAGGTGATTTCACCAAATCCCAAGTCTTGTTTTTCCTTAGTGCATCCATCTCTTCATCCATTGCTTGTCTCCACTCTTTGTCTCTATTGCTTCTTCAAAGCAAGTAGGCTCCACATGTTATACATAAGAAACCATGTATGCATAATGCATCTTCATGAACCCATTATAAGTCAATCTATCAACCGAATACCTTACCCTTTCTGACCTTCTCAATTGAGGTGCACTACCATGTGTCTCATCTGATCTAGCATGTAGTGGAACATACTTTCATGCACTTCTAGTGCTAGGTGTTTTAACATGCAGAATGCCATACTCGTCATCTATAGATTCATCTTCTGAACTTTCAGAGGTCTCTTTCCTTTTGCAACTTCTGCACTCCTTTGTGCATTTCTCAATCTACCACTCCATGGACTGTAGCTGCCACTGCTTTCCACATTCTCTTGAGGTCGTGAAGCATCTTTCACATGCTGATTTTCAGCCTTGTTGTTTGATGAAATTTTCCTTTCATAGACATCATCATCATTGCTTTCATAGGAATCAACATCCACTGCAATTTTGGGCTTGTACCATGATTCGTATTCACTGAATCTGACATCCCTGCTTATGTATACTTCCTTACTCACTAGATCATAGCATTTTATCCCTTCTTCTCATTAGGATCGATTTTCGATCATACCCACGATTGAGAAGATAATACTAAAAGTTTTATGAATGATACGAAAGAAAGATTTTTGAAATGGAAGAAGTACGCAGGGTATTATCCAAGGAAAATGCATTTTATAGCCTTTTGTTCCATCTTCTTTCTCAAATCATCTGGAACATGAACATAACAAACGCATCTAAAGACTCTAAGGTATGCAACGGTGGGTGTCCTGCCATACATTCTCTCATATGGTGACATATTATGAGTCAAGGCTGTAGGTGTTCTATTCATAATGTGAACTGCAGTATGCACTGCTTCTGCCCAATATGACAATGGCATGTTCATTTGGTTCATCATTGCCCTTGCAACCTCTATAATAATCCGATTCTTCCTTTCAGCCACACCATTTTGCTGAGGTGTGTACCTGCATGTCAATTTTCTTTTGATACCATGATCTCTCAAGAAGTCACAAAACTCATATGACATGTACTCTCCACCATTATCTGACCTCAAACATTTTATGTAGCATCCAAATTACTTTTCAGTCATAGATTTAAATTCCAAGAACTTTTCAAATGCTTCACTTTTATGCTGCATAAAGTACACCCAAGTCATTCTGCTAAAATCATCAATGAAAGTGATATAGAATCTACATCTTGTGCTCATGGAAACATTCCAACATGGGCCCCAAATATCTGAGTGTATTATTTCCAAAGGATAGCTGCTTATTCTCCCCCTCTTTGGAAATGGCAATTTGGACTGCTTGCCAAATTGACAAGCCTCATATACATTATCAAAATTCACATATCCAAAATCTGATAGACCACGGACTATCTATCTCAATTGCATTTGCTTCAATCTTTGCAAATTGATATGACCAATCCTTATATGCCATAATTGCACTTCCTTATCTTGCCCATGTCCTCTCTCAACATACATAGAGTTTTGAATCACTGGAGTACCTGCATCCAAAGCAAATAATCTCCCTTTCTTTCTACCAAGAGCAATTACCCTGCCAGTTCTTCCATTATGGAACTCCTCAATGAAACATCCAAACTTATTGAATCTCACCTGCAATCCTTGTTGTCATTTGACCAACTAATGCTAAGTTCTTAGTTATTGTGGGCACATAAAGTACATCACCAAAATTGTTCTCAATCCCATCTTTAGTAACAAGTGGCACACTACCAATATGAGTAATTTTATGTAAAGTATCATCATTAGTGGCAACATATTCCTCATTCTGCATTTGCTCCTTGCTATCAAACCACTTAGCATGATGAGTCATGTGGTTTGTAGCTCCTGAATCCAAAAACTAGTCATTCTCACAAAGAGGGTGAGTCATGCTCCCAAGCACATGCTCCATAGCAAATAGGTGACCTCTAGGCGATCCACCTCTAGGTCCATAACCTATACCACCATAAGTGCCTGCATAGTGACCATATTGGGTCCTTCCACGATCCCTAGACATGGCATTCTATTTCTGATAACAATCTCTCTCAAAGTGACCAAACTGCCCACAATAATGACAAGTGCCATCTCTATGTGAAGAAGGACTAGACCGTCCTGTATCTCTAGGGGAAAGATCTCCCCTTGCCTCTATGCATGTAGTCACCACGACCAAAGTTACCTCTTCCACAAGAAAAACCATAATTACCACGACCAAGTGAAGAGCCTCTACCTTTAGATGAGCTGCCACGACCTCTCTGGTGATAGAAAACACTATCTCCTCCTGCATTTTTGCCACTGCTAGATGCATTCAATCCCAACTTGATTTCTTCCATAAGTAGCAATCCAATAAGCTCCTCAAAGTCAGGCATAGAGCCTCCTCTGAAATAGAGGCATCCAAAGATTTGAAAGATGGTCCAAGTCCATTTAGTGTTACTGACACTAGATCATCATCATCAACAGGTGCATTAATGGATGCAAGGTCTTCTGCAATTTGCTTGATTTTTGCCACATAGTCACTGATACTGCGATTGCCTCTCCATGCACCATGTAATCTCTACTTGAGTTGTATCTTACGAGCCTCTATACATGTTCCATACATTTTTTCTATGATTTCCCATGCCTCCTTACAAGTACTTGCCTTTTTTATACGAGGAATCAATGTTTCTGAAATACATATGGAGATCCAATGTAAAATCTTCCTGTTCTTCCCTGTCCAATCCTTGTACGCTTTCTTTTGCTCTTCAGTTGGATGTTCAAGAACTTCTGGACATTCATCATCACCTGTTATGAGGTCCCATAGACCTCTACCCATAAAAAATTTCTCTATCTTGTAAGACCAAACACTATAATTGTCTTTGATCAATTTGTCTCCCACAATTTGAGTGATCTGTGCCATGTTATACATTATGGCTGCTGCAAATTTACAAAAAAATAGCAATACAAACTATCCACAAATGATATTTAGCAGCATGCCCCAATCCGAAACATCAATGGTCCAATCTAAGACCAAAAAGCATAAAAAATAGTCCAAAAATGCATGTAAAAATAGCTTCCAGCAATATGATTGTCATACATGTGTCCAAAAAATATCATATACATCCATCCATGATGCCCACAAGTCATACATTCAGTTCCCAACAAGAAACATCCAATTCGGATCCCAAACGATGTCTGTATGACCCAAAATGCATCAAAACATGGGTCTAAAATTGACCATCTTCCTGCAAATTTTCTGCAGTTTTTTTTGTGCCAAACTGGAAGTACATATCAAAATGAAGCTAGATAAAATTTCCCATAATTTTTTGAGCAAAAAACGGCCTCCAAATAACTAGTTCAACTCTGCAAGATAGTAATGCAGTACAACTTCCCTTGAGCAAAACATAACCCTGTACAATGCTGCAAACACCCAAGAACACTGAAGGCCCTTCCATTGAGACTGTGTTGAGTAGGATTGTCTTGCAGCTGTTCCCACAATGGCCATGGTTGCTACACTAGGAAGTTTCTTTGTAGAGTGTGCATTTATGTATTCCAAAATCTGCCCCTTCTTATTCAGTTGTTGAGAAAATGCATTCTTCTCAGTTTTGGTACCTGTCCCCATATCGGCCAGTCCACAAACATTGCCACTTTCAGATTTGTTTGTGCCAAGGTGAAAACATTTCATGGACTTTTTTCCAACTCCATCAGACTGTATACTCTCATGCCCTCGAGCACCTTTGTTAATATGAATAGTAGGATGCCATCTATTGGCCCTGCAAGTTGATATATCACGTTGAGCAGTGGCAGCCTTATTTGCTTTTGAGTTAAGATTTTCTGAACTAGTAACTTCCTCAAAAAACCCCATGAGACCTCTTTCCTAGAGAGAGAAGGGCTTGATTCTGTGAATCATTGTCAGTGTTAGAATAGGAGCCGCTGCATCTCTACTATGGAGCGATGGCATCAGTAAACAACATCGCAATAGTCAACACATCAGATCCCTTGGGAGTGGCTACTACCTATGCCACAATTGCCTTCACCAATAGACTTTTTCTGCTTGTCCGGAGGTCGTTAATGATTGCCAACATTGAACCATGGGAAATTGCTGTGGATCAGAAGGGATCAAACTCATAAAAGAGGCCCCTCTGATTCCCAGGAATCGCAATGACAACGACTCTGCAGGCGTTCCCCGTGTCATTGTACATACTAAGCTCTCTTAGAGCTACAATTCGATCAAAAAATATATCCTCTCTCATAGAGCTCCATCACTAGATGTACTGCATTGTCATCTTCATACACACCTTCCAAGAGATACATGATGCCAAATTCACCCCTGCCGAGCTCTTTTCCTAGATGGTACTTCTCTATAATGCTCTGATACCAAATGATAAACTAAAGTGGAGGGAGTCCAAGAGATGGAGCAAATCAGAGGTCAGGAGCTACATGTTATCTTCTCCTCTATTCTTCTTCATTCTCAAAGTCAACTACCACAAGTGGTATCCTCCAAAGATAGATACCCCCAACTTAAGGACACTTTACATATGCTTCTATTTTAGATACATACATCCATAGGGTATGTCTTAGGATATGTTGTATTTATCAACATAACTTGTACTTCCTGTACTAGATATCCCCGTCTCATGGCCATGCTAGATCATCATCAACACTTAAAGAAAAGTGAGTCATTAATTTATTGACATGAATTTATTAAATAGAGAATGTGTAATAAGCAATCAATTTAATGACATCCCTCTGGCTTCTAAACAGTTGAACTCAATTGTAGAGGGGATACATAGTCCTTAAGAAGATCTGAAAAGTCTTGTAGTTCTCTCTCAATCATAAACTGAGCATCCAATGGGAAATAATTCTTAAACTTAACCATATAATTCCTTAATACCTTACCTGACCTTAGAGTATTGTCCTGATGGTGTAAAATTCTTTCAGGCACAAGGAACTCTTCTGTTTCTTCTATGTCAGATAAATCTTCCTTGATTGGTTCCATTGGAGGTTCTCCAATATAGGGACATAGCAAACTTATATGGAAAGCATTATGAATGTTCCAATGACTTGGTAGATCCAAACAAAAAGTCACATCATTTATCTTATCTGTGATCTTGAAAGGGCCATAACAGTGATTAGAAAGATTAACCACTTTACCCTTTTGACCTTTCTACTTTTCAAGTGAGCCTTCTCAAACTTAAGAAGAACATACTATCCCAACTTGAGATCGATGCTTATTTGCTTCACGTTAATGCTTCTCTTATGTCCTTTGGATAGCAGCTTTTACTTGAGTGAAAGTTGTATCAATGTCTCTAACAAACTCATCTACTGCAAATATCTTATCCTTCGTAAGAAGAATGGGTGGTAAATGAGGCTTACCATAGATGATCTCAAAGGGTGCCTTCCCAGTACTAGAGTGCACTGTATTATTCTATGCAAACTCTACTAAAGGCAAATACTTTTTCCATTCTCTTTGATTATCAGAGACATAGGATTTCAAAAGGTTCAAAAACACTAGAATTAGCACTTTCACTCTGCACATCCATTTGAGGATGAAAACTTTATCTTTGTCTCGAGGTTCTCGAAGAGAGCTTGCCAAAAGAGGCTGGTCATGTGGGGATCTCGATCACTTATAATGGACTTAGGCATGCCATGATGCTTGAAAATATGAGCAATGAATATCTTAGCCATATGATTGGCTTTGATTGTCTTTCGCATAGGTATAAAGTGAGCTTGCTTATTGAATCTATCAATGATAGTCCAGATTGCATCATTGCATGCTTGTCTGCGAGGAAGCTCCATGATAAAGTCCATGGCTATACTTTCCCAAGGCTCACTGGGAATAGGTAATGGCTTTAGTAGACCAGGTGGTTAATGCTTGTCATACTTTACTTTTTGGCATATCTTGCACTCACAGACATATCTTTCAATGTCAGCTCTAAGAGTAGGCCAAAAGAAATATCTTTCCAATGCTTGAGTAGTGGGTAGAATACCCCTATGTCCAGCATATGGAGATGCATATGCTTCATCCATTACCTTGTGTCGCAATGGTAATGCTACACAAATTGCTTGAGTATGATACAAATAACCATCCTTCTGAGTGAGGAAGTATCTTAGACTTTGGTGATTTGTTTTAATAACAAAATTTGCACCAAGTAAATAGTGTTTCCATACTTGAAGAGCATGTACCACCGCCATAAGATCTTTCTCATACACTAGAGCATGTAGCTCATGGTCCTTAAGGCGTCGGCTCTCAAATGCTATTGCATGATGCTCTTGGTTAAGCACAGCTCCAATGCAATCACCAGAAGCATCATAGTGAACTTCAAAAGGTTTTTGAAGATCCGGAACTATGAGAACTAGTTCTTGAGTCAAAAGAAACTTAATTCTTTCAAAGGCTTGTAGTTGCCTTGATCCCCAGCAAAAAGACATTCGCTTCTTAGTAAGGTCATGTAGAGGAGATGCAACATACGCAAAACCTCGTATGAACCTTCTATAGTATAAACATAGGCCCAAGAAACTTCTAACTTCATGAACAGAAGTAGGTGTAGGGCATTCAACAATGGCTCGAATCTTCTCTCGATCCACTCTCACCAAATTGGACAAATATTATGGCCTAAGTAATGAATTTGTGAAATGAAAATTTCACTCTTCTTAGCATTGACCTGTAGTCTATGCTTGCGAAGCTCTTAAAATAAATAAATATATGTTTTCTATGCTCTTCTTCAGACCGTGAAAATATTAGAATGTCATCAAAGTAGACACCTGTGAACTTTGAGTGAGGTATGAAAATTCTCTCCATCATTCGATTGAATGTGGTGGGTGCATTAGTCAAACCAAATGGCATGACTAAGAACTCATATAGTCCAAATGTTGTACGAAAAGCTATCTTATGAACATCTTCAGGTGCTATCCGTATCTGGTGATTGCCGCTCTTGAGATCAATGCGACTAAAGATACTAGCCCCTTGCAACTTATCCAAGATATAATCTATCCTTGGGATAGGAAAACGATTCTTGATTGTGATCTTGTTCAAAGATATGTAGTCTATGCACATATGGAAAGAACCGTCTTTCTTTTGAACAAGTAAGACTAGAGAGCAATATGGAGAAGAGCTAGATTGAACTAACCCTTTTTCCAACATTTCATTTACTTGTGTTAGGATCTTCTCTTCTTGACTTGCACTTACTCGGTAAGGTGGTTGGTTAGGTGGTGAACTACCTGGGATAAGATCAATTGTGTGATCTTCCGGGCACTTAGGAGGTAACTCTCCTGGGAGTGAATCACTAAAACAATCTTCATATTGTTTAACAAAATCATATCTAGCGTGATCAATTAAAGAGAGGGGTTCTTTTAAAGTCTGACACTTCGAAGCATTAGTTGGTATTGTGTGTTCGTTAGAGGCACCAAGTGCCCTTGAATCATTAGTTTATTTTGACTCTCTCACAAAAATCATGCATACCGAAATAGCTTTCTTCATTTCTTTAGAAATGCTAACATGACTAACCATTGGCACAGGCCAATCTCTAGCATCAGCAATGCATACTATGTTCCAAACCTTGAATTGAAATGCAAGGGTCTTCTTAACAAAATCAAGAAGAGTTCTAATCTTGTAATGCCAAGGCATGCCTAAGATAACATCACAGTTACCTATGGGTGCAAGTAGAAAAGATTCTTCGTCGCGGTAATCCCCAATTCTAAGATTCAACTTCCCTTGAATATGAGTAGAATTGGTTGTAAGTCCTTCAAATGCCGAACCTGATCCAATTGGTGTTCCCAATAGATCCAGTGGAATTTGTAGCCTTTCAATAGTATCTGCTGACACAATTATCTGTGGACCCTAGATCAAAGAGTATCAAAACTCTTGATTGTTGGAGTGTCCCCCAACCCTTTAAGAGTTGTCTTTTCTTCTCATTTGAATGAGTGTTAGCTTGCACATCCGAAACAGAATTTGAGGATGGCATAGGAGAATCTTTACCCACATTTACTTCCTTCATTTGGTGAGGACAATCAGGCTTCATATGCCCTAACTCACCACAAAGAAAGCAGCTCCCTTCCTCTTTGTACTTTTGTATCTCAGAGGGTGAGAGATACTTGCGCTTCTTCTTGCTACCCTCTAGCTTTGAATATTGGTCATGGGTAAAGGTAGGTCTTCTTCGATTAGTCATGTCTCTTGGTTGATCATAGAGCTGCTCTTGTCTAGCTCTATAAGAACTCATCTCCAACTTTCGAGATGTACTAGGTGTATGCAAACTCTCAGCTATGATGGCAGACTCCATCATGCGAGATAAGGTTTCATGTGGATAAACCTTCATGGTTCTATGTAAATGAGGTAGTACGCTAGCTTCAAACTTCCTTTTCTTCTCTTCATCGCTGATCTCCATAAAAGGAGTAACCTTGAGAAGAGTAGACCAAAACTTGTCCACATAACTAGTGACCTTTTCATGCTCTTTCTGGCCTAGCCAATCCCACTCCTTCTTGACATCATTTTCAAAATCAGGAGGCAAGAACTGAGCATAAAACTTCTTCTTGAACTTTTCCCAAGTCGTAGGTTTCCTTCCCTCCAAAATGAGAGTTAACCGCCAATTGCTAGCAGTGTCTTTCAAGTGCATGCCTACATGCCTGAGCTTGGACTATTATGAGAAACCACGATCAGAGAAAGCAACTTCAAATTGCTTGACAAAGGCTAACACCTTAGTAGGATCTCTCTTACCGGAGTAAGATTCAAACTTTATGTCCTTATCCCCAGACTTGAAAGTCTTAGTCTTCTTAAGCTTTCTCCTCTTATGGTCCCTCTTTGTCTATTTGTGGATTGCACGAGACTTAGAACCAAGAGAGTAGAAACTAGAAGATGATGAGGAGGAGGAGGAACTTGAGTAATCAAGGGAGTAGCTGGTTGCTGAGGGAGATGACTCCCTCCTTATCCGCCTCACTCAAGGTGAGGTCTTTTTACTCTTCTTGACTGGAGAATCCTTCTTCCTTCTAGGAAGCTTCTCAGTAATTCGATGCTTTGCATCTTCACTATCAATTGGTGCAATGGTGTTTCCTCCAGTATCACCATCTTTTGGAGGATTCCGCCCTTCATAAGTAGCTTCTTTCCTTGCCCTTAAGCTGCCAATCAATTGATGTACTTCGGGAATCTCCAACAAGCTATGATACTCTGTCAATTGAGCCTGTAATGCCTCACTTGTAGGTGTTTCTTCAGTTGCCATCTTTACCTTCTTGTTGCAAGGATCGCCTTTACTTTGAGAAAAGCAAAGAGACCTGCTCCGATACCACTGTTTTTATAGAATCTGAGATACACGCTCGACTTTCTTATATACTTAAAAGATATATGGTAAATATTATACCAGCATAGAGAGAGAACATATGAGAGAGAAGAAAGATGTAGAGAGAGAGAGAGAGATAGAGAGATTGACAACACACTAGGGACTAGAAGATGGGCCAGTCCCCCCCCTTGTGGAGTTATATTATTGACAAGGAGCAAGCTCCTCCATTACACATAAGCCAGTTCTTACTTATAGATCTTGGAAACAAGATCACAGTTCCTTGCATGGTATACAACCGGCTAACACTTGCACAACTTGGAAGTTGGCACCTTTTGATCCTTATTGAGTCTCCTTCTCTTCTACATAATATGTGTAGGGCTCTCCTCTTGGCGCTTGGAGCTTCTATAGCTCTTGCACCTTTTTTTCTCTTCTTGGAACTTGATTTTGGTAGAGCTTCCATAGCACTTGCGCCTTCTCTTCTCCTCTTGGAACTTGATTTCAGCAGAGCTTCTGCAACACTTGATTTCAGCAGGGCTTCGGCAACACTTGCACCTTCTCTTCTCCTCTTGGATACATGCAAAATGATGCTTCCTTCACCTCTCCCTTACACCCAAGGAGAGCCTCCTCTTTTATAAGCTTTCAAGATCTTCTCTTCTTGGAGAGAGAGTTGAGTTGATCTTCATGCAAGATGTGGTTGTTCCACTCTGCAGCACTAATTTTGAGATATCTCTTTGTGCGTTGCTTGGATGAAAAAACGTCCAATACGAAAGTTGTAGATCTGGTTGTTTTCGATAACCCACGCAGCCTATTTGTAGAGATCGTTTTTCTATTGCGAGATACTTTAAAAATGGATTTTCCAAAAAACAACTTTTTAAAATATACTCTTAACTTGTGGTCTATGCAACCATCTTGAGTCATAGATAAGGAGATTTCATTAGATTGCCTTGGGCCTCAACCTTAATATTGAATTCCGCATAAAAGCTTGTGTCATTTTAGACCTTAGAAAGAGGAAATCACTTCTCTCCTCACTTCCAAAGGATCACGTCTCTCGTCTTTCTTAGTGAGAGAATTCCATCTCTTGTCTTTCTTAATGAAAGAAAAGACCCTAAATCTTGACTTTTAGGGAAGAGGATGACCCCAAATGAATGAAATGCTCATTACACACAAGTAAACATTCCCAAGCGTCCTTGGATGCACACATAAATACATATACTCGATGCTAATGCACTTCCTCTTCTTAGAACTCAATCCATTTTCATTTATGTCCTCCTTGGTTCTTGTGTACACTCTTACACTTGGTAGACACTTCTTTCCCCCTTCATAACTTGTACTTCATGTACCAGATATCCTCGTTACATTGCTCTAATCACCCCATTAAGTGATGCACTAGGAATACTGGTTTCTAAATGGTCTCATGGCCATGCTAGATCATCATCAACACTTAAAGAAAAGTGAGTCATTAATTTATTGACATGAATTTATTAAATAGAGAATGCATAATAAGGAATAAATTTAGTGACAGATAGGCGAGTTGGTTGGCATCTATATAGCAGTATCTCGCGCTCCAAATCCAATGCTTTCCACATATAGCGGCAAAGGGTTGTATAGTTGATCCAGGATCCCCATCATGTCAGATCGTCAGCAATAACTTGAAGAGTTCATAGCCATCTTGAACGTGATGTGAAATACGAGGAACTTGCTCCATGCCTCGTAAGTCTAGAAGTAGCAACAATCCACAAATGAGTAATAGAAAAAATTATTTTTCTAATGAAAACATCACTTCTCCCTTCCCAATTTATCCATATCCAGATTGTTTTATTCATTGGTTGGCTCTGATACCAACTGTAATGTGCCCGCCTATGTCTAGGCACGATTTTAGTGGCCCATCGAGAAACGAATCTATGCATCGTTTCTCGGCACTCCCATGGGATGTTCTGGGGTTTGTCGCCTAGGGTTCCCTGAGTCCTCTTCGCAGTGGAACGTTCGCGACCGAACCCACTAGGATCAACCTGAAATCTAGGTTCCTAGAGGCCAAGGTCTCCCAATAGCATTCTAGTGTCGTACCCTGGGGACACCTTGCTTTACACAGAGATACCCAAGCCAAAGAAGGCCCATGTCGCACTTGGTTCAAAGAGAATGGGAACGAGAGGGATGCGTTGCTCAACCTCTCTGCCCGTAGGGCACAGTCCCATTCCGGTACCATAAAACGGCGTGAATCAAGTTCTAACTTAACGATTCCTAAAGGTCGAATGCCGGTAGAATCTTATGAGAAGCCTCCCAGTCCTCTCGGACCACCTTGCCATAGGACGGACCCGTGAGGGGCTCCGCCCACCCACTTCCCTCAATGGCGTTCTTAAGTTACCTAATTAGGTCCTATCACATTTATATGGGACATTTAAAAGCAGCTTCCTTGCTTAAGCCTTTTAGGAAATAGGTTTCGTTTGCGTAACTTATGGCACTAACACAAAAACAATCCAGGCAAGTTCTTTGGAAGTGAACTTTATGTTATCATCATAACTGAAATACAAGTCCCATCCAAAAAGGACGGATTCCACAATCCGTGGGGATGCATCTTATTTCCTCCAAGTATCCACCCTTGTACTAGTAATAGGGCCTCGAGAATCCATCTGGAGTCACGTAGATCATTTGAGTAGGACCCGGAGGCAAGGAATTTATGACCAAAACCCCCCGCCCTTGGCTAGGGTCAGCGGCCAACTCGGGATAGCTTGGTGTGCCCTCCTTGAATTCAACCTAAATCATTAATCAAATTTTCTTTTGTGAGCTTGAGTCATATATTCCTTTTGCAGACATTGAGTCTAGATTTACAAGCACAAACAATCAATGAAGGCGAGTACTCATGACATCTGCTAAGATGAAATCCTCATCTTTGACGCTGGCATCACCCTTCTTGGTCTTTCCTGCCTAGGCATCATTTTCCATTATTTCCCAAGGGATAGAGAATACCCTCTTTCTGACCACACTACTATGTACTAGGGTAGAGCAATTTCACTATAGTTTCAGGTGACAGCTCCCTTGGGTTACTCTCCTTTGGTCCCTATCTTAAGATCTTAGTGTCTAGGGTTTTGTTTCGTCAAATGGTAATCATCTTCTCCATCTTAGAACTCTATCGAATTCTAAGTTCACCCTAGGGTCTCCTCCCTTCAAGATAACATGAACTTGTATTTACTCCTCTTGCAAGTCAAGCATAAACCAAGTCTATTTACTATTCCGAAATGGTTACGAGCATCGAATGTAGTTTGGCGAATAGTCATTCTCCTTGTGGGTACTACATTCAAGCTTCCTTGTGTTAGCTTCAAGATGTTTCATATCTTGAAAATGATATAACTAAGAGTGTTTTTAGATCCATTGCGGTTGGCTATTGGGGTAGAGACCAAAGAGCATGTTGACTCCAGGTCAAAATATGGTCGTAAGGACAAATAGATCTATTTGCGACTAAGCTCCTAGTTGGGTGGAGCTAAAACTTAGCTTCGCTTATCGACCAGGACTTCATTTACTAAACCATTCCTTTCAATTAAGCTTGACATTTCACATGTGCATCTTAATCTACCTTTTTTTAAAATGCATATCCCATTATGTGGTGGAATTGAGGCTATTCATGATGCCATGCAATTCTCAATGCAAGTCTTCCCTGAGTTGTCGATGCAATGCGATAACCCTGTTCATAAGAAAGTCCCTTCTAGTACATTTATGCAACTCAAAAGGCATGACCTAATTATTCAAATGCGAGTGTACATGCATTCCTTGTAAATGCAAGTTAACTCTCTACGATGGTCTACAGAGTGCAATTGACCCATACGGACTATTTATGTACCCCGGCAATTAATGATGCATCTGCGAAAGTTAGATCCTAATACTTGATTTTTTTTCACTATAACCGTAGATACTCAATCTATTTCTGACAACTCATGATTATTAAACCCTTTTCAGCTACCTTTCAAAACATGCAAATTACCCGATGCAAGGTATGAATTTTTCCCTAATGATGCCCATGCTTAAATATTCGATTTCAATTTTCTAGATACGATAACAAGTACTAAAAGAAACTCTTCTATTTGTTTCTACATCTAGTTTTGGAGTGTCAAGTTAGCGTTCTCGCCTAATAAACCGTTCTTGTTGATGGTGACGTCTTTGCCCGATCCTTCTCCCGTAGTCGCGGCTTTTCCGGTTACTTAGGAGAGATTACGCTTTGGGGCCATTTTGGAGTTGGAAAGTGACCTTTACTTCTTTTGAAGAATTCCTTGGTGCTGGAGTTCCCTATACTTGCCTTGACTTTCACAGTCTAGAGGCAGTCAATGGAGTGACTACGGGACTTGTAGTGAGGAGAAGAGGTACTTGAGCCTTTGCGCAATAAGGGAGTTATTCTTGAACCAATTCTCTCCCTCTCTTACTCTCCTTTACTCTAGATTTCCCTTCCCTCTCCTCTATCTCTCATTCTCTCCTTCACTACCTCTCCCTCTCCTTCTCTTTCTCACAATCTTGGTGGCAAAAAGGGGAAGGGGGGGGGGGGAAAGAAGGATAACGGGTCTCCTAAAAGAAAAGGGGAGGAAAATGATTTAAGGAGGGATGGTGATGATTAAGGGGTTGAAAGGAAGATGATTATTCCCCTTGTTAAGGGAAGGGGGGATTTTTATAGGGAGGGAGGAAGGGTATCATGGAGGGGTATTGACACGGAGCCCCATCCCTCCCTATCGCCGTTCATTGTCTTTTCATCATTGCTGCCGCCATCTCTGGTCATCTCATAGGTGCCTCCTCCCTCACCCTCATCAATGTGCAGTTGAACTCCCCCTCCCTCCACCCACCAGGTCGCGTGCGATGAAAAATTTTGTTTAGATATATATATATATATATAAGGGGGGGGGGAAATGACAGTGATGGTGACAGGATAAAACGGGGGGGACGACGTACTGCAACGAAATATTACAGAGTATTGAGCAGCATCTTCTACTACTAGCTATGAGATGGTATGGCTTTAGAGGTTACTAGGAGAGCTTGGCTATCCTCAAATAGGTCCTACGACACTTGATTATGACAATGAGAGTTTCATTGCTTTGGCACAAGACCCAATGTTTCATGCAAGGTGTCGAAGCACAATGGTACTATTTCATCTGGGAGAAGATCTTGGATGAGACCATTGATGTGGTTTAGTGCAAGATGGAGGATAATCTTGTAGACTTGTTTACAAAGGCACTTTCTCAGCTTTTTTTTTTATAGCACTCTAGATCCTTGAGCCTTATACTATGCCCCCAGGATCTAAGAGGGGGGTGTCAGAGATTAATTATCCCCTACACTGGCATTCTCAAGTTACCGTTGGTGTAGTCAATTCTCTCTGAGGTACTCTCAGATGGCATTATTCATTACCTCTGTTAGTTTGTGGGTATGCCCACCTGTAGTTACAATGTATGGATAGTTTTTCAAGCAGGTGAAGATGATGCCACATGGTAGCTAGAGGACTAACCACTGATTATTTTATTCATTTGTGCAACAATCGATAGATTTTTTATTAGTTCAACTAGTTTTCTTGGCCATCTGCATTATTTCCTCATATATAGGCCTAGTTGGCAATTTGCCCTCTTCAATTTCTTTTTAGGGTGCTGGTGTGGGAGAGTTACAACTCAAAGAGATATGTCAACAACCCCTGTATATAGATCCTCTTTATTTCATCATTCATTGACTATAGATTTTTTCATTTCTCTAGCTCTTTTCTCATTCCCTTTCTCTCATGTTCATTTTCTTTCAGTCTTGTCCATATGCTTCCACATTCATTGCACTCTAACACCAGCATCTTGCATAGTGTCAATTGGTCATGGGGACCTCTTCCACACATTGTGTTGTTTTCCCTCTTTCTACACTAGTCTCCATGTTGATTGACCCTCTACTTCATTCGGCGAACTCAAAGCTTCTACATAACCTCTTTTATTCCTTTGCATGGTCTCCTTATCTCCATGCATAATTGGCTCATCATACATTGTGGTTCCTGCCAACCAATCCTTGCATGGCCCTTGCAAAACTGGTAGGGCTTAATGTTTTCCGCCTACTTGCCCTAGATAGTATTGACTCCATAGAAGGAATGAATTCAATAAACCTCCGTGTCATGCACCCCAACCACTTTGCACATTGAATATAACATGAAATCTTAACACACAAACCTATATCCAAATCAATGCCTCCCCACCCAATATGCAAATTGTTGCTCCCACCATTTTAAGCATCTTTGTAGGGGTTTCAAGATTTCCAAACTTGCATTACTAACCCACTAGTTTTTTATTTCATTTTCCTATTAAGTAGTTTGTTGAGTGGTCTTTGCATACCTAGATGCTTTGCACAAGTCTATATGATGTCTCCACTTATCTAAAGGGACTAATTTCTTGGCATGTTTTTGAAGGCTTTGCTCCCAATGAAAAATATAGTGAAAAGGCCAAGACTATTCTCTCCCTTCCATTACACTATGAGCCCCCCCACTATACACCATCCTTATAGCCAACCAACTTTTTCCTACCTCATCCTCCATGAAACTAGAAAAGTCTGGGAGGGTCATGCCGCATTTGTTTAGATTCTTCCAAAATAACACGAGATTTATAATCCTCCTCTTTTGTCTCACATATAGCTATTATCTGCAATGCTCTCATGCTACAAATAATTATAAATTAGTTCATAGGATGAAATACTAGCTCCGCAAATGTGCTAGCCAAAGTGTCATGAGGGATACTCATGAATGATCATATATTGAGCATGACATTGCTGCCCCAACCACATACATTGTGAGTTTGATTAGTGTACCCAAGAAATTCATAGATCCCCTCCTGTGCTTATATGTCAGATGAGATTAGCCAAGTACACCCTTGAAATAGGAGCTTTTGTAGACATTTTAAATAAATAACAATTTTCTTTAGCTCTTTCCTATCTAGGAAGTCTACTTCCATGGAAAAAGGGAAACATGTAAAGTCATTGTAGTTGTAGTATGTTGTTGTGCCCATCAATAGCGAATGTACCTTGCTTGGACTTTTTTTGTGTATCCCCTTAAGACTATTTATCCTTTTCTTGTAAGAATGTCCCCTTAAAACTATTTGGTAGTCAAAACAAATCCTATCATATCCACAATAGAGAAGCAAAAAAAAAAGTTAAAAATATTTACCTCTTACCCTTTGTTTTGCATGGATGGCACCATTTTTGTGAGAAATTGATTCAGATCTTCCTCAATTGGTACTAAATCATCCTCCTTGGTTAAAGATTGGATGATAGGCTCAAAAAATGGTTGATATTCAGAACAGTTCTTATTTAAGGACAATGAGAATCACTTAAATAGTTGGGAGATGATGATGCTTTGACTTGTTTCCATGGGCTCCTTATGAGTAGTTATAAGAAGAACTTTGAACAAAGACCAAACTTAGGTGAGAAACATATGGTGTGCACTATAATTAGTAAGATAAGATCACAATGGATAACTCTACATCTAATAATTAGGTAGAGATTTCTCCAGGTTAGGGAATGAATGGCTTATGATTAAGTACGATTTGAGATTACATGGAAACTCTTGTGCAATTAACAAATGTGCTTAGTTTTGGTAAAAATTTTTGGTAGTGTGGGTTTGTTGTGAATGCTAAAGGATGATTATGATAGTGGTTTCATAGGTCAAGATATGACTAGTAGCATGCTACACCAAATCTTGGATTATTGCATGGGGCAAATCTCCTCTTACTTGAGTTATTAGGCCCTAGGGTACGAACAATGGTTTGGAGGGTGATTTATAAAAAGTAAATTTGAAAGAAAAGAGTTTGAAATGTTGTTCTAGTCATGGAGGATTTTCCTTGCATCATTGGCATTTCAACACTACATCAAGACAAGATATTTTCATTGACAAGGCAATTAAAAGAGTGATATATGGGCTATAATATGTAAACATGATCATTTCTTGATTTGTTACATGAAGCTTGGTTAAGGCACTTGGCTTGGTGAAGGCATGTCATCTTGTCTCCCCCCCCCCCCCTCGCCCCTTTTGAAAATCTATGTGCTATTGAGTCTCCTCCTCCCCTCCTTGTGTGTTGTCAAACCAAGTAAAAGCTTCATTGAGCCTTATAGTTTCTTGACATGAGTTAAACTAGAAAAAGTAGGTATGTATAATGGGAGATGTAGTTGCAATGAACCTAAATCCCTAAAGCATATGCTTTGGAATGGATGTATTACTTCAACTATTTGGGGGAAATTTACTTTGGAATGGATATCTTGCTTCAACTGTATGGGGGAATGGATGTGTTGCTTCAACTGTTCAAGGGAATGTCATGCCTCACCTAGTTAATATGTTAAAAATTTCCACTGGGTGATAAGAGGTAACATGAATAAGGATTCCAACTTTCTAGAAACAATGGTGCATTGTAAAAGTTGTGATCACCAGCCTCCAGGTGTTATTCGAAGTTTGAAAGATGAGTCACAAGTCTCTTTTGTGGCATTCAAACAAAAGACTCATGATGAGTCTGGTGACATAATTTTGCAACTCATTTTGTGTGCACCACATGCCATTTATTGTGCCCACACACACACACACACACACACATACACACAAGAGGAGGAGGAGGAGGAGGTATAAAGAGGGGAGTGTGTAATAGATAAAGAGAAGCTTGGAATAAAGAAGAAGAAGAAGAAAATGATGATGATGATGAGAGATAAAGAGGGGAGTGCGTAATAGATAAAGAGAAGCTTGGAATAGCATGGATGACATATCCTATGCCAATTCACTAGCTTGCAAGCAATGGTCCCCGGGGAGTTCACCTTATAGAACATGTAAGATACCACGTGAGTTCAAAAGAAAGGGTATTATATTTAATAAAATTTATAGGATTATATTGATAAAAATGGTTTTTTTTAATTACAATTTGAAAAAAATCCGTAAGTTTAGTAAAGTAAAAGGGGTCATTTTAAGGCCTTATAGCATGTAAAGAAAGGGTATTTCTTAATATCCTTTGAACGCACGTTATATAGATGACTTCTTATAGGTAGACTCCCCAGGCAATGGCCCAATGCCTTCATCTTGCCATTGCCTAAGAAGGGTCACATTAACCTCATGCTCCATTTCTTGATGCAATTGGTGGCAACAGGGGGGACTTCATCAAGCATCAATATCAAAGAAGATTGAATCCTTAACCTTCGTAGATAAAGCTTTACTCCTTGTGCTCCTCACTCTAAGCATGAGTTCTCAAGAATGTCGAATAACACTCTAGTATCGGTTGAGAGAGAAGCAATGGTGGAATGTGAGGTGGAAGTTATGGAGTGAAAGAGGGTTGAGAAAGAGAAGAGCACAAGAGAGTTATGTCGGTATAGAATGAATGATACCCTTATTCTTTGTTCTCTTCACTTATATGTCACTATAGAATGTGTATATATACAAGGGGTGCCGGTTATTGGCCATTGGTCTTTACACCAACAAGATGAACTATATTTTGATAGTTATTACTTATTTCACACATCTCTACATAGAGACTTTGAAGTTGAATCCTTAAATAAGTTGATAATGTATTTTCTATTTTTGTGTACTGTTACACCTCTCAAAGTAACATCTTTTTGAGAACTTCAATATGTTCTTTTTCATTCATCACTTGAAGCCCATACTCTTTGGTGCTAAATTATGAAGTCTTTTAATTTACCTTTTTAAAAATCTAATACCTATAGACATCAATGGTACTTTCAATTTACCTACTTATTCCTGTTGCAATTGATTCTCCTCTTTTAGCTTCTCCAATGTCATCTTCACTGATTTCAACTTCACATTTACCTTAGCCAATGTATTTGCTTGTTATTTTTCCTCTCATGAATAGTGGTTGTTAATGAATCATTTGCCTCATACTATGAACATGGTCTTCATGATTAAAATGCAAACAATTGCAATATCCTAATAACCCATTTTATCCATCCCCAATAAACCTAATTGTATTATAGAGTGTCTGAAATCTAGGTGGTTGACCTACTTATGGGTTTGTTGCAATAAAACCCTCCATTTATCCATGATTCAATGTGATTCTTGCTTTTTTCTCTTAACCTTTTGGCTTCAATTGGGTTGTTAATGATTTTGTGATTCATTCCTCTCCATGTCAAATAAGGTTCTTCCACCACTATAAGGATATGACTCTTTTTGTTTGTTGGAGCTTAACCCACATTTCTTGAAATGAAAAGAGAGATAAAGAATGACATACAACATTCAAACTTATTTTTATAAGTGACTTCTCAAACTAATGCAAGTGTAAATACAATGGAAGATTTAGGCATTATCATAGTAATTAACTTAAACCAATGTGCCAAGTTTCTTTCCATTGCATAAATTGATATGTAGAAGAAGAAAGTGTAATAATGAGAAAGAAAGGAGAAAAAGCATTCTAGAGCATATTCTTGACAAGCTAATGCATCCATATACAAAGACGATGAAATTTTTTTAATTAACATTTTAATTACCCTTGACAAGATTCTTGTTTGAAATGCAAGCTCTTTCTAGTAGGGCATACAAGTACATCAAAAGAATAATAGCAATTGGGTAAGAAAAATAAAAGACAAACATAAATACATAGAATGCAAAAATTTCTAAAATCTCTTTCAAATGCCAATAAAAAAAATCATGTGTGCTCTTGGTATTGAAAGAAATACCATGGCAAATTTTTGCCACTTGCAATAAAAGTAGTACCTCAAGCTTTTTCCATGGTGCAACTGTAAGATAAAGAAGGCTTCTTCTAATGATAATATATGCATAGAACACATAGAAAGAGAATGAAGAAGAGAGAAAAGCAAAAAAAAAGGAAGTTAGAAAATAGAGATTTGAGAAAGTTAAGATGAAAATCAAAAGGTGATTAGAATTCAAGTCGGCATCTAGAGGTCATAGTCAAATTTATTAGGAGATGAGATGTTGTTTTCGAGGAAATCTTGGGGAGTTAGATTATTAAACATGAAAGTAAAATTAAGAGAAAGAAAAGAGAGAGTTGCCGCCCTTAACATGAATTCAATCCTTAAATAGCAAAAATCAAGCAATTAATGAAGTGTCCTTCCTTGTCTATTTTAATCTAGTTGATATGTGATTAAATATTTAATCCACATCCTTACATGCCTCTTTTTAGCTCAAATTTCCCTTTAAAATTTGGTTAAATAAGATGCATGGGCCCAAAGAACCAAGCTATGTGAAAATAGGGGACAATTCAATCCATCCTATTACACATATTGTCAAAGTTTTCTTGTCCATACATGATAGGAAGTCAAAGTATATAGCGAATGTATTACAAGCATCAACAATTACAAAGAATTGTAGAAAAATGCAAAACTATTAAAAAAATGTTCACATTAGATGTGCATATGTACTAAAATATTTTCCAATGTATGAAAGTGCCACAAATTGATTACAAACATGGATATTTGGTATAACACACTAGTCATGTAAATGCACAATAACTAGAAAAGATGCATTCAAAGAATATTGCCATAGGTCTATCATATTCGAACGTTCATGAAATTTAATATTGTGTAGTGCATGTCAAATATAGAAAGCAATCAATACATGCATTTCCATGACAATAAAATGTGTGACTTGGTGCATTTTGATGTATAGAGACATATTAGTATAGATTGCATGCCAAAATTACTAAATGATATTTATTCATAGTAGAAAAGTGTAGATGTTAGATGTATTTCATGAAATCAAAAAGTTAAATATTTGAAAACTTTAAGTGCTTCGAGGGGCTTGTGGAGAATGAAATAGGTAATAGATCAAATGTTTGACATCAAATGGTAGGGATGAATTCATCTCAAATAACTTTAGCAAGTTTTTGGATGCACATGGTATAAGGAGGCAATTAAATTTGTGAGTTTTTCTTGAATAAAAAACAACACTTTAAAATTCAATTTGTAAGTGAATCCTTTATATGACACCCTTCTCTAGGTTTAAAAATGTATAAAAATAGTGTTTTTAAATGTTGAAAGTAGTCACAAAAATCATCATTATCTAAGCTTGTGGATAAACTCTCAAGTGCCAAAGCTAAGTGGGAAGAACTCACTAGATTGTATGATGCAGAAGGAAAGAACTCAAAGATCTCCTTAAAGATAGAGTTATTCAATCTTGACTATGAAAAAGGGACTTCTCTTAGTGCGTTCATATCATATATGAAGGGGTTAATGGTACAACTTACTTTGGTAAATGGTGCAGTTAATGAAGAAGATTCGATAGCAATCGTAGTTAAAGCTATAAAAAAATGTTTACCCCACCCTTGTAACTACATTGAAGAATGTTCCAAATCTCACCTTTCCAAGTGTTATACAATCCCTTCTCAATGAAGAAAAGAAGTTTCCCAATGAAGCTGGTAAAACCTTAAGATTTCCTATGAAGTTTATTTTAGAGGGAGCTTGATTGTTCCTACTTCACTGTCATTTGTGGAAGAAGAAGCCCCATCAAGAGGAATATTTTCCTTGGAAAACTTAGCAATAGATAAATGTTTTCTTTGTTTTGTAAAATCATGAAAGTCCTTTTTCTTCACATCTTCATGTTGTAGAGGTTGCTTGATCACTCGGCTCGTCCTTATTATCAACCACACTTTATTTTTGTTATGTAGATTGTCTCATCCTCACCTCAAAGAATCCCATTCCAATGAATTTGTAATCCACCAAACCATAGCGAGCCTCATAGATTGCAACTTTCCAATTCTTTGAATTCTGTTTTCCTCAAGAAGCACCCCATGAAAGAGAGCAACAATGCCACAATACCAAAGCCATAATATCTAGCACACAAAGATTTAATAGGTAGATAGATAGTTGCTTCTAAAACTCTCTTCGGACTTCCAGGGAGAGGACACTATAGCTTCTCTCCTTGAGGCTATAATCTTTTATATGTAAATCCTGCCATGGGCTTAATTGACAACCTAAACATCAAAGCTTTTGTCTTTGACATGTCAAGGCACATGGATTTGAAAGTTGAAACCATCGAATCAATATCCTTTGCAAGCTTGAAAATTCGTGCTTCCTAGCACCCCTGGGGCAGCCTACATCTCCACCATCCTCTTGTCCTCCATATTGCACACAAGCTTCCAAAGCATGGCTTAGATTTGAAAGTTTTTTAATGCGATGCCATTTTTGGTATGTTATTAGATACCCTCACCATGCCATTTTTGGTATGTTATTAGATACCCTCACCATGCCATTTTTGGTATGTTATTAGATACCCTCACCATGCCCCATCATACAGGTAGCGCTTGAATATGCTAGTCCATCCTCGGGAATTGAACCTAGCTTCTCAAGCAACCCACATAGATGTCTAGATGGCTGCTCTAAACATTCCACAATAATTTTCCAAGGGGGAATTTCTCCTTCACGAGAAGGATAGAAATAAATCTGCCCTTCAAAGGAAGGATATACTAATGATAATAAGAGAAGTGTACCCTTCCACTCTTCAAACTAAGGTTTTAACTTTTAGGAAAGCCCTTCAAATCAAAAATTTCGGCTCTCCTGGTCCGAAAGCTCAATTTTTCTCGAGGGGGTGCGTTTTTTCAACCCTCCTATCCAAATTCCAACTTTTATGGGCGTAAGGGCTAGTGCTTGGCTCTTGAATGCTACTGGTTCGTTAAAATGTACTCATCATACTCGCTTTATACGATTCATCATTGAACATGCCAGATTCGAAGGGCGAGAGTCGAGACAATGAAAATTTCTTATTGCACCCGTGACGAGCGAGCGGTAGAAGTGTGAGAATAAAATGGGAGCTTTATCTTTCCACCACGTGATTAGTCCCGACCCTTTATAACACCCTTAGAACGTCGAAGATTCTCATCTTTACCGATGTGCTCTCAGAAACAAACAACCCACTTACATAACCCTATATGTGACATGACTGTTAGATGTAACATCGAGTTATTATACATTAGATTATAGGATGCGGTCTGGTGTTCGTCATCCCCGGAAACATATAATTTTAGATGTATCTTAATAGTACATTCTAAATCGAGAGGAGCGGCCAAATATGCAGTAAGAGATTTCAACTTCTATGAATTTGAGAAAACATGGCAGGTTGACATTTATTGACCAAGCAAGTTAATCAGGTTCCACATTCGCTGGTACATGGCAGTTGGGAAGTTTTTAATCTGCGTTGTTGATCATCTGAGCAAAGTTCATACGATGCGCCCATGGTACTGATCATGATCGTCATCATCATCAGATTGGAAACCAGGCAGCTAAAACACAGGCAGATAATGATCATAATGAGCATTGGCTGCCGACAGTAACGTATCACGTATTATGTTAAATCAGGATCAATCGTTCGAATGAGAGCTAGCAGGCTAATGGCGGGGATCATGGTCGATTTGAGGGGCGGCTATCGGGGGAATTATAAGCAGGGGGGGAGGGGTCATAGGAGTTGCGGTCGTAGTAGTTGTAGGGAGGGGAGGAGGGGGGTTTGGTGTCGTATTCATTATGGGGGGGATAGGGCAGGTTAGTACCGTAAGGCGGGCGCATGTCGTATTGAGGGGGGGAAGTGTCGTAGGGAGGGGGCTCGCATGGGGGAGGCGGAGGCGGAGGGGAGGGGCAGGGAGGGGGCGGGGAGGGGGGAGGAGGGGAGGGGGGAGGGGGAGAGGGAGGCGGCGGTGGAGACGGCGGAGGGGGGGGCTTCGGGGCTGGACAGGCTTGATTGCTTGAGAAGAAGGCGGCGCATTCCTCCGGCGGCCGCTGGTCGGGCCGCCACGGCAGGCAATTCTCCCGGTCGTCGAACGTGTCGGAGGCGTTGTCGGCCTGCAGGCACAAGGGCGCCTCGGACGTGAAGAAGTTGAAGGAGGCCGTGAAGTTCATCAGATTCGGCAGGCCGCAGACCTCCTCGGGGATGTCCCCGGTCAGCAGGTTGTGAGCCACGTCCAGCTGCTGCAGGCTTGTCATCTGGGCGAGCGCGTCCGCCGGCAGGAGGCCGCTGAGGTTATTGAAGCTGATGTCGAGGACGGTGAGGTTGCCGAGGCTGGCCAGCCCGAAGGGCACGCAGCCAGTCAGGTTGTTGCCGAGAAAGATGATCTCCTGCAGGGTGGCGGCCATGCCGGAGATGGTGGACGGGATGCCACCGGCGAGATTGTTGCGGGCGAAGACGAGCACGGAGACGGTGGAGTTGCCCAGGCTGGACGAGATGCCGCCGGTGAAGTTGTTATCGTTCACGAAGAGCGCGTCGAGCTGCTTCTCGAAGAGGCTGTCCGGCAGCTCGCCGTCGAAGCGGTTGAACCGGACGTCGAGGTAGGACAGGCTGGGCAGGGCCAGGACGACCTCCGGGAAGGGTCCGCATAGCAGGTTGTTGCTGACGTCCAGCTCGTAAAGAAGCCACCAGCGCGCGATGGAGTCCGGCAGGGCGCCCGTGAAGAAGTTGGAGTTGATATGGAAGATGGCCAGGTAGTCCAGCAGGCCCAGCTCCTTCGGGAGGGTGCCGCCGATACTCTGCCCATTCAGGTCGATGCCTGCCACCACCCGGTCGCAGGACCCGTCCGGCGGCGGCGCGCAGAACACCCCCGTGTAGTTGCACACGTCGTTCCCCACCCACGTGCCGGTCACGTTCTTCGGGTCCGACGTTATGGTCGCCTTCCACGCCTGCAGCGCCCAGAATGCATCTTTCAAGCTCGGATTCTCGAACCCATATTGATCCCCCTTCTTGAACGATGAAGCTGGCACCGCCGGAGGACTCGCAGGGTAGTAGCTGCTCGTCTCCGCAAGTGCATGGCCCCGATACAGCGCCGCGCCTCCTGCATTAGCTGCCTCCACCATAATATCATCATCGCCGTCATCCAAACCATCATGTGATCTCACTGCCTCCCCTGCTATGCTCCTTGCATGAACAACACCAAAATTGCCGCTGCCCTTCGTAATTGACACCACCAGCAACGCTACACTAACAACCAGCCATAGCTGACTTACAGCTCGGGCTGTCGCAACGAAGCGTCCTGATCCTGCCCCTCCCTTACAAACCGTCCTACGCATCATATGTGATACATATGATCAATCAGCCAGCGATGATCAAGAGTAGCGGCAGCTGCAGCACCACCTCCTCTCTCAGGCCTGCGTAGCTGAATGATTGATGTGAAGCAATTATAGGGACACTGGAGCTGGTGCAATTGAAGTTAGATTAGCTCGGGCAGACCAAAAGCCGAGGACTCGAGGAGAGAATGGCCGAAGGGAAGGAGACGGAAGGCTAAAGGAAAGGCGGAAGCCGGAGGGCAAGCGAAGGGATTCATGATAGATATGATGAAGTCGAGAGAGAGAGAGAGAGAGAGGATTTCACAATACAAAAACAGAAGTCCACGCACAGGCAAACCGCTACATCAGGAGAACTGCGACATCGGACCGCTAAAGAGCATATTGACAAAGTCGAGGACGGCTGGGTTGCCTTGGTCCTCTCTACCACCTCCCTAATTATTCCTAAAACCATCATATTATTAAGGCTCAGATGCATCAATATCCCTCTCTTCCTCTCTCCTCCCCTTGGTTTCTTAGACCCGCCATTTCCTGCTTTATCCAATCAGTGACAGCCTGTGTCACCTAATCGTCAGTTGCGTTGGCTGACCCTTCTCCTTCCTACGCTGACTTGTCCTCACAACACACGCACAAACTGGGGTATAATCCTATTGCCAACACTTATCATGGTAATCACTTATGAATGCATAAATGCGCAGCAATTTTCATAAACAATGCTTCTGTACCGCTCTCTAATAAGCATGGCACGTAATTGACATCGACCGTCTAACTAGTTGTCGCACCTACAAGACTAAGGGAGCAATTTCCTTGTCCACATGATCTCATCCTAAGATTTACAAGAAACACGTTCATTATATTACCTTGGGACCTTGGGTCGTTCAACATCACAAAACAAGAAACAAAATATCAAATCGCTCCCAATAGTGGAAAGCATCTCAATTGAAAGCGACCATACACTAACAAATTATCGATGAATGAGTTACAACTTGCATGTATTTATAAATAGTGACAAAGCTACAATCTATACAGAGACAAATGAGTGACAAAGACTAAGTGATACATCACCCACTCACACATAGTAATTCAGCCAAGTGTGAATTGTACTTTCATAATATAAACATAATTGCTTGGGCTCATATACATGTAACACAACCAACTACACATAAACTTGTATCGTGATATTGTCCCTCCAAGAATGTTCGTACATGTCTTCCTTCTAGAGTTTCTTCCTTGCAAGAAAATCAATTCGGACTTTTGAGTCTTCATGATCCCTTGAAATGGCAAAAATAATCTAAGAGTAAGTATACATTGATGCTTAAAATGGTTGCTAAATTGTTTTCAGAAAATCAAAATGTCTTAAAACATGTTTCAGCCAAAATGTTGAGATTTCATAGGTACTCGATGCCTTTAAATTAGGCCAGTAACAAAGTATTGACGATTTGATTAATAGGTGGATCCTATATGCACCATCTAATTTTGAGTGCATGTGCATTTAGTGTAGGGAAGGAGCCAATTTAGTTATGTACAATGCTCAATGAGCTCCTAGACAAAATCTTTTTGATACATGTATGATGTGCTAAGGGGTCAAAACTATGTTGGTGTTGAAAATATGGCCTAGTCTAGTATGATGGAGGAGAGGCCAAAGCTATAACAAGAAGATGCCTTCGAAAAGGTGAAATCCCATGAGTCAAAAGTTTTTCATTCACAAGAGCCAAATAGCTTTTGCCTTGTCAAAAAATAGGGGACCCTATTGCCATAATAGGGGGTGTTCTTTCAAACACCCCTTACCCTAAGTACATACTTGTTGACTATCAAAACTTTTCACATTTTGCTAGGACACATATCATTTCGTTATTAGGTATACATGAAATTAAAAAGCTTGTTGAGGATCAAGTGACCAGTTTTATACTTGTTGATATTAAATAAGCATAGCATATAAATTATGATTGTGCACTAACTTTTAGGGTACTTTTGATTATTGATGCTTTCTACTACCTTTGACCTCTTCTAGCTACATTTGGATCCATGGTTGATTATGAGTGGTGATCGAGTTTTTGAGCTAGAAGACTCAAGAAGGAGCCTCATCGGGAAAAGGATGAAAATAGTTTTCACAATCAAAGAAAAACAATATTAGAAACTACTCACTCATAAGATCCATAGAAGATCATTCAAGCTCATGATCTCATAGACATGGATTCAAGAGGCAACATAATGTTGAGGGTTTACCACTTTGGCCAATTTTGAGTGGATACATAGGAGAGCATTCAAGCTCACAATCATAAACATGGATTCAAGAGTTGAGATGATGTTGAGGGTTTACTACTCTAGCTAAGTTTGAGTGGATACATTGAGTGGAAAGGGTATATGATTGATGCTTGCTTAGCTGGTATAATAGCTACCCATTCTTTGGGGAGGTGACAAGCAAGATTGGTTGGATTGCATTAAGGTTGTGCCAACAAGAGGAAGTAATGGCACATTAAGATAGTGCCCAGATAGTGAAGATTGAGTATTTGCTTAATTTTTAAATGTTAATTACATCCATTCATAAAGAGCCTCTAGGAAACCATAGTTCATAGACACAAAATAATTTACCAAGGGGTTCCTATATGAAGACTTGAAGGAGCCACTCAAACCTAGTCAAAGGCTAGCACTTCAAGTATATGGCTATAGGTAGGCAAATGGATGCTTTTGTGAACTAAAGCCAAAAGTTATGGGTGTATCCATGATTTCATCTATATCCATGTCTAAATGCATGTGTTTGTAAGCGTGTCTACTTTGCAAATTAAACATGGATATAAACATGCATGTGTAAACTCCATATTCTTAAATAATGATTTGAAATCGTATGGACTTATTCATGTTGTGAGCAAGGTAAGCAAAATAGTAGGTGTGCTATGCATGCTTATGTGATAGCATAAGCATACCCAATGTATGTCTCATCGTGAAACGTGGCCAACTGATAAGCAACACATGCCAATGTTGATCAAATAATATTTGCCTCACCATTTGAAATTTTTGATGGTGGCATTTTCAATAGGATTGAGTATTTTCTAGCTTGTGTCTATTTCACAAACTCCATTTGAGTGCATCTGGAATTTGCATTTTCTTCGTTCTAGTTAAACTCTCTTTTAATCTCACTCAATTCACCAACAAAGCCTATCTTTCCAACTTTCCCCTTCTATGTCTTTATAGTCTTAAAAGTATTGTCCCTTTGTTCTTTTTTTCTTCAACTTTGCCATATCCATAGTCTCCTTCATAGATTCTATTTGTTGCAAGAAGGCTTGGTCATCAATGTGTTGTCTTGTCAAACTTGTAGCTAATCCCATAGCTTCCTCATTGTGGTGAATGGTCTCCTTGTGTCCATCAAGATTCTTTATAACATTAGTAAGTTCAAACAATACCATATCATGCATGCAACCAAGGCCATGACGTTATCCAAGTGAGAAAGAGGGGGTGGACCAAAGTAAATTTTAGTCAATGGTTTAAAGTAGACCCCTTATTTGCATCAATTGCTTCCATTTATGACCACAATCATGTATTAGGAACTTTGAGGTGCAACAATGGAGTGAAATGTTTCTACTTCTATTTCTATGATTGTAGCTTCGTAGCCACAACATTTAGTATAATACTTTTAGCAATGAAACCTAGTCATTGGGTCCATAAGGTATTCATAAAGCAATCCCCTAGTAATTTTTTTTGTCACTTTCATACTATAGGTTCTAGGAGAGTTGCATTATAGTGAGGTGAACAAGATGTAGAAATTTCGCCAAAATTCCTTCTTTATTGTCTTGCACTTGACCTTGCTCCATCACTAGGGAGCTTTAGTAACAACTCTTTTTTTTTTTTTTGGGGGGGGGGGGGGGGGGAGGGGGTGTTTTGGTTTGTGTGGTCACTCATAAATATGTGAGCAGATCATGTGGATTCAAAACAACAAAATTTTAAAATACAACTTTTATACATTTTTTTCATATATAAGGGTGCTATATAATGGGAGTCATTTACAAATCGAATAGAACAGGGGTGTATTTTATTCTAGAAAATTTCACAAGCAGGGGTTTTTTAAATAGGCCTTGAACTCATGTAATATAGAGGGTTTACATATATTGAGTCCCCCCAAGAGCAAAGATAGACATATGATATTCGTTTATTAAGGTCCTTATTAGTAAGGATTCTTAGATCTTTTCTAGAACTATTGAGATTGTTCACCTCCTGGGGCAGGTCCCTTTTTTTGCCAAAAGGAACCTTTTCCCTCAAACACAATGTTAGGAGGTTTCCACCATCTTCAACATGGAAGTTAGAGTCTACATGATCAAGGTAGAGAAGTCTTCCATTTTACCTCATCCAAGTATTGAAGATGGTAAAGATGAAGGGATGGTTCCTTGCACAAGCAATTAGCTTGGATAGTCTCCCCATTATGCATTTTCTATCTTCCTATGGATTTGCCTTGCTTTCCTATCAACTTATCTTACTTAGCTTTGATTGGCCTATGATGTTATCTCTTAGAGGTAACTATCATATTTTAAGTCTTTGTGACACCCCTAGTCACAATAACATGATTTGTAGAGTTGGGCACAAAATTGAAATGAATCTTGGGCCTATCACCATGTCATGAAATGATGAATGGCACAAGTCTCATGAAATCTTTTTTCACATTCTTTCCCCCTTTTTAAAAATTTTCAAAATTCCTTTTTTAAATAAAAAATCCAAGATTTGGAGAGAAAAGATTCACCATCAATGAATGTCAATATTGTGTCTTCCTATTGGACAATCCAAAAGGCCCACCTCTTAAACTATATTATTTTTAAGGGCTCATTTTTTACTCCATTTTTCCCCTAATACTACCACTACCATAATGGAATCATATCCAACAACTATGGTATTCCAACAAAAATATCCATACTTATAGATTTTCATTTCATTTACAAAATGTCCAACTTTCTTTCCACCTTGACTAGTGAGTAGCTTAGACATTGGATTACATGCCATGATATGTCTCCTTGTAGTCTTGCCTAGTGATAACTCTTGTAAATTCTATTATGAGTCTTTACATTCTTGGATGTCTAGTAATTAGGCCATCATATGCTTCCATAAGATCTTGGCCTTCAATTCTTATTCTTTTTTAATGCAAAGGTAATCTTGTTAGCAAAGACACCAACTTCTTACATAATAGTCTTTTATCTCGAGTTGTTCTTTATAAGTTTCCAATTTGGAGTACCTTAGTAAGTAAGTCATATTCTTTGTCAAGGGGAACGAGTTAGTGTATAAGTCTATGATAGATTTGGCAATTATTGATACAGTTCTTATGTTTCATATATTGGAAATAATATTAAGAAATACTTTTTAGCTAAAGGCATCTACAACTACATTATCTTTTTTCGAGCAATATTTGATCTTGTAGTGTTTTTATCCATCTTCTCTATTTCATATAATTTAAGTCATCTTTGGTGAAGTTTCCACTTAAGGCTCTTATGATCCATCACTAGAGTGATGTTTCTTCTACAACACCTTGGCCCTTTAAGAGACCTATGTGTGAAAGGGGTAAAATGCTTTTAAGGTTTAAAACAACACTACCAACCCCATCAAATCGAGTGTGATCTCTCTGTATTTATCCTTGACTCTCTCACACTAAGTCACTCACTCAATCATCAATATCTTCACCATCATCCACCTCAAACTGATTAAACACTAAATTGAGTATTGCACCTTGGAGGTATCAATGAGGGCGAGGGGGCGCTCCATGACTACTAAATACTTCAGTATGCTAAGGTTAAAAACCTTAACCAAAGGCTATAGAGACTAGCCTAAGACTTAGCTTAGGCTAATGTCTTATTACAACCCACCAGTTTTGTTGCATATATATATATATATATATATAGAGAGAGAGAGAGAGAGGGAGGGAAGGAGGAGGAGGAGAATAGAATTGGGGAAGAAGAGAAGACAAGAGGAGAAGTGGATAAGTGGAGAAGAAGAGAAGAGAAGGAGAGGAGGAGAGAAAGAAAAGAAGAGAAGAGGTGGAGAAGAAGAGAAGACTGGAGAAGAAGAGGAAGATAAGAATACAAGAATAGGGGAGGAGTAGAGAGAAAGAAATAAAGGAGTAGATGAAGAGAAGAGGAGGATAGAGAAGAAGAGAGAGAAGAAAGAGAGGGAGTGAGACAAAGGAGAATGAGAGAAAATCATCTTCAACCACAAAGGGAAGCACCACTCTGGCTAGCAAAGGTCTCCTCTACCTTTCATGCCCTTCGTACACGACACAAGTCCTTCCTCTCCCTACAAAGTCTCAATCTTGTAAGGAGTTGCCAAGTCATTGGAGTTTTTGATCAAGACTACCAAAGCTTGAACAAAGCTAGCACACACAAACTCCCTTATCATGATGGCCCCAAAGAGATGATATTCTGGAGAGCGACGAGTGCACGAGCTACCAATATAGTTGCAAAAGTGGTCGACACGCCATCACACGCAACACAAGACTATGATAATAAGGAAAGTGTACTAGACCTCCCCTAAGGCTAGTTCTAGGTCTCTTTTCCAAGGGAGATTGATTAGCTACTATCTCGAAGAGTTTCGTAACAACCCCAATGGTGAGATGTTGCTTTGTAGGGGGATTCTTTGGCAAGAGGAGTTCAGGGTGCCAGGGGGGCTTTGGCGGTAAACTCTTAGACTCTTAAGAATTGTCCAAACCCCTATGTGACTTAGGACGGGACTTCTTGAGGCCCCCCGATACTAGTTAGGGGTGGTAATTCTAAAAAAATAAAGATCTTCATGCCATTCTTCCATATGAGTGGAAGGTGAACACTTGTACAAGAATTTCTATTAAATAAAGAATGTATATTTCAAAAGGGCTATTTTTATTATTTGTGTGTTGTGATTTAAATTATGTGAATAAACTCTGCGATTAAAATGATTAATTAAGGAAGATGATTTTATGTGTATGAATGAAATGTGTTAGATAAGTAAACAACTAAAATTGTCCAACCAAGGGAAGTGGGAGGGTATGATTTTTGACAAATCCACCCTAAGAGGCAAGGTGGTCTCAATAAGTTGAGAGATTCTCACAAATTTGATGCATTAGAGTATGGGAAGAATTGACACCTAGAATCAATTAGAACCTTGAACCGGTATCATTTTAGAGGAACAAAGTGAGACTTTTCCTTACGGGTAGAGGGGTTGACGTACTCATATTTCCTCTCGTTTCTCACTCTCCTTGAACCAAGTGCGATACGAGTCAGCTTCCATTCAAGCAATCTAGCGCAAGCAATTGGTTAAAGACCGATGCTAGTTAAATCCAAATAAATCCACCTTAGCTTACTTAGAAACCAAAATTCAGGTCGATTTTCATGGGAATAGCCAAGATCTTCTAATGTGAAGTGGACTTGAGAGAGGTTAGGTAGCAATCCTTGTGTTATTCGAATAAGTACCGAGTGACATTGTCTAGAAAATCATCTCGATGGACCACTAAATCATGTCATTAAGGATATCTCGAGTATGCATGTTACACGTGGTATCTAAGAAAAATGAAATTAATGTATAGGAAAGATTTGTTTATAACCTTGTTTAAGAAAATATTCAATGAAAAGAAAATGATTCACCCTCTAATTATTAGTGGAATCTCTTTTAGAATAATAAAGATTGGCAAATCGCACCTAAATTGCATCCTCAACATAGGCGGAGAACGAGTTCGCTAGAACCGTTATCTTTACGATCAAGTGCTCCATATTCTCCAAGCCGACCACTGCCATTCTAGGGTGCTTAGCACTGCCATAATTATTGTAAAGATAGTTTTTCAAATCTCCCCCAAAAATACAAAGTCCTAAAAATATTTGAGGAACCTTCAACCTACAAAACTATTGATGTATCTGAATTTCACAATTAGGACCGTTGTAACCCAAGAATCTCCCTAGCTTGATTCTAACTATCTACTTGATGTAATAATGAAATTTGGTTAGTCCTATTGCGAATTGTGAACAATAAAAGAGTCTCAAATTTTTGCATGATTGTGTACTTCCTACTAACCTTATGCTATAAATGTTAAAATTGTGGATTCAAGCATGAAAAAGATCTTAAAGAGAGGAGAATATTGTAAGACTCAAAACATACAATTAATCTTGCAAATGTTAACAAAACCAGGGCATTTCACCTTCCATGTCTATGCTTACCCCGATCGAAGCACAAGAGAAAAAAATCATTCTCAAGCAAATCAAACCGCCTAAGTTTCATGATAAAGGGAAGGATGTTGAGTCTGAAGTAAAAATTAAGATCGAATATATAGAGGATTGCTTCGTTGTTGCACGTACTGCTCCTCCAAATTAGAAAATGGTAGCCAAACTAAAGTTGACGAGCACAACTTAACTTTGGTGGAAGCAATGATGCAAATACCAAGGTACTGTAAAACTGCCCATTGCTTGGAAAAAGCTGAAGGGAGTTGTACATAGGCAATACCTCCCACCAGTGTACCGCACACTAAAAATGAATGAGTTCTTTAGCTTGAAGAAATTTGGGTGCAATTTGGAAGCCTCAGATTTGTGTCCCTTTTTGAAGTATGTTCCACCCATGGATATCACCTATTATTAGGTGTCAAAGTTTCGTCATAGGCTAAACCCTCCATTGGATACTCATCTCAAAGCAATGCACCCATCTAACTTAAAAGATACATTAATTTGAGCAAGACATTATACAATAGCTTCAATCAACATCTAAGAGTGGCATATTTTGGGTACAAAGTTCTCCATACAAAGGGCCACAAGGATATGTCAAAAGGATCCAAGGGCAATGTCAAAGTGGTCAAATGAAGAAGGCCACGACAAGTGCATTTGGAAACTTTATATTAACAATCGGCAATAAAAAGTACCAAGATGTCTCCATTGTAATGAATGGGCCACTTCGAAAGACAATATTTGAAGTTAGGTCAACCAATCCGTTGAGGGCAATCTCATGGCTAGAATCGAGTAGCTTCAATCACCAATGGAAAAGTTTTTAGTGTAACCTTCACAGGAAGAAATGAAGGAATAGATGAAGGTGAAGATCCCACTTTAGAAGCAGATATGGAAAGAGCAATGGTACATGTTGCTCTCAACAAGAAGGGCCTCAATGGTTGCCAATTCTAGTAATCTAGATATCAACAACCTACCAAGGTAAAACCTTTAAGATTTTGATTGATTGTGGAACCATCTACTCATTTATCTCACCAAAGTGTAAAAAAAGGCTAGGAATATACACTGAACCTACATCTAAGTTATTAGTAGAGTTGAAAAATGGAAAAGATGCAATTTCTACTCAACAGAATAGAAGAGTGGAATTTAACTTAGGAGGCAATCTTTCCAACATGGGGTTCAGAGTTATGAATTTAGGAGCTTACGAGTGCTTGCTAGGAATGGATTGGCTAACCCCCAATGATGCTCATGTTTGCTGTAAAAATGTCAAATCATGTTCTTAGATAAAAAAGGAGAGTTAGTAACTACCTTAGTAACCACTCAAGGTGAAGCTACAAACCCTAGAATCCAACTAGTAAAAGCTTCTAGAATCATGAAGGGGATGAGAAAAGAACTACCTATCTACGTAATCAAACTTAATAAGATTGAGCAAGGAAAGTAAGCTTATGAAGAACCATCTTGGCTAAAGGAATATGCAGATGTGTTCCCTGAAGAAGAGCTAACAGAACTCCCTCTACCAAGAGAAGTTATGATCATGAGATTTAGCTAGCACCAGGAGCTGCACCAGTAGCAAAATGTCCCTATCATATGTCAACTCCAAAAGCCATTGAGCTGAAAGAACAATTCAAGAAACTATTGGACTGTCCAAAAGAGATGGATGAACAAGTTAAGGCTATCAGATAAGATATCTAGGCTGCCAAGAATTGGCAAAAAGAATATGCTGATCTAGGAAGACAAAAACAAATATTTAAGGAAGGAGACATGGTTTTCATTCATGTTCATCCTAAGAAGAGCTCTTTATCTTTAGGGCAATACAAGAAGCTAAGCCCTAGATATTGTGGGCTATATAAGATTCTCAAGTGTCTAGGACTCAATGCTTATAAGATACAACTTCTTGAACACTTGAAAGTTTATGATGTATTTCATATTAGCCTTCTAAAAAGTTATGTACCCAACCCTCAACATAATCTTGATGATCAACAAGTTATAATGCAAAGCCAAGGAGTCCTTGAGCTTCAACCTGGCAATATACTTGATACAAAGGAATGTATCCTTAAAGAGTATCTCGTATAGTGGAAAGACTGTCCTGAGGAGGATGCCACTTGGATAGACAAGAATACCCTATGTAAACAACATCCCTAGTTTCTTTTGTAATAAGGAACTAGGACCCAACAAAAATCTTTGAAAGATCTTCCTCAAATATAATGAACCTTACACTTGCACTGCTTTATAATGACTACTCTACCTTGTCCTTATAAGCTTAAACTTTGGTGATACATGTAATCAAGCACATAGCAGGAACTTTAATGACTCCTAACCCACAAGCACTATGATCTCCATTTCTTCTAGAATCAAATCCTAAGTTCCTTTGAGATGAGAACATCTCGATCTCTCTAAGGGGGAAAGGATATAATGGCCCAACCCTTCAACCTACATGTGAAAGGGGAGAAATGCTTTTAAGTTTTATAACCTTAGAAAAAATTTCCAAAAAAAGATTGGTTGGCATTAGAATGGCATTGCCAACCCCATAAAATTGAATGCCATCTCTCCATAATTATCGCATACTCTCTCTTGCGTGTGATCATTGCCATCATCCACCTTGGACTAATCAAACACTAAACTAAGCATCATACCTTAGAGGCATCCATAAGAGGGAGGGAGTGCCCCATGACTACTAGATAGGTCAATAGGTTAAGGCTAAAAGCCTTAGCCAAAGGCTATAAAGGCTAGCCTAAGACTTAGCTTAGAATAATGCCTTATTATCACGTGCAAGCTGCTACACACACACACACACACACACAGAAGAGGAGGAGAATAGAAGACAAGGAGAAGTGGATAGGTGGAGAAGAAGAGAAGAGAAGGAGGGGAAGAGAGAAAGAAGAGAAGAGAGGAGGAGAAGAGGAAGATAAGAATGCAAGAATCTGGAAGGAGTAGAGAGAAAGAAAGGAAGGAGTAGATGAAGAGAAGAGGAGGATAGAGAAGAAGAGAATAAAGAAAGAAAGGGAGTGAGAGGAAGGATAGCAAGAGGAGATCATCTTCAACTATAATGGGAAGTACCACTTTGACTTGTGATTCAGGTCTCATCTACCTTTTGTGCCCCCTTCATACCCACGATACAAGTCCTCTCCTTACTAAGTCTCGATCTCGTAAGGAGCTGCCAAACCATTGGAGTTCTCAATTAAGACCGATAAAACTCAAAGCTAGCACACGTGAAATCCCTTTTCATGATGGCCCTAAAGAGATAGTATTCTAGAGCAAGGAGTGTGGAAGCTACTAATATGGTTGCGAACATGGTCGACACACCATCACATGCAACATAAGACCAAGACAAAAAGGAAACTACACTAAACTTTGCCCAAGGCTAGTTGTGGATCTCTTCTCCAAGGGAGATTGATTAGCTACTATCTCAAAGATTTTTGGACCAACCTCAATGGTGAGAGGTCACTCCGTAGGGGGATCCTTGGGCAAGAGGAGTTGAGGGTGCTAGGTGGACTTTGGTTGATATACTCTTAGTCTCCTAGAAATTGTTCAAAACCCTACATGACTCAAGAAGGGACTTCCTATGACCATAGTTTTAGTTAGGGGTGGAAAATTTGGAAAAATAAAGGCTTTTGTTTCATTATTCTATATGGAAAGAAGGTGAATACTTGTATAGGAAATTATATTAAATAAAGAAGATGTCTTTCAAAGGGTTATTTTTATTATTTGTGTGTTGTGATTTAAATTACATGAATGAACACTATGATTAAAATGAGTACAAATTAAATGTGTTAGGTAAGTAGACAACCAAAAGTACTCAACCAAGGGAAGCGGGAGGGCATGATTCTTGACGAATATGCCCTAAGGAAAGATGGTCTCAATAAGCTAAGAGCTTCTCACAAATTTGATGAGTTAGAGTATAGAAAAAGTTGACCCTTAGAATTAATTAGAATCTTGACTCCATATCGTTTTAGGGGAACAGAGTGAGATTTTTCCTTACAGGTAGAGAGGTCGAGGTACTCATACTCCCCCTTGTTTCTCACTCTCCTTAAAGCAAGTGCAATATGAGTCATCTACGGTTCGAGCAATCTAACACAAGTAGTTGCTCAAAGACTAATGCTAGTTAAATCTAAATAGGAGATGTTATCTTACTTAGAAATTGAAATTGATGTCAATTCTTGTGGGAATGACCAAGACCTTCCACGTTACAAAGTGGACTGGAGAGAGTTTAGATAGAAATCCATGTGTTATTTGAATGAGTATTGCACAACGTTACCTAGAAAATCATCTCGATGGACCAATAAATTGTGTCATTAAGGATGTCTCAAGCAAACATGTCACATCTTCCTAGTAGACAATGCCTCCATAGTTTCAAGGCATGAATCACTACAAGTAGCCTTAGGTCATATCTAGCATAATTAGACTCATAGGGTTTTAGCTTTCATGAGGTGTAAGCCACAAATCTTCCTTCGTGCACCTATACTTCTCCATGCAAGTCCACTTACATCAATGATTACCTCAAATGGCTGGGTAAAGTTGTGGAGTCTCAATATTATTGTGTAATCCTTAGATATACCATATGACCCTCTAGGAATTTAGAGTATATCAATATATCATTAAAGAATACCAGCACAAACTCATCCAAGTAAGACTAAAGATATCTTGCATCCATTGGTTGAATGATTCCAAGATATTGCTTAATCCAAAAGGCATGACCAAGAATTCATAGTGTCTATATCTATTATTGATTGTTGTCTTGTAATGACTTGCTCTTTGATTTGAATTTGATAATATCCACATTTCAACACTATCTTTGAAAAGACTTTGGCTTTATGTAATCTGGGAGCTCATTGATCTTGGGTCTACGATACTTATTCTTGATCCTTGTTTATTCTTCTAGAAAATAACATATGCACTCTAACATGAATTGCTTAGATGGATAAATCCTTGCTCGATCAATTGCCTTAATTGTTGTTTGAGCTTGATGGCTTTTGTTGCAAACAACTTGTATGGTGATTTGTTGCTCCAAGATCTCATGGTGGTCAACCTCTAAATTTGTGTAAAGAAGGCAATTCTTCTAACCAAGAAATATTCAAAGTGTACCAAGAAAGATTGAAACAACCATAGCCAAGGTGACCATATCTTTTATTCTCATTATCATGTAGGGAAAATACAATGGAGAAGTAGATGGAAACGAGCAATATACCCACCTCTTGCCATGGTGGAGCAAGAAACACACCTCTTGCTATGGTTGGAGGTCTAAACTTGGAGTCCTCAATGATAGTTTGATTAATGTGCAAAAATGTTGTGCACATTTTGACATTTCAAGCTTTTATACTAAATCTACCTTTAAGAATTTAGACTCCTCACTCAAGCTAAGGTTATAAAAGTATGCACTTTTTGTGCTTTATTACAAGCCCACCCAACCTAAAGAAGTTTTTTCTTCAAATCTTGTAATTGTGAAAAGAGTTATAATGGGAGTTTACAAAGAAAGTTTCGGATGATGTATATTTGCATTGTAATAGAAGTTCTCATGTTGAAGAAGATCCCTTGGAATCAATGATGTACAAGCGTGTGAATATATATGAACTATTGAAACTATCCAAATAGGGATGTTATAGGAAAAAATGCCATAACTTTTGATAGACGCAAGAAATTTCAGCAGATAACGTGTCATAATAAAGTAGACACTATATATTAGCTTGTCTAACCTTAAAAGTTGCATTTTGAACCAGTTATGACAATTTATTTTACAATAGAAATTTTATACAATAAGCTATCCTATTTAAGAAATTAATTCTTCCTCTTGCAAAAGCCAAGGAAAAGAGTCAAGATATTACACTAGCTAAATAGTATTTTCACCATATCATGAGAAATAGTACAGAATATCAAGGGACCAACTAGATCAAATGAAAATCCACCCATCATATCATAAAACTTTTCATGAGTAACTTCATCTTCTTCATGTGGTTCTTTATAAGTGGATAAGGCTGACATTTGAAATACATCTCCCTCATATGTTTCTTCATCCAATCCCTCCTCAATAATCATGCTAACCTTAGCATTTCTTGACTTAGATTTTTTCTTATGGTCTAAAGTCCAGTTCTCCCCACACTTGAAGCATAAACCTTTTGTGTACATATCCTTCAACTTATCATTTGGTATATGCTTGCCTTGCACACTATTGGATAAAGGTTACCATCAAAATCCATCTCCTTAAAATCCATTTTCACCTTAGCATTAGACCTAAATTTTGTGATTTATTTTCCTCCATAAACTATGAAAAATGTTGGGGCTTTGTTATAGGCATTTTGAAATCTTCTATCTTGCTTAAATCCCTCTCTTTGTTGGCTGAAATACTGCCCCAATCTTGAGAACTAGTTTGATGAAGTATTTCCACAATTTTGGGTAGAAAAGAAGACATATCCCTTTGTTGTACCACTCAACAACTTGAATAGTCTCATGAATGGTCTTGGGCCGCATATCACCAACCTCTGGTGAGAGGTTAAGGTCCAATCTATACAGATACTTGTTCAACTTTGCCAAATCTAAAATTCCCGCAACATACATTCATGGGTTCAAGAACATGTTGGAATAATCTCTAAAGGATATGCCTCTTTACTTTACATCATACCATCTCCTTTGCAACTTTAATTTCTTCATATGAGATATAAAAACATCAACCATAGCCTTCTTAAACCCCTCATAAGTGAGAAAATATTCTCCAATTTTCCTCATATACCTCCACCATGTGTGAGCATATCCTTTGAGATGAAGGGTTGCATAGTAAAACTTGGCTTTATCATTGCGAGTGCAAATTGTAAAGTGCATCTCCAATTTGTTAATCCATTCCTCCCATTCCCTTGGTGAAGAGTTGCCCCATTGGAACTTAAAGTTTTGATTTTCTGTTTGTATTATCTATCAATGTAACTTGATGATGAATTTTCATTAGGCTATCCATAAAAGGGTTGCTTCCATGAGTCATTACTCCATGAATTTTGTCTAAAGGAGGGCTAACTAAATGAATGGTTCTCTTTATTATGAAACAATCTTCTATCTTCATGGTTGTGTTGTTTACAAGCTTCCACTTTCTTTTGCATGGTTGAGGGTTGTGGTTAAAAAGATTTGTAAAATGGATCATGACCATGATAACCATCTTCATTCCTAAGATCTTCTTCTTGTTTATCATCATCCTTTGGGTTGAATTGAGGCCTTGCTTTGTATTTACTTGCAGCAAGTTGATGAAATACCTCTTTCAACTTTGATGGATCTCCCTTTTCAAAATTAGGACCATTTGGCATATTGTAATCTGCAGTATCTTCTAATATGAAGATCTTGTGGGGTTGGATTAGTATGATGTGAAGCTAGAATAGGGTTTTGACTAGGTTGTGAATTCTGCATATTACCACTCAAACCTTTTATAAGTGCTGTAAATTCATCAAACCTATTGTCCATTCTATCCATAGATGCTGGTCTAATGAAAATCACCAAGAATAACCACATTCATATGATTCAACTACTTTGGCAGAGCTATAGATAATCATTAGATCCTTGAGAAACGTGAATATCCTCATTCACATGTTGAATATTTTGAGTATTGAGTACAATTGTTCCCTCATCTTCTTGGTGATGATGATTAATAGCTTCATTCAAATAATTTTTATTAGTTTGATAGGCTCTAATATCTTCACTAATTGTATTCATGATTTGATCCTTTCTTTTCTTAGCCATATGTATAAAGGTGTTGTCTACAATGACTAATAATCACTAATTTGGCTACAACTTGAGCTACAAAGGTTCAAATGAAAAGCTTCTTAATTCAGAATGAAGTGAAATTTTTCAGCATGCAATGAGATATTAGACTTGAATTATGGATGTTAACAAAAAATTCTATAGCTTGATCTCTATAGTTGCCTAGAAGTCTCCTTCACCTTATCTAGACCTATATTGACCAGTAAGTGGTCTCAAGTCACTTATAACACCTCTACAAACTTGTAAACACTCGTAAGGGATTGTGAAACACCTGTAGGATATAAGGAAGACTCGTAATGTCAAAGGTATGGATGAAACATGCTTTAATGAACTTGTACTTCTTGTAGTGTCTCTTGGGAAACCCCAAAATTGAAATGCCATGTTTCTCATCCCTTATTTATACCTGTAAGCCCTATGGATGAATGATTTATTGATGTAACAATAACTACATCAGCCCCAACATCCACTCAAAGCAATATACCTACACTTGTAATAATTTTTATGGGCTCTTAATCACTAGGGATGAGCAAAATACCCCCCGAGATGGGATTGTGCACCCCTTTAGGGTCATAATCAATAAGAGAGGGTCAACTCTCTTTTGTCCTACCTCACTTGGCATTTTCTTTTCATTGTGGGTATGGACATGTCAAATTGGTATGCTAAGTCTAAGATATTGATGAGGTGTAGGGCTAAAAGGATTCTGTATGACTGAATAGAATGAGATTGGATAAAGGGCTTACCACTTAGCATTGACTCATTACTTCACAAAATTTTCAACTTAACCTCATGAAACTACTATAACCATGGTGCTCAAAAGACACACGATCAAACCAATGTTGAGGTTAGGTGTTCTAATAAAGAAAATAACTAATACAATGGTTTGAATCAATTCAAAGTTAGAGGACTAGAAGCTCTAGTGATAGGCTTCCTCTAATGGATGAATGATCTTGAGTAGATGAAGAGATTTGGCCATTCCTAATCTCTCTTACAATAATAGGCTAGGTTTAGCAAGAGATTTTAGAGAGGTTAAATATTGGGAAATTGAATGGGAGATGACATGAGCACATCTCTTTAAATATTTAAATCACTACATAGAACCATGAAGAACCTTCAATGCCACTTTATCCACATGAAATCGGCTCCAAGATTGATAAAGAATGCTCCAAATTCAATGAATAGGCTTCAATTTTGACAAAAATTGGTCAAACTTTAATGATTGAGCCTCCAAAACTGATTGCCCCAAATTTGGTCTCTATAGGCAATCACCCTACCTCCAAGAACCAAGAGAGCTTCACTTCTTAATGAAATCTTCTCTAGTACTGACCTTAGAGGAGCTGTCTCTCTCAAGATTTGAATCTCATCATGATAAATCTTCATGTACATGAATGCTTGGAATGCCTCATGCTGTCCATTATACTCTGTAGAAGAGAAATGCTTCCAACATTGAGAATATCTATCAATGTTGAAGAATTAATGGATGGTGGAGCCTACTCACTCCTATGAGTCAGGAGAAGCAAAAAGCCCCTTCAAATCTTCAAGAACTTGGAAGCTTTTAATAAGAATCCATGACTACCCTTGTTATTACAACAAGAGAAATGAATATCCTAATTCATGGAGAGCATTATAGTCTTCAATGTTGGCAATGGGAGCTTGCAATTGCTATTAACAAGCATTAAGCCCACATATGGAAGGAATAGTATATAAATATGAGTTATATGATTGGTGCCCTTGCTCAATATAGCATCAGGATGATATCTATTGCTCCCATAATGAAATGAATCCTTAATGCTTGTTGGAGAGGCTTGTCATGTCCTTTAACAAAGAATAGAAGCTACCAAAGCTCCAAATCCTGGAAGATAGTAGGTCATCTGTTACCATGGAGGACATGGAATCAATGCATTTTATGTTGTTGTCTAGAAAATACTCATGGTTCTAATGCTCACCAATATGATAATGTAGGACAAGAAATCAACACATTTTATGTTGATATCTAGCAAACACTCATGGCTCCAATGATCACCAATATGATAATGGAGAAGCTCCTTGTGATGAGTACTTGTAAGTTGAAGTGGTGGTTGCCAAGGTTTGAGAGTAGAAATCTAAGTAAGCTCCACCATGGAAGCTTGAGTAAAAACTTGGAAAGGTAAAAGGAAGCCTTGTTTTTTCAGCCATACTTTTAGACTTCTCTAAACTCTTTGAATCCCATTTTGTTCAAAGATCACCAAAATAGCCTTTAAGATGACTAGGACCTATCAAATTTACCTAAAAACCTCAATTTTCTTTGAGATCTCTTGTGTTGGGGGTAGAGGTGCCTCTGCCTAGCCGCCCGTGTATTACTATACTGACAATCACCGCCACTGCACACTGCAGGTGGTGAGCGCCTGTCACTATCACTTTATTCTTTTAGTGATAGTTTGAATAAAGGAAGGCCCGATCACACATTGTGACTGTTGGAGTTCCCTTTTCTTGTCTCTCTCTTTCTTGCTCTTGCTCTCCCGCCATAGCTCTCGTGTGCAAGCTTCAATCCTTCGCACCTTTCAACTGATATTAGAGCTCGCCTTCCCAACTCTTGAGCTTGGTTCGTGGCATTCTCAGCTTCCCATTGACTCCCCACTTGCATTGGGTCTCCTTCCCGGCAACCATATTCGACTCCTTCGAGCTCCCGTCACTCCCTGGCTTCCCAAGCACCTTCTCGGCCCCTTTGGGCACCCTCAAGGCATTCACACATAGGTATTGCTTCACTCTTTACAGGGTTTACCTCAATTTTCAGCCCTCTTGAAATAGGGCAGCCATTACACTCCCAGCTCTCATTTCATATGTGGGCTACTCTCCCCTTGTTGGAGCTTGTTTGAGGCCTTCCTTGGCTTTAATTGGACCCCTCCGAAGCTTCGCCACCATTTTTTCCAGCCCCAGGACCAGCATTTACAGTTGGCGGTATCACGTAGCCCTCCCATATGTGTCTTCAGCATTGACAGTCACAACAGCAGCTCTCCCCCTCCATTGGCACTTGGAAAGGTTCTATTTCGGGCATATGAACATGCTTTGATGCTTGGTTTTGATGGTTGATGTGTTGGCATGGCATTTGGACTGATTTAACACTATTTTGGGACTGTCATAACAGTCACATGTAGTTTATGACAGTGCTACACTGATATTTGATGCTACAGCTTGTTTGCATTGTCATTTGATGCCCGATTGGTCCCATTTGATGCCTGGATGTTGGGGGAACGTATGCCTATTGTTTGGTAACCATTTGGAGCTTATTTTGGTGCTGAAATTCTCAGTTTTGAATAGTAAATCACTGCTGTACACAGTTGGGCTGAAGTCATTTTACTCATGTATGCTTATGCCTATGCTTTTCGGGCTATATTTCGGGCATATATGGTGATGTATTGACACTTGGGGCTCGACATAGAGCTTGGTTTTGATTTGGGATCGTTGGTTGAGCTTGAGCTCGCTTTGAAAAGCATTTGGATGCTCCATCTTGGATGTACTTATGGCATGTATGTTACTTATGTCTAACCGGTCTTGACATGCTTAGCCTATGCCATTACTACATGCTAGTTACATTGTTTGGAGCCTATTGCTATTGGAGCTCGGTCTTGGCTTGACCTTGGATTCCCAGAGCTTACTTGAGATATTTATTGGCTTGCCAGAGTTGTATCTTGGGATGTACTTGATGTCTTACATGCTTATGGATGCTACATATATGGATGCTCTACTGCCTACATGTCCGAGATGTATCATTGATGCTTGATCTTGGACACTTGTCACTGGTGCTTGTACATGCTTTGTTCGAGCTTTGTTGCTTGATATTTACGGCTTTTGTGCCAGTGGGAGCGTCTTTGGATGCTTGACAGCCATTGAGCAGGCGGTCTATGCTCTTTGAGTTTTTGAGACTATTTGGGATCTTTTACCCTTCAAGATGATGCATGGTTCATATGTCTTGGTTCCTCTAATGCTTATGAGCTGGCTCTTTGCTTTGGGTCCCTCTCTTTGTGAGCTGACACCTACTTGTATCAAGTCTTGGTAGTGGCAGGAACACTTTGCCCCGTTGACTATGGGGTGTGCCTACTCACTGGCAGATGTTTGTATGACATGTTTGGGTGTTGAATTCATGCTTATCGACTGTCATATGCTTATGTTATGCCCGCATGATGCCAGCTTTGGTCTTGGCAGTATCTGATTGACTTGGGATCCGATTTTGGCACTGTTAGCTCTCATTTACTGAAATCTGTAATTTATTACAGCAAGCATATATGTATGGACTGACATGGATTTTTCATGCTGAAATATTCTGAAATGATGTACTTTCACTAGTACTTGGTGGGCAGCAGCTTTGGTTACACTTTTCTACAGAAGTGTCTTGTACCCTGTAATAGCACTGTTTTAGTGTATCCACCTTTCTTAAGTCCAATATAAGATCTTACAATCCTATGCTACCTTGTATATGACCTATAGGAGATATATACAACTTACAATACACTATATAACTCCTAGAATTTCTCTAAATTACTTTGTAACACTTGTAACCAAGCAAAAGTCTCCCAAAAGTGGTCCCATTTCACTATTTGAGTGAAACAGTCTACATAAGACATGTAACCAATATGAGATAATCTCTAACACCTGTAGATGACTAAAAATTCACCCAAAAGAATGTCCAAATGCCCTATTACTACTAAATACAACTATCCCTTGCTATAAGGAGTATAATCACTAAAATTTTCATTGTAGTAAACCTATGATAACTTGTATGAGCCTTGTAAGTGATCAACGGAGTCCCAATCAATGTTATCTAGATAAAAAATTTAGATCTTCAATGACTCCACTTGAAATACTTACAGTAAGGGATATAACAGCATGACATGCTCCCTACAAGGGGGGCTCTAAATCATCAAGAGGTGGGCAAAGTTTCCCCTGGGTTAGTTGGTTGCACCCCTTCAAGATATTTAATAATGGGGGAGGATCACCTCACTATTGTCCCACTATCTCCCCTGACGTCCACCTTTTCCCTTGATGGAAATATCACCACGGCAGGAGTATTCTAATTAAGCAAATAGGGATGAGATGCATAACTAAAAATGCCTTTTCAACCTTCAATGATATGCAAGATTTAATTGATGAAAAATTCAAATAGAGATTGTTTGAGAGTCGTACCAATGCAATTCAGTGACTCACTAATTGCAAGTACTTATCTTTTATCATATTTATTTCTTGGATTTTAAAAAACATACAATAAAATTAGGGTTATGTATCAAGAAAATGTAAATGACATTCATAATAGAATAAGACTGAAATGAATGGTGAATTTAAATGAAAAGGCTTTGATCAACAAGAAGAACACTAATTGATCAATTCAAAGAATTAATTGATCAAGAATCTCCCATCAACAAGTGGACAAGCTTTAAACAAGTGGATATTGAGAGATTTCAAATATTGAATAAGTAAAATACATTGATCAAGCTTGAAGAAGATGATTGATTCACTCAGAATCAAGCTTTAGTCCAATGGTTAAAGAAACTTTCATAATCCATCATAAAGCTCCAATAATCCATAGAATTCAGCCTATACATGCTTGAAGAATATATAATGTGTGAACAATCAATGCCTCGAGCTTCATGAACACTTGAATGTCGAAGGTTCAAGCTCTTTCAACACAAGCCCCAAAATATAACTCCATTATGAGCTTCAAGAGACTTAACGTGTTGAAATCTTTGAAATGTCTTCAATCTTGAAGTCAATCTTGCTCCCAAATGGTAGTAGAGAAGTCTTGGAGGTCAAAAAAAGAAAAATATTGAAGAAATTGAAGCTTCTAGATCTATGGCTATGGTTTCCCTAGTGTGTTTTAGGGTTTCTAACCAAGAGGATGAAAATTAGGGCCCAAATCTTGCAAAATCTTATTTTGCAAAAGTTCCCTATTGAGTGTGCCAAGGTTGCTTGAAAAATCTAGAAGAGATTAAGAGTAGTAGGAGCAAGAAATCTAAGTAGTGTGACTCCTGAAAAGTACACCACAAATCATGAGTGTGCTTCTTGAGCAATCCCTCAATCATTATTGACAGTATGATGCTCTATCTGACGCTTAGAAGGTCTAGAAGCATTGCCCCATGGTCAGAGAGTGAGAAGAAATCACTTAAGGGTAAGAGATTGGATTTCTTGGCAACCACCATGAAAGTTTTAGCCAAAAGCTTGAAAAGAGACAGGAAAGAGAAAGCCTACCTTGAAAAGCAATTGGACATCTAACCAAAACTAGCTCTATTCTCCCTGGCATTAACCATTTACCTCCAAAATGGCATGTTATAGATGCAAGACCTGCCATTTTGTCCAAGATTCTTCCAACTTTGTCTTCAAGTACTCCAGTTATGTAACATGTCTGCCCGAGCTACTTCCTTGTCTACACGTTCTTAGTAGCCTATCAAGGGATGTCCTAGAAAGCACCATCTGTGATTTGATGGAATACCTCGGAGTTTGTTATCTAGGCTCGCTTGAGTCTACCCTGCAATGGAAGATTAAATCGATACATCTATGAGAAAGTTACAAAGGTTATATTGGATGACCGAGTCATGGTTGTAAGATACTCCAGTTGCCACAACTACAAGAAAGAACGATTACTTGATCTTCCCCTAAAATATAGATTTCTGGATATCCATTCCTAGAATCCTAATTATTGACATGCCTAGGTTGTGGTAAGAATATAATTTTTCAAGAATAATATGAGCTTTCGAACTACTCAAATAATGTATTCCTTTCCTATTGACATAAAGAATTATTTTTGTCCACCCATTATAATCAAAATTGGTTGTCTCCTTGGTAATCAAGAATAGTGGGAAGATATTATCCGTTTGATGAAATTTTTAAACCCTTGTAGAAATAGAGTTAACTAATAGAGGTGACAAAGTTAAAAGAAATTCCTTGCATTTTAAGCCATGTATATATCCGCCAAACATTCAAACGATGAAATAATTTTTGAATCTTGTATAGCGAATATACGATTCTTACCTCTCCTATCCAGAATGGCAATATGGGATAGATTGATTCATCGAAGCTAACCACCCCAACTATATCATACATCAACCTTAGGTGAATCAATGGATAGAGGACTCAAAGGCTCATTGAACTATCCTTCCTTAATAGAACCCCATTCTTCATACTAATGATCGACTAGATCATGAAATCATCACGTAAGCAGAAAGCCAACTAAGTTCGTCTTGATCGATGGAATTGCTAAAAATATCGAGACCTTCCCACAAAATATCAAGATATGGATATGCATGCCGCCATAACTCCAGCTACGGTAACTCCAACCGGTGAGGTCTACTAAGTTACCAGAGATTCACGAGTAAGTCGAAATAATTTCTCACTAAGATTTAAAACTCTCTTTTAAAGTGCAAACCTTGATCGTTATCAGAAAGACTGAGTAGTACATAATTCCCTTCCTAAATTAATGAGGTAGATTAAGCAAGTTAATATCTTTTTGAATATTGTTGGAGAGAAAATTGATCATGAAAATTGCATAATTTCCTAAAAAGTCGCCCCAGATCTCAATATTATAGAAGCTAAAGAAAAGAAATTTATTCTCAAGTAGAACAAACCATTAGAGTTTGACGGTAAGGGAGGGATATTCCAACCGAAGTAGAAACATGGATAGAATCTATGGAAGACTATTTCATTGCTCTGCAGGAACTACACCATCAAATCAAGCAATGATAGCCCAACTAAAACTCACAAGAGATGCTCATCTTTGGTGGAAAAACAATGTGTGAAAGTGCTATCACTTGGGACAAGATTAAGGATGTTGTGTGGGGGAGATACCTTCCACCTACATATCAAGCCTAGAAGATGAATGAATTCCTCAACTTAAAGTAGTAAAGTGTAAGCCTAGAAGCTTATTACTCCAAATTTGTAACACTTCTAAAATGTGCACCTACGATGGATGTTTCACAGCAAGTATCCAAATTTTGCAATGGTCCAAACCTGCCCCTAAATACGCGCCTTGAGTTAATGAGACTATCAGATTTACATGATACATTGATTTGAGCAACTCCAATAGTTCAAGAGATCGAACAAAGGCCAAGAAATGCAAAAATTTGGAACAAAAACTGTCAGAATAAGGGCAACTTCCAAGGATATGCAAAAAGAGTCAAAGGGCAGTATTAACCAAACAAGACAAAGAGAGCCAAATCAAATGCAGTGGAAAACTTCATACCCATAAGAAAGAGCAATGAGGCTCCAAGATGCTTCTATTGCAAGGAACCATGACATTTCAAGAGGCAGTTCCTGAAGCTTGGCCCAAATAACCACCAAGGTTAGTTTTGTTGGACAAACCAAGATACCATGGGCAAAGTTGTTGGAATAAACCCAAAAGAGATCAGTAATGATAAAGATCCTACAATGGAATCTGATATGAAAAGAGCAAGAGTACTCATCACTCTCAGTAAGAATGATCCAAATCGCCAATTCTCAATAATTCAGACACCATCAAATTATCAAGGTAAACCCTTTCAAATTTTAATCGACTTTCGCACCAAAATGTGCAAAAAGGCTAGGCATAAACACTACTCCTACACCTAGTTTGCTTGTGGAGTTAGCAAACGGCAAAGAAGTTCTATCAACACAATAAACAAGCAAGGTAGAATTTTTGGGTGGAAAATCTTTCAAAATGAGCTTTCGAATTATGAACCTCGGGGCTTATGAATGTCTACTAGGTATGGATTAGGTAAGTCCAAATAATGCCCATATACATTACGAAAAGGGTAAAATTACATTTAAAAACTCAAATGGAGAACAAGTAATCACTCAAGGGGAAGTAGGGAACCCTAAGGCTCAGTTGGCTAAAGCCTTGCAAATAGTAAAAGGACTAAAGAAAGGATTACCCGTCTATCTAATTAAGCTCAACAAGGCTGAGCAGGATAGTGAAGCCAAGGACCAACCATCTTGGCTAAAAGATTATGCGGATGTTTTTCCAAAAGACCTTACATAGCTTCCACCAACAAGGGAAGTAGATCACAAAATCCAACGCATTCTACGCACTGTGCCCATCACCAAATGTCCCTACCAAATGTCAATTCCTGAAGCCATTGAGCTAAAAGAACAACTCAAGCAGCTATTAGACCAAGGATACATTCAGCAACCAAGTAATTCACCATGGGGAGCCCCAATACTATTTTAGAAAAAGAAAGATAGAACACTCTGCCTTTGTATTGATTATCGTGGATTAAACCAGGTGACAATGAAAAACAAATATCCAATCCCCAGGATAAACGAGTTTCTTGACCAACTCCAAGAAGCAAATGTATTTTCAAATATCAATCTCAGATCTCAGGCTATTATAAAATAAGAATTAGGGAGGAAGATATCCCTAAATTTTTTTTTAACACAAGGTACGATGACTATGAGTTTATTGTGATGTCATTTGGATTAACAAATATTCATGCCACCTTCAACAAGTTGATGCAAGACATTTTCTGACCCTACCTTGATGGCTTTGTCCTTGCCTTCTTCGACAATATCTTAGCATATTCCAAGAATAAAGAAAACCATGGACCACAGCTAGTAGTTCTTGAAACAATGAGACCCCACAAACTGTATGCTAAAAAGAAGAAATGTGCCTGCTTCAAAAAGCAAGTTGAATATCTAGGATTCATAGTATTAACAAATGGCATTTTAGTGGATCCTTCCAAGGTCCAAGATATACAAGATTGGCCACCCCCAACAATGGTCAAGAAAGTGCGAAGCCTTCTAGGGCTAACATGCTGGTATAGAGTCTTTATTAAAGACTATGCATCGATCATTGTGCCTCTCACCGACCTTCTCAAAAAGAAAGTCTCTATTATATCGATGTCCACTAAACAATCAATCTTTGAGAAGCTTATGCAGAGTTTGGTAGCCGCCCCTATTTTAAGACTACCTAACCTAAGAAAAGGATTTGAAGTCTAACTGATGTGAGCTCTCTAGCTTTGGGTTGCATGCTTATGCAAGAAGGACATCCAATAGCCTATGCTTCAAGAAAATTAAAGATCCACAAAAGAAACTATGCCACACATGATCTAGAATTACTTGCCATAATTCATGCCTTTAAATTATGGAGACATTACTTGCTTGGTAATAGGTCTTCCCTAGTCACTCATCATAAAAGCCTGAAGTTGATTTTTACTCAACCAGACCTCAATATGAGATAATGCTGATAGATTGAGACATTGCTAGAATTTGACTTTGAAATCAAATATAGACCAAGCAAGGAGAATGTGATTGTGGATATCCTAAGCCATAGATCATTTCTTAATACTCTAATCCTAGAGGAACCCTCTAGGGTAAGAACTGTTGCTACAATGATTTTAATGCCCAATAACCCTATCATAGAAATGGCTAAAGGAGAAACAATGAAGGATCCAGGCTATCAAAGAATGTTAAGAGAGATTTCTGTTAAGGATTCAAGTCCAAAACTCAAGTCTAAGTATCAAGATTTTTCCATAAACGAGGAGCTTGCCTATTTTAAGACAAGACTATGTATTCCTATAAGCCAGGAACTCAAGAAGAAAATACTATGGGAATTTCATGATTCCCCATTTTCAGGTCATCCTGGATATGCTAAGACTCTTAATACAATCAAAAGAGGCTTTTATTGGGAAAGACTCAAGGGTGATGTACTCAAGTATGTCACCAAATGCCTAAATTGCCAACGACGAACATGTCAAGTTGCCACGAAAGCTCTAGCCACTTGACATCCCTCAAATGAAATGGGAGTATATCAGCATGGACTTCATAGTTGGATTACCCCCGATTCAAGGAGGAAATAACTCCATAATGGTTGTCGTTGATATGCTAACAAAAGTTACACACCTTAATATTCTTATAAAAACCAATTACAAGACTTCTGATATCGCCAAGATTTTCATTAAGGAATTTTTTAGATTACATGGATTACCCCAGAGAATCATCAGTGAGACCGCGATTCTCTCTTCACATCAAACTTTTGGAAGATTTTGTTCGAAGCTATAAGAACCTAGCTCTGCTTCACTACTACTTACCATCCCTAAACTGATGGTCAAACAGAGTAGGTCAACCAAGTTATTAAAGACATACTGAGAGCTTATTGTAATAAGGAGTCCAAATAGTGAATCCAATACCTACCCTTAGTTGAATTTGCATGTAATGCATCATACTATCAAAGTATTCAAATTACTCCTTTTCAGGCACTATATGGGCAAGGTTGTCTTACACCACTAAATTTTTCTGATCGTACCCTATGGTTAGAAGCATCTAGGTAAATGCTAGAAGAAATGGATTAGTAAGCAAGTGAAGACTATAAGGCAAGATATTCAAGCCACCAAGAATCAATAGAAAGCATATACCAATCAATGAAGACAAGAACACATTTTCAAAGAAGGTGACATGGTTTTCATTCGAGTTCATCTAAAGAAAAGTTCCTTATCTTTGGGGAAATTCAAGAACCTAAGTCCTAGGTATTGTGGACCATGTAAGGTGCTAAAGTGTATTTCATGTATTTCATGTCATCCTATTGAAAGCATATGTTCCTAACAACTTGAAAGTACATGATGTATTTCATGTCATCCTATTGAAAGCATATGTTCCTAATCCTGACCACGCATTTAACAACCAACAAATTGTGATGCCAAGTCAAGGAGTCCTCGAACTTCAACTAGAAAAGATACTTGATATGCAGGAGAAGACTCTAAGAAGAAAAACCCTTAGAGAGTATCTCATCAAGTGGAAAGACTACCCTAAAGAGGATGCCACTTGGGTTGACCAAAAATCACTATGTAACCAATATCCCCAGTTTCATTCAAGATGAGGACATCTCCCCCTTTTCTCAATTCGACAAGAGGCCTAGATTGGAGCAAGATCATCCAAGAGCCAAGTGAATCAGTCATGGCATCTTAGGCAGCCTCTTTGGACCTCAAAGATCAGATTTCCAACATCAGGTTGCATCTTGAAAGCTTCGAGATTTCTGGATTGCCAAGATACCCTCCACAAAGAGCTCCTCTTCTTGGCCACAACCCATAAACCCCTTCTTCTTCAATTTAACTATAAATATGGGACATGAGGATCTGTTGGGGAGGCAATCTAATCAAAGAGAATAGACTCTTCTCAAAACAAGAGTATAGAGCAAGAGGAAGTGGGGCAAGAGGAGCGCAAGGATGGAAATTCTTGTCATGAAGACAAGGAGGATACTCCACTGGCTCTTGGAATCAAATCCCCCATTCCTTCTACCTTCACTTCCCTATGAAATCAAGACTCTACTCAATTTTTCACAATTCCTAGTGATCGCCATCCCCCATCAATCCGATTGTGACAACCCCCAAGCTCTATTGCCAAAATCTCCTCTACAATCTCGTGATTAAAGACCATGGCCCCAAAGAAGAAAATTATGAAGGTTGCAGAGGTAGAAGCTGCCAATAACACTCCGGATATGACCACTAAAAATGGAATGGTGAGTACTATTACAAACAAAGTTGTGAACACCATCCACCAAGCACTCGTCGTAGATCCCAAGGTACCATATTTTGATATTAAAGGCAACTAGCAGATCATCATCCTATGAGTTGGTAACAAAAAGCTACATTCATAAAATAGGACTTGTTTTATCTCTTGCATAAAATCTTTTAAAGAAATTCTTAACCACAAATTCCAAGGGATAATTTGGGTTTGTATGAGATGTTCCAAGAGAAGTACAAGGAAGGTACTTTGTTTTTAAAAAGACTTTAAAAAGTTTGTGTGTATTGAACTAATAGAACCTTTGATGGATAAGCACAGATACTAATTCTCCATATGAAAAAAGAGGGTCTTGAAGTGTAATTTTTGTAATAAAACTAACCAAGATTTATTTTAATCGCAAAGCAAAGACCCACAAACTCGATTGAGAAAATAAACGACCATCATGATAATTGTTCTCAAAAATAGAATTCTTGTTTAGATTCAATCTGGACTAGATACCAAGGGGAGGGTAATCCAAGAAGATTATTAGAAGATATTGCCACTTATGCTAAGTTTTGCCTGAATATTATTATTTTTGGGAAGGAAAGAATTGTCTTGGAAATAAATTTGTTAAAAGTTTACGTATAATGCATTCGAAATAAGATGTTTGTGATTGTAAGCTAGGTATTAATCTTTCCTAAAATCATTGGGCTAAAATATGGATAATCGGGTACAGATCGTCAACCGAGACAGTATTCCAATGAACACAGAATGCTTAGGACTGAGGCTGTGTTCTTTGATGGTGCTAGACCTCCCAAATGCCAGCATGGATAAAACCTACTCCAAGGGGTTTTTTTTCATTTTTGCATTAGCAAAGTGTAGATCAATCATGACGCGAAAGGTCTTATTGTTGAGAACTCTAGTTCCTTAGCCTCTTTAAATTATTCTAAAGGTAAGCAAGAGGGCTTGGGTCAATGTAACAATACCCTCTACTTAACATCCATCATCTTTCGTAATACAAGGGCGAAGGATTGTATATCTAATCTAATATTCACATCATCTGGTTTCTCCAACTGAAACTAGAGGAGTGCATTACTAACATAAACATAACTTGAAAAATCAAGAATCATTCCCAAGGTTTTGTCCCTCTACCAAAAATAAAAAATATATATTAACAAGAGAATATTTTCAAAACTTAAGGCAAAGATATTTTATACTGTAGTAATAACTAGTTTTATTTTCTTATGGCGCATCCTATATCAACACATGCTCTGATACCAACTATAACATGCATGCCCGACCCTCCTCCTCATCGGCATGTTCTTAGTAGCCCATCAAGGGATGTCCTAGAAAGTGTCATCTAGGATTTGATGAAATACCTTGGAGTTTGCTATCTAGGCTCGCTTGAGTCTATCACGTAGTGGAAGTTTCGGCCATCCCCACGAGGATCTACCTGAGTTTTTGGTTCCTATTTCGAGACAAATCAACTACTAACGGTCGATTAGTATCAGCAATTTGAGTTTCCACTTCCTATAGAATTTCTTAACTGAAACAGGCTTACATTGTGTTTGGTTTAAAGAGAATGGGAAACAAAGGGGAGTGTGGCACTTCAATCCCTTCTGTCCATGGTGCAAAATCCCATTCTGACCCCTAAAACGATGCAAGTCAAGATTCCTAATTCCTAGTGGTCATACATTTACCTATTTTAAAAATGTAACTTTTTTTCCTTTTTAGGAAAGCTCTCAGCTCACCGAATCCACCCGAATGTAGGTCTGGATCGTCGGGGATCCATCCTCTCATTTCCCTCAAAAGAGTATTTTTAATTACCTAATTACGTGCCACCTTAGATTCAACATATAAAAACAGCTTCTTTGATTATCTCTTGATAAAAAATCGTTACACACCTTTATTTCACCACATAGAGACATAGCAAAGTAATTATTTGTCTCAATATTTCCTTTGAGAAAAATAACTTTTTACAATGTTTTCTATTCTAGCTAGATATGATTTCAACTCGAATGTATTATTCTCTCCAATTTTAGTTCCTAAGCTAGTATTGGAACTTCCAGGATACTATCTAGAATTCAAGGGTAGTTGGCAGTTTGTAAGAGTCTAAGGAGTTTATGACCAGAGCCCCGTGGTATCCTCACCTCCTCCTACCAACTAGAGTTCCCTACGATAAGACCTTTCGCGCCATGATTGGTCTATACTCGCTAACATGAAAACAAAAAAAAAATCCCTTGAAGTAAGTATTTATCCACGCTGTTCTTGGAGAGGTCTAGCGCCATCAAAGAAAACTACCTCAGTCCATGTTCTGTGTTCATCAAAATACTACCTCGATCAGTGATTGGTACCCGATCACCCATCTTTTAACTTGATGATTTTAGGAAAGATTAGTACCTAACTTACAATCACAAACATCTTATTTCGAATGCATTATACGTAAACATTTAATAAATTTATTTTCAAGACAATTCTTTCCTTCCCAAAAATAATAATATCAAGGCAAAACTTAGGGTAAGCGGCAATATCTTCCAATAATGTTCTTGGATTATCCTCCTCTTGGGATCTAGTCCGGATTGAATCTAAACAAGAATTCTATTTTTTAGAACAATTTCATAATGGTCTTTCCTTTTCTTAATGGAGTTCATGGGTCTTTACTCGTGATTTTTTTTTAATAGTTAGTTTTATTACAAAAATTATACTTCAAGACCCGTTTTTTTCATATGAAGATTAATGTCCATGTTTATCCATCAAAGGTTCCGTTAGCTCAATACATATCAAAAATTTTAAGTATTTTTAGAAACACAGTACCTTCCTTGTACTTCTCCTTGGAACATCTTGTACAAACCCAAATTATCCCTTGGATTTTATGGTTAAGAATTTCTTTAAAAGATTTTATGCACGAGATTTAAAAAAAGTCATATTTTACGAATGCAACTTTTTGTTACCAACTCATAGGATGATGATCTGTTACCTGCCTTTAATATCAAAATATGGTACCTGGGGATCTACAATGAGTGCTTGGTTGATGGCATTTGCAACTTTGTTTATAATCCCAGGACTCACCATTCCATTTGTAGTGGTCGTATTTGCAATGTTATCGGTAGATCCTACCTTTGCGACCTTCATAATTTTCTTCTTTGTGGCCATCATCTTTAATCACGAGATTGTAGAGGAGATTTTGGCAATAGAGCTTGGGGGTTGTCACAATCGGATTGATGGGGGATGGCGATCACTAGGAATTGAGAGAAATCGAGCAGAGTCTTGATTCCACAGGGAAGTGAAGGTACAAGGGATGGGGGATTCAATTCCAAGAGCCAGTGGAGTATCCTCCTTGTCTTTGTGACAAGAATTTCCATCCTCAATATCTCTTGCTCTATACTCTTGGTTTGAGAAGAGCCTCTTCTCTTCAATCAGGCTGCCTCACCAATAGCTCCTCATGCCCATATTTATAGTTAAATTAAAGAAGAAGGGGTTTATGGGTTGTGGCCAAGAAGAGGAGCTCTTTGTGGAGGGTATGTTGGCAATCCAACAATCTGAAAGCTTTCAAGATGCAATCTGATGTTGGTGATCTGAACTTTGAGGTCTAGAGAGGCTACCAAAGATGCCATGACTGATTCGCTTGGCTCTCAGATGATCTTGCTCCAATCTAGGCCTCTAATTGAATTGAGAAAAGGGGGAGATTGTTGAAGTCTTTTGCTGAGATTAAGGAGGAGAATTCAAGCTTTGTTTCGTGCTTTCAACATCTCCCAATTTGAGAAGAGAGAGAGAAATATGGCACCTTTTTTTGTTAAAAAAAGGGGGGGTACGGGGGGCGGTTCATTGTCTTCTTCTTCCATAAGCTTTCTTTTTCCTTCCATAAGCTTTCTTTTTTTAAGCTTCAAGGTTTCTTACTTTTTAAGTTTTAAATGTGCTTAGTAAATTTTGACTTACGGGCCATGACTACCATTCTTTCGTATGGTGATTTTCGTGAAGGATGTCTACAAATCTTATCAGCCTTAGAAGGTGTCACAATTTAGCTCTAACTAGCTATCCTTGGTCATTGCACTTGTCCATTTCCAATCTAATACCTAGTCCTTGAATAGCCAAAAGATAACTAGCCTTTGGAAGAAATCCAAGAAAAGATTGAACCAAATGGATCAAAAACCAATGCTCTAAGTCAAGGAGAGGGCTAGTAGGTGAGAGAAATAAGAGTAGAAGAGAGAGAAAAGAGGAGAGAGAAAGACTAAAAAGATAGAAAAGAACATAGAGAAGCCATGAAAGCTAAGTACAAGTAAGTGAGATGGGAGACAATCATTGTACTATGGGAAAAGATGTCAAAAATTACATGTCTCACACCTTTTGTATCTATGTGAATGTAACAAGGTATTATTAATAACTCTCTCACTAAAACATATCTTCCCAGCTTCTACATTGCATAAGAATCAATCCCATCATTTTGTGTAATACCATTTTTACTAACATGAAGAGCTATGACAATGTTGGAACTAAATCTATAAAGGCTTTTCAGGAAATAATTATTGTGATGCAAGTATCTTCCAATATGAAATGCCATTTTCAAATGTTGACCATGGCTAAGTATGGTCTAATTCTCCAACATCTTGTGGTTTGTTTATCTATTTTTGCTTGCAAATGTATGGTCTAGAAAAATAGTCATCATTACAGTACAATGGTCTCTAGCAAACAAAATCCTAATTATAGGTAGGTGTCTCTTCCCAAAAAACTTATGTGATCAGAGGCATGCATCTCTACAATATCAATCTATTATACTAACACGTAGGTATCTCTACAAAAACATAGTCATTTAATTTACTTCAGATGGCAATAGTAGATCCACTAAAGAAGTATTGGATACACAAGTGGCAATAACAAGTGGAAGTCTCAATACTTGTGCCTAGCTTGAGAATGGCTTGGATGCCTGGTCAAGCACCCAAAGATCTAATTGGTTTTTTTTTGTAGATATCATATAGAGAGAAAGCGAGTAGCTATGCATTTTGGAGTGTGGTTGTTCAAGAGACAAGAGTTTGGGATGCTATTTAATTGAGAAAATTTATTTTGTTCATTCATTTTAAAAGGGGGGTCTCTAAAACCCCCCATGTGGTCTCAAAAAGAAAAAAGAAAAAAACCTATTTACATTCTAAAAATGGTTTCCTACCCAAAAATCTTAAGGGAACATCTGCTTGGACTCCAACATTCCATATACTATCACTCCATGATAATTTAGAGTATGCTCTCTCTCTCTCTCTCTCTCTCTCTCTCTCTCTCTCTCTCTCTCTCTCTCTCTCTCTCTCTCTCTCTCTCTCTCTCTCTCTCTCTCTCTCTCTCTCTCTCTGTGTGTGTGTGTGTGTGTGTGTGTGTGTGTGTGTGTGTGTGTGTGTGTGTGTGTGTGTGTGTGTGTGTGTGTGTGTGTGTGTGTGTGTGTGTGTGTGTGTGTGTGTGTGTGTGTGTGTGTGTGTGTGTGTGTGTGTGTGTGTGTGTGTGTGTGTGTGTGTGTGTGTGTGTGTGTGTGTGTGTGTGTGTGTGTGTGTGTGTGTGTGTGTGTGTGTGTGTGTGTGTGTGTGTGTGTGTGTGTGTGTGTGTGTGTGTGTGTGTGTGTGTGTGTGTGTGTGTGTGTGTGTGTGTGTGTGTGTGTGTGTGTGTGTGTGTGTGTGTGTGTGTGTGTGTGTGTGTGTGGAAACTCATTAGATACTTTCCCACAATTGTGGCATTTGCAGCTATGACTGTGTAGGTAATGCATGATCATGGGACATTGTGTTTTAGTTATTTAGAAATTTTCTACCATGTTCCATCTGTTGGAAGTGAAGAGGAGTGCTTTTTGTGGAGGGAAATCAAAATCTAAAGGTGGGCATGGAGCAAGAAGGTGAGGAGTTTGAGAGACCTCTAGGGATATCCCTTATGCCATGACTAGTGGCCCCCTCAATAAGAGGAATTTGATTTGCAATCAACATCACTTCAACAATTGTGGTTGTGATCACAAATGAGGATGCCTATGCAACTTACTGTGGTTGCAATCATGAATGAGGATGCCTATGCTTGTATCTCCATTCCTTGACCTCAATGATTTTTTAGACCTCTAAAAGTTTTCCAAGAAATGAATAAATTGGAGCCCTCTATAGAGAACCCTGACTCGCCAGTGGTAGTTAGAGATAACACAAATAATATTATGCATGTTTCAAAAAATATTGAGAAAACCACCATCAAAAGAGAAGGAGGAGGGGGGGAGTAGTCTTTATCATCCCTTGTCCTCGCAAAAAGGTTACAGATCATGGGATTACCTCACTTTACAATAATGGGCTTCTAAGTATACAAGTAGTAGATGTTTCAATGTGTATCATAATGTAGGTGAGTGTCTTTGACCCTAGACCTACTCTCAAGAATTCATTCTTATGGACTTGAGACTACAAATTAGTTGCAAGGTTTTCAAACTCTTATCCAAGATCTATATTTTCCCTCTAAGAAAGTAGTAGCTACAACCCATTTTAGTCTACCTTCCTATCATATATTGGCTTGCATCAAGATCCCTTGATGCCATCTTATCTTCCCGGGAAGTCCACCTTATGGAACATGTAAGATACCACCTGAGCTCAAAAGAAAGGGTATTATATTTAGTAAAATTTATAGGATTATATTTACAAGAGGATTTTTTTTATTACAATTTGAAAAAAAACTATAAGTTTAGTAAAGTAAAGAAGGGATCATTTTAAGACCTTATAGCATGTAAAGAAAGGGTATTTCTTAATATCCTTTGAGCAAACATTATATAGATGATTTCTTATAGGTGGACCCCCCGAGCTTATCTTCAAGCATATCAAGTGTGCAAAAGGCATTTTAGCTTGGTACAAAAAAGGATAGGAAAGGTTTAGAATGAAATAGATACTAATTCATCATTCATGTGTATTAGGATGCCATGTTGGTACTCCTACTAGATATGAATATACTATTCCAAATCTTATACATGTAGGAAATAACTTTATAGACCATTTTAGACACAAACACCGATTATCACTAGAGACTGGAGATATATTTCCATAGTATCATTGAGAGGGAGACTTGCATGATTTAACTCTGTAGTGTAAAAACTTCACAGCAATGTCGACAACACTAAAAGGTCTTAAAAGTTCAAAGAGAGATTTACCAATGAGTGGGCACATCAATGGGCTTGCGCATACCAAAGGGAAATATGTTGACCATCATTTTGGTCTTAGATAGGAGCTACAGCTTAAAGGGGAAATTATTAATGCACACATAAACTTGATTTGAGCCTACCTTTAGAAGGATTACAAACAAAATAGAAATATATCTATCTACTTGAAGTCAAAGGTGATAATTATTCCATCACCAAAGTTCAACATGGGTGTTGTTTTCTATTGAGAAGTTTTGTTAAAGGTAAACCAAAGGATCTCCCATAAGATTTTCAAGGAGGTAATGGATCATGTCCTTGATCTCATGAAAAATTCAGTTGGATATTGCCAAATTTAGGAGCTATTGGAGGTTCACACTAAAGATTAAAGGTTGAAAATTCTAAAAAATGTGACAAGCAAAGGAGTGCTAATTAGAGTAATATCCCTTAACATGCATGGTATTTTTCTCAAATTTTGAAGTTAATGCTTGCTTTTCATTTAAACTGAGTGACTAAAGTGTGAAGTGTTGAAGTGTTCTATTTTGTTATCTAGGAGTTATTAGATATTCAAATTTTAGTGGTCTACTCCTAAATTTCTTGTCCATGAGTTGTTTTTTTAGTGGATTTATTTCTTGTCCATGAGTTGTTAAATATTCAAAGTTTAATGGTCTACTCCTAAACTTTTTCCAATGTGAAAGCATATTAGAATTGAGGGATCTATTTTTATGTCTAATTACTCTTATTGGAAGGTTCTTGTTTCTCTCATTACTCAAATTGAGATATCTTTAACCACGGATATTAGAGAACTCTAATCTTTAAAATTTCTTGTATATTAGAAAGAATTATGAGACACGATTGTCTGAAGCAAATTAAAAAAGGCACTTGAAACATGTAGCTAAAATTCATTCTATTACTTTAGTTGGTCATTATGTATCCAAGCATAGTACTCATAGAAGTAGTGCCAAGGTAGGGCCAAAATGAAGTCCATAATATAGCATAGAAGTAGCACCAAGGTAAGGGCAAAATGGATTGCATAATACAACAAAAAGAGGCAACTTGATACAAAATTGGGCCATACAAAACTATTACATTACAACTCTTCCTCTTGCGATACACATCTTTTGTAGATGAGCAAGTTCTGCCATTTTAATTTGATGCCCATTGACATGTAAACTATACATTAGCCCAACATACTTTTTACACCCTCCCATAATAGTACTCTAAGGCATGCCTATGATTATAGTTGTTGTGCCTCCCACTTCCTTCTTATAATCTTAGCCTTTGGAGCTACTTTTCATTGCTTCTTATGCTCCTCAACAAGTGCCAAGTTTTCTTGTCTCTTTCTCTCTTTGTTAGCTCTCTTTTCCTCCTTTGCCTTTCTTCTCTATCTATTAGTTAGATGTTAAGATGAAGCTATTTATGTAGTAATAAAATGAATTTTTGTTTACACAACAAACACAAGCATGCATCATTGTTAGAGGTCCTTTCTATTAGTCAAACATGTTAGATTTTAGCATATTTTTCTACATGGGACCAACCAAAAGAAGACCTATTGTCTCCCTTTCCTTATTAAAAGTTCTTGCCATAAGTACTAAGGTGTATTTTCATATTCCAAAGAGCTCAATACTTCAAGTACATGCCCTTGTAGCATACTACTGGTGGGTACTAGAAACTTGAGGCAAGTCTTCATTTGCTTCTTCCAATGAAATTTCAATATTCATGTGGTCACCAAAAAAACCATCAAAATGAATTGTGTGCATGTTCAAAGTCCATATCTTTATTGCTCAAAAACCATCCTTACTTTTTCCTTTTATGCACAGCAGCCAAGGGAAAAAAGGGCCTAGGCCATGCAAAAAAGGGGATAAGGGGATGACCTCCCAAAAGGGATTTAGGTTTTTGTATATAAAGTTGAAAAGTGAATGAGGAGCTCATTCTTTGGTGTGTGGCAAAGTGGACTCATCTTCTTCTCTCCTTCTTGCTTGCTTGTGTGTGCTTGAGAAAGAGAGTGTGAGAGTGTGAGGGAGTGTGTGTGTGAGGGTGAGGACCAAGGAGAAGAAGCTCTCCATCATCTCATCTCCTCTCCTCTCCTCTCCTCTCCTCTCCTCTCCTCTCCTCTCCTCTCCTCTTCTCTTCTCTTCTCTTCTCTTCTCTTCTCTTCTCTTGCACGCAGCTATGGAGGATGGAACTTGAAGGTGGAGGCTTGAGGTTTCTTCCACTCGCATCACAAATTGTGGAGCTACCGGTGTGCTTGAGGGTGGAGGCAACTCGTTTGGGCATCAAGGTAAGCTCACTACACCCCGCTAGAATCGAAGTTGAGCTTGCCTCTACATTTTGGTTCCATTGCCGAGACCAACGGATTCAAGCTTGAGCACTTGCACACCTCAAATCGAGCGACAAAGTAAGGGTCTCATCCCCAAACCAAAGCTTGAGATAGGTAGGAGATTTTGGGTTTTTAATGTCTATAACAAGTAAGTATTTTGGTTTTTGATTATTAGGCAAGTAGGAGGAATAATTTTAGTAATTTGCTTTTGATTTTTGTTGCATTTAGAGTATGTTAGAACCAAGAAATCAAACCAAAGAGCTTTAGGGTTTCTATTGTTGAACAAGCCCAAACAGGGCACAAACAAGGAGAAAATTGGGAAAAAAGGTGCTTAGAGGTGTTAGAATCACACGAGGAGTGATCAAGTAGATTAAAGGCTAAGTCCATTAACACCCTGGGAGGCAAAGGGAGACCTCATTTTCAGGTTCTGCAGTAGAGAGAGAGAGAGAGAGAGAGAGAGAGAGAGAGAGAGAGAGAGAGAGAGAGAGAGAGATTGAGAGCTTGTGCAGGACTTGGTGCTTCTGGCAAATTGATCAAAGGCCACAGGAGTTTATTGCTTGGATCAGGTGTGTAGAAACCTTTCTGTGCATCTAATCTTTAATTTTGGTGAACCTTACTAGCGTGCATGGCCAAAAATTGTTGGCACGAAGAGATTTTCTTCCCCATTGTTGATGTGCCAGCAAAATTGAATGCAATTTGCAGGTGTCCAATTTCTAGGATAGGATGCTCGAACACCCTACATGTCCGATTCTGAGAATCAAACAACCGACGCTCGGACCAACTTGACCAGTCCGATCGGACACAGCAAATCGAACTTGGATACTCGGACATCCAACCCCACTATCATGCATCTAATCCTGAGGATTGGACACTCGGACCTGGCCTTGTCAGACTTTGAAAATCAAACTCTTGGACCACCCTATTTGATTTTGAAAATCGAACACACTCAAATTGGACCAACTTGACCAATCTGATCAGACACAACATGTTTGATTCCCAAAATCAAACATCCCATAATCAGACAATCCCATGTCGCACAGAGCAAATTGAACAACTGAAAGCGAACACCTATCTGATTCCTAAAATCGAACACTACAAAATCAGACTCTACAGAATCAAACCAAATATTGACACATCAAAATTGACAAATTTAGCGTGTCCGAGGTGACAAAGAGTACCACCCGCAACAAGAGAATTCATCGAAATCCCTATAAGCAAACCCTAAAAATCACAGTCGAACAGCCAAGCATAGTGCTAACACTTATATCAGCATATTCAATAAAATTAGAGCCATAGGCTAAATAGCAGACCCCAATTGACCTTGAGCAGACCTTGAGCAAGCTGAATGATGTAGCACAGACCACCCTAAAAACCAGAGGAAGTGGCCAGTAACTGAGCATAAGCCCTATCTGGTCAAGTACATAGACAAGAGTGCAAAAGCTGCAAGTATCACTTCATATTTACACTCACATTGTTTTCCAACACTTGAAGTGCACCTAAGAAAAGCTGAAAGCCTGATTTTGCACAGTGCACGAAGAGAGCACATGCACACACACATCAAGTGAGCATAAGTTGAGGACTATTTGTAAATAATAAGGAACTCACTCAGACCTAACAATCTAAACGAACCCACTCGTAGGAGAAGACCCTGAAATGTAGTCAGATGATTGAGAACCCCAAGCATAGGACCAACCACACCATTGGAGGAGCGGATCTGCCCAACTTGACCAATCTCATCGTGACAACCTAGTGGAGCACAAGACCACAAACATGGCAGAGACAAGCACTAACCATGGACGTGACAAAGAGCTTGACCTAGGCGGTTTCGTGATAGAAATCCAGTGGCTAGTCGCCAATTACGATCTACAAACCCAAACAGACCACCACAATAGGATGTCTAAGGATATTATAGGGGACCTCAAGGAGGAGAGGAGACTAATGCGGAAAGCTTTGCTGGGCATAGTGGCCCACAATTAGGAATAGCAAGCCAGAAGCTTGCAACAAAACATAGAAGTACGCGAGATTCAACGAGTGCTAGCCTTAGCAAGTAGAAATAGGATAGGACCTGATGCATAAAGGCAAAGAGCATTGGAAGGAGATCTCACGTTGAGTGAGCTTCTTACAAAGTGGCCGCTAGAGACAACTCTTCAACAGAGCAGAGCATCGTTGCAATGGCAACCTCATTGCATGCAAGATTAGGCGTTAACCATGGCTCTAGGATCCAATCAAGAATCCCTGTCATGGCTAAGCAACTAGACAAGTACCAACCAAATGATGACCCATATAGCTTTGTAAAGCAAGTCCAGAAAATCTACGAGGCCAACGGCCTCATTGATCTTACTCAGTGCTCGTAAGCTTTCAGTCTATGCTTAGGAGATAAGGGTAGGACATGGTACACAAGTTTGGGCTCTGCTAGTACAGGAGTTTGAGTGCTTTCAGTCTATGCTTAGGAGATAAGGGTAGGACCTAGTACATGATTCTGGGCACTGCTCAACGAACTGGCTTCAACAACCCCAAGAGTACCTTCATTAAGAGATTCTCTGAGCCTGGGTACATCGATGACATTTTGGTGCGGCTGATGAACGTCAAGTAGAAAGACAAGGAGAACATTAGAGACTACGTCACCCACGTGAGAAATCTCTTCAAGAGAATCCCAAATGGTGAGTGACCTACCAAAATAGCGGTCTTCACAGTCTTCATCAATGGGATACAAAGTGAGGAACTCTACAAGGCCTTGGCATGCAATTCAAGCTTGCAGAGCGAGATGCATTAGCTAGGGTCTTTGACGAGGCGATCAGAGTAGATGACTAGCTCAAAGAGAGAAGCTCCAAGATCTTGACCTGAGAGGAGACTAATGCTAGAAACTCAATGAGAGTTTTAATGTCAAGTGAAAGATCAGGCCCAAGTACTCAAGATAAAGGAAAGGGCACATATGCAAGTCAAGAGCTAAAGAGATGAAGACGGAGCTAGCCAAATTACAAGAAACCCTATGTAACCCATCCACCAAGCAACACTCTAATCCACTATGTGGAGAAGCTGAACAACGAAGAGCCTTACCTCCACCCCTATATATCGTATGACAAAGACGGCATTGCAACCGTTATGGATTATTGACCTGTACCAGTGATGGCATTAGGTAGAGGTAGGGGCAGAGGCCTAGGAGGGTAGACCCAAGAACCAATGAACTTGTGGACACCTAGGACATATCTCCTCACACTACCCTGAGCGGGAGCAGACTAATCAAGAAAAGGCCCCGAACTTAGATACCCATAGTGTGGAATCACTCACCTGTTCACCAAATTTCCTAGACAAAGACCACCCTCTAGTGTGAAAAACAAGCCATCAGTACCATTGGGGCTATTTGGAGTTGAGACATTTAATGGAGAGGACACGCCCATCCCATTGCATGTCATGACCCGCGCGTAGGCAAAGCATGCCAACATATCACTACCTGGACCTAGGAACTTAGATGCAACCTCAATTGGAAAGAAAAATCATATGCAAAGGAGAAAGAAAGATGATGCAAGGTCATGCTGAAAATCGAGGTGCCACGACACTGCCTGATGGAAATAAAGTGAGAGACATAGAAGTAAAAACATCAACTCCAAAGATGGCAGAGAAGGGGAGTGCAAAGGACAAGGAGTACCCCAACCTATAGCGCCAACTCAAGGCCATTGAAAAGGTCAGGGAGTGGGTAAAAGAAGCCCAAGAGCACCTAAAGGATGCTAAGTCCATATTGGAAGATGAGATCAATGATCTCTCAAGCGTGAGCACACCAGCCTCACCTCCACGACCAAAGTGAAAGGAATGTGGAACCCGGGAGGTAGAAGCTTGGCGGTAGGAGCTATGGTGGATGGAGAGAAAGAGCAATAGAGAGAGTGAAACTCAAAGTGGAAACTCCAACAACCACAATGTGTGGTCGAGCCTTCCTTTATTCAAATTGTCACTAAAAGAATAAAGAATAAGTAATTGTGACAAACGCCCGCCAGCTGCAGTGTGCAGTGGCGGGTATTGTCAATGTAGTAATACACAGGCAGCTAGGCAGAGGCGCCTTTATCCCCAACGACCTCCCACTTAAAGGCGAATCTGCCCCAGTGAGAGAGAAAAAAAAAGACAATACAACATGTACACATGTACAACTGGATGAGGAAAAAGACGTCATCTCATCCAATGCCCATCAATATCCTGAGGAAGGCAAAGCGCTCGATACTGAGGCTCTTCATGAGCAAGTCTACAAGATTCTGCTCAATCGGAATCTTGACAAGGTCAATAGACCTATGCTCAACGACCTCGTGAATGAAGTGATACCTCCCCTCAATATGTTTCATCTTCACATGGAAGACCGGATTCTTGGCCAACTGAATGGCACTCATAGAATCCGAATGCAGTGTAGGCATAGCATCTGTCATACCAAGGTCTGCAATCAAATGGCCTAACTAGATAGCCTCCTTGCAAGCCTCTATGGCTGCAATCTCGAGTAATTTACTATGTATAAAAATTTGCATCACGTGAGTTCAAAACAAGGGAATATTTAAAAAGATAGTTTTACAAATATACATTCACAAAAGCAAAAAAATTTTAATGCATAAATTTATTCATAAAAGGAGTATCTATATTCCATATGTGTATTTTTTGCATAAGGGTATTATTAATTTATAGAACTAGCCAATATTTTCTTACCCAAAAGGACTCTCGAATAATGCCTTCCACTTACATAGTGATGGAGTTGTCAGTTGTAGACAATAGAACTGCTTAGATGTGATGGGAGCCAAGAGTTATAGGTAGGGGCCATTGGAGCTCTTGGAATGTTTCTGGAGGTTGCATAAGCAAGGCATCCAAAAGCCTTGGGTATGGACATATTAGTGGCATGAGTATTGTAGTTGTGTAGCCAAATGGTGACCACATGAGACCACATGGTCTTCAACATCTCCACAAGTTGATTTGACATGTGTATAAGATGGCTTCTAAGAGTTGCACCACCCATAAGTTCATGACTTGAGCTAAGAATGTGATTGAACATGGAGCACAACAACCAATCAACAACCACAAGTAGGTAGAGTTTATAATAATGGAGGTGGAGCTTGATGTGCTACATAGATGAGAGAGAAATCACAATCAAAGGAGAGAGAAAATCCAATGCTCAACAAACTTCCATGTTTGGAGAGTCAATAAATTAAACCCACTAGTTGAGGTTCCTTATTTTGTGGGGTTAAATTTTAAGATTTATTGGACACGTGCATGTCAATGGGCACTTTTGCAACTTGCGTAGGTAAATTGGCCTACATGTGTCTTGGCCCTAATACCCTAACCATTATTTTGTAATTACAACATTCTTTCTCCCTAATTAAAATGATATTGAAACACGGGTATTTTCATGCTCCTTGTTCTCTCTCACTCTCAAACACGAGTGTGTGCATGCTCTCTCTCTCTCTCTCTCTCTCTCTCTCTCTCTCTCTCTCTCTCTCTCTCTCTCTCTCTCTCTCTCTAACATGCACCAAGCTGCCTAAAGTTTCAAGCCTCTATAAATAATGAAGCTTCAAGTTGCAGACTAAGATCATCCCCTTGGGCCATTCTCTCTCTCTCTCTCTCTCTCTCTCTCTCTCTCTCTCTCTCTCTCTCTCTCTCTCTCTCTCTCTCTCTCTCTCTCTCTCTCTCTCTCTCTCTCTCTCTCTCTCTCTCTCTCTCTCTCTCTCTCTCTCTCTCTCTCTCTCTCTCTCTCTCTCTCTCTCTCTCTCTCTCTCTCTCTCTCTCTCTCTCTCTCTCTCTCTTGGTAGTATGCCATATAAAGTGTGGCAATGCATCTTGGTATGGGATATTGTATACTTTGCAATGTGCATATTTGATTGTTCAATTGCTTTTTTAGTTTTAGCAAGTACAATTTTTGGTTCGCCTCTTCAGAGATCTCACCAATACGTATAAAGAATTATATCTCTCATCTTAAAAGAAATAAAAGATAAAATGTGTGTAAATGAGACTAGATGTTAGGTGATATTTCATGTAACAATGTGTCTCTAGTGCAAACGTAAGTGATTCTCTCTCTCTCCAAGATGGCAATGGCATCTCAATAGTTGGATGAATAGGAAGAAAGGAGGAAGCACAATCAACAAGAAGGGTTGAGTTCATGCTAGGCTATTTGCCCTCAACATAGTTACACTCTTACTAGCCTTAACCCTTCACATTGACTTCTCCTTTGTCCTCCACACACTACACCCCCTCTCCTCATTGATTTGATCCCTCCTAAATTGGCACTTATCTCATCTCTTTGATGTTTAATCGATCAATGGTATGGCCCTCCAATTAGTAAGCTCCAATTATAAGGCATATGGTTGAACTTCATCAATGTTGGAGACTCTCTTGGCCTATTGCATTGTCTACTTAACTAGTGTCATAAGCATGCCTTGATGATAGCCCTGGTTGCTAAGTCATTTCCTATAGTGGTTGTTATTTTCATATATTGTAATGGCTGAAAAGAAAGGACTTACCATAGAGTGTCAATATGAGGTAGTTGTTCACTTCTTATTCATTGGTTTTAATTTACCAATATGTTCTTGTGAGCCACAACTTGAAATATTTTTTGACACACATTATATAAGTCAATCTTTTGATAAGCTCTATAGCTTCTACGAGTATCCATGGGGGGCACTTTTTGTCCAAGTTGCGCAAGGAAATATGTTCCAGGAGGATTCCAAAGGAAGATAAGGCATCCAACAAATAATAGGATGGGTTAGGGATGGGCGAGCAAAAGCTTTTGCTAAAAAGAAATTTGCAACAATTTATCCTACTTACTTCCAATTGGGGATGGGTGAAAAAAGGAAAGCCAAGTATTTTCCTATTCCCGCAATCCGGCTATGGTGTCCACCAGCAACAATATTAGTACGAACACAGAAGTGCAAAATCCTTCCAACGCAATAGATGGAGAGGGAGAGAGAAAAACACAAGCCTTCGGAGTCCATGCCGCTAGAAGATGGCTGCGAAAAGGGGCTGGAAGATGAGGAGTCCACATCATCCAAGCTGAGATCCATGTTCCTCTTAAAAGAGGCCTTCAAAGATGAAGAGGCCTCTAAAGTTCAGACCTTCACATGCGATGATGTTGACACTCCTGAGGTCAACTTGAAGTCAAGCAAGCTTGATGAATTCGTGGAATCGTCAAAAACTTCCATTAAAGCTGTAAGTCGTCCTCATTTTCTTGCTGTAGTTGTGTTAAATTTAGGCTTTATAGGAATATGTTTATCTCACAATAAAGAATCAGTGATTCAAGACACAGATCTTGGATTCAATGCCAAACGGTGGATTAAATTTGACTTTAAGGAAAAAATGTGTTGTCGTATCACTACTAAGGTAGGTTTCTCACTGGTCATTGATATGTGTCAAGTCCTGTCAGAAAAAAATACAATTTATGTTTTTGCAAATACATTCAAGGATCTAAACCTATCACGCAAGCTCTTGCAGGTGCTCTACTTTGAGATGAACTTTGTGAGACCTAGCAGAATCCAATCAGTTACTTTGCCTATGATCCTAACTCTACCATACCACCATCTTATTGCACAGGCTCACAATGGGTCTGGCAAGACTACATGTCTCATCCTGAGAATGCTAAGCAAGGTCAATCTTGCTTTGAAAGAACCGCAAGTAATCTTTGCCTGTCCAACCAGAGAATTTGCTATCCATGTATTTTCATATGTATTTTGAAGGAAGTTCCTTTCTACAATTTGACCATATTGTCTTCTTGGTGTGATTTCTTAGGGGGATGATGAGGTGCTTCAAAAGATGACCAAATTTTTGGGCATCACTTCTGTTCATGCCATCTCTTCATGTTCTGCCAACAACAACTCTTCTTCAAGAGCAAAGAATGAGTAGATTGTCGATCGAGTTGTGATAGGTACACTAGGAGCCATTAAGAAAGGGATGACTGTAAAAATCATGATCACCAACCACATAAAAGTGCTGGTTTTTTATGAAGCTGGTCATATTCTTGCACATGTCTACTTTATTCTATATATGATTCTGTCTTTTCTACATTGTTCTCTCCTATATATTGGGGTTATCTCCTAGAGAACAATGTTTTGACAACAATAATGGTGCACTTTTCTAGAAAGTTGTGGGTATCACATTTAGAATTTCTAGCTATAGAGCTGTGGACTTAAGCATGTTTTCTATGTGTTACTACTGGTAATGGTTTCCAAGATAATTCTTCATGTATCATTAAGTACATCACAGAAAACAGTGGTGCGACTGTCAGGTGCATATATATGGATATTTTCCTTTATAGCTTGTAGAATAAAGAAATAACATTTCTCTTGTTGTATCAAGTCTCTTGGGAAGGAGCTTTGGTGGCATGTCTACCCCTCTGGCTTTGTTTGAAACCATTTGTCATGTCATAAGTTGATAACCATTTGTCACATCATCAGTTGATAAAACCAGGTTGAATATGGTGACTTAAGATTGCCTATTTGTATTTGGTTATCTTATCTACATCAGAACCCAGAATGGGGTCACATTTACACTTCTTGATTGTGCAGGTGTTTTTTTTTCTACAACATTCAATGATCAAGTGAGGGAGTTCACAATAAAGATAGCCCCCAAGGCAAACATTGTGTTTGTAAAAACAAAGAAGAGCTCTCTCTTGATGTTACCAAGAAATATCATGTAAAGTGCCCAAATGAATAAGCCAAAATCTATGTGCTTGTTGATTGAATATTTCCTATTGTTGCTGAAAAGTTTGGGCATGCAATTATTTTTTTCAAAACTCAAAATAGCACAAGGCAATTACATGGTAGACTAGCAACAATGAGACAACATGCACATCCATTCATGGTGGCATGTCTTTTGAGGATCATGACCTTGTCCATAAATGAATTTAGGTCTGGAATGACATATATTTTGATAACAACAGATGTGCTCACTCGAGGTTTTGATCAAGCGCAGGTAATTGCAGGTTCCTTTTAGGTGTACATATTTATTTGATGTGTGTAAACCATTAGGTACAAGATTCCTGAAAATGGACCAACATGTTTTTTTAAATGTAACTTTATTTGGCTTTATTAGTATTGTTTGGTTTTTTTTATTGTGAGGCCTTTTTGTGGTGGAGATCTTAGGTCATTCTCGTGATCAACTATGATCTACCAATGAAAAATGAGTATTCCCATGAGCCAGAGTATGAATTGTACCAACACAAAATTGGAAGGAGTGGTCGATTTGGTAGAAAAGGCATGCAGTGATTTTCTTCGATCAAGTTGATTTAGATTATATGGGGAGGACTATATTGAGTGAAAATTTCTTGTAGGTGTTGCTTTCAATCTCTTCGCAAACAAAAGAGACAAAGAAAATTTGAAGAATATAGAAAGATACTTCAATCAATCTATTCTTAAGGTGCAACATCTCGATGGCTACATTTTTTCTGTTGTTTTAGTAAGGCGACTGTTTTCATGCTAGATTAATAATGGCATGTTTTTCATGGAATCATATAAAGCTACAAGTTTTTAAAAAAAACTATTCCTGTGTGAAGTTACTATTGTAGCTTTAATAGCAACATACTATTCATGTGCAAATGTGAGTGAATAACAAGCACTTTGTGTCACCTTCCATCTTGAGACTTGTTCTTTAGTCTAAGAAACAAACCCAATCTAGGGCACAGATTTCTTGCAAGTGGTGATTTGTTATGGTTTGCAAGTGTAGGAACACACATCTGTGAGGGCCATAAGGGTTAGGGTAGGAATCACTTTAGAAGGGGGAGGCTTATGTTGGTTCAATATGACCAAGGAAGCTGTATGGAAGTAGGTAAAGTTGCAACAATTGAGAGGGGTTTGCCATGTCACCCTCTTCCATCCCATTTAACATCAGTTGGTGAATTTTTAAATTTCACCAAGTACCTCTTGGAAACTTTATCTCTAAAGCTGTATGGAAGTAGGTAAAGTTGCAACAATTGAGAGGGGTTTGCCGTGTCACCCTCTTCCATCCCATTTAACATCAGTTGGTGAATTTTGAAATTTCACCAAGTACCTCTTGGAAACTTTATCTCTAATTTTCCTTACTTTCAACTCGGTGCCTATTGGGATAGTCCCTTGCCATGTGTCCCTCCTATTCACATGTAAAGCATGTATTTGCAACAATCAACTCCTTGCATTGTGCAAGTGTTTTCCAAGTTTTTTTTTGCTAGGCCCTATTTTCAAATTTTCTCCTCTTTTCGGTCTTTGATCCTTTCCACACTGCAAAGCATCAACTCTACTTGTCTCTATCAGTTGTGGCATGCTAGTAATGGTGGTCTTTATGCAAAAATCCCTGATTTCCTTTTTCTATGCATGCTCTTGAAGGGGAATAGCACGATAACAAGTAACAAATAGCAATGCACCCCAAAACTTCTTATTATATGCTCCAAATTTTAACATTGTGATGCATCCAACTTATTCCAAACAATCATAACATTTTCAAAGGTGCTCATCAGCCAATTAGAAGCAAATATATGCTAAATTTGTTCCCATGTTGATGGCGTTCTACTTTGTATTAAAAGTGTGGACTATCACTGTAATGCATTTTCCTTCAAAAAGTGGTTGCCTTTTGAATCTTAGTTATCTCCCGAATAGGTTGCATCACATTGTTGAATGGAAGTCCAAGATTTTTGCCTATCTTGTGCACCACTAAAGGCGTCAAACTTTATTCATTTTGCACCCTCATCATAGTTCTTTGCTTGCCATTTGGAAATCAAGCTATCATACATTAGCTATTGTAAAAAGGATGCACCTCTTGCATTTGCATCATAACCAACACTATTAGAAGCATTTGCAAACGACTTGCATTCATCCCTTGAGCCCCATACATTTGAGAATGTATAGATGCAGTACCATATATGCCACAATGTGCCCTAGGTATTATGCTAATTCTACCATACATGGGTTTGTGCATTCCACCAACCATACTTGAATACATTGGGTTTTGCATTCTACACATTGGTTGTTGCATACCATATGGAGTTGTACCATGCATTTCCATATGTAGTCCTTGACTCACCATAGCATGAGAAATAGTATCATCACCAAAGAATCTTGGCCACCCCATTCTTGCATGCATGCCTTGTTTTCCAAAACCAATTGGATTAGCATTACCAAGATGGCCTTGCATTAGCATGTCCTTCCCTACTGGTACTAATTGCTTTTCCTTATTTACAACACTGGGAGTATCTTGAGACCATTTTGGCATTTTCTTTAGTACACCATTCTATGCGAGGCTCTCAAAGAAGAATTTCTCTTTTAATCCTTGTTGTCCTTATAGGAAGAATTCAAAGAACCGAGTAAATCTAGGATCCTTTGCCAATTTTCCAAACATGTTAATTGCTATCCTCAATTGATCTTTGAATAGGTCATCAAATTATTCACCCACTTACTGGTTGTCCACATTATTTTGCATCGAAGGCCACTATTTTTCATCTTTTCCTTTTTCAATGGTGCTACACTAAATGATATATTGATGTGGGTTCCTTTTCAAGAATGTAAGTACAAAAGAATAATCAAGTGTTTACACAAGCCATCAACGGGATAATGATATACCTTGCTAGAGCCCTACTACCACCATAGTAGTGCAAATATCAAGATTAATATTGCAATGTAAGCGAGCCCAAAGATAGTAATAGGATGGTCAAAATATTTTTTTTGATACATTTTTATTAAAGACCTCTAAGATTGAGTCTGGGCTAGTCTATCTTCCTAGTAATTATGCATCATAGATTTAGCCAATGCTAGCAGTAAAGATACTAACGTGAATTCCCTTCACTAACTAGGTCTAGGTTAAGAATTGCATGCTCTAGTTATATACCTAATGTCTCTATTTAGAAATTATTTTAAAATTTTACTTTTATTGACAAAAATTTTAAATCTACATTTGGATGTCATATATTACAATGATATTTTCATAGTCACTGGAACTACTAAGAGATTTTTATGAACCCTTTGGAGTTGCTCTACACAGTCAATTCTATAGTGTAGTATCTTGTATCTATTACGTAGGGATCTATTAAATTATTTACTTCAAAAAATAAACTTACAGTAAGGGATTTATAAATATTGCTAAAAAGTCACATAAGGGTCAATAATATATTACAAAATAGGTTACATAGGGGTATATAAAACATGCCTTGAATGCACATGATGCCTATGGTTTATACATAGTAAGAGGCTGCAATATACTCGACCTCTGGTAGTAGAAAGAGTCGTACACTTCTACGCCCTGGACATCCAAGAGATAGCCTCTCCAGCATAAGTGAACACATAGACAGAAGTGGACTTCCTACTATATGCATGTCTTGCATAATCAGAGTCAGTGTACCCCACGACTCCTGTATCCTGGCTGCCATAGCAAAGGCACATATTTGTTGCACCCTTCAGGTACCTCATGATACCCTTCACGACATCCCAATGTTTCTTGCCAAGTGTGGCCATATAATGTGCCACAACCCCAACTACAAAAGCTATATCTAGGCGGGTGGCTATCATGGCATACATAACACTGCCCATGGCTGATGCATAGAGAATCTTGGCCATCTCGGCCCACTGCTTATCTGCTGCAAACAATCGGCCTGTGAAACCTTCATGTGAGAAGGTAATGGATAGCCAATAGGGTTAACATCCTGCATGCGGAAGCGCTCAAGGACTTTATGAATGTACTCCCTCTGTGATAGATAGAGGATTCCATGAGATCTATCATGCGTAATGTGCATACCAAGTATATGAGAGGCATGTCCCAGATCTTTCATCTCAAAGCTCTTCTTGAGCTGAGCCTTAAGAGCATCTAGCTCCTCATGAGCTGTTCCTGCTAAAAGCATATCATCCACATAGAGTACCAAAATCAGTAAAGAACCATCACGGGCTTTCTTCATGTACAAGCATGGATCCATAGCATTGCAGTTGTAGCCCTGTGATTGCATGAATGCATCAAACTTATGGTGCCATTCCCTAGGTGCATGCTTCAAGCCATATAGACTCTTCTTTAGCTTGCACACTAGGTGTTCCCTACCAGGGTCTGCAAAGCCCTTAGGCCGCTCCATGTAAATCTCATCATGCAAGTCCCCATGTAAAAAAGCCATCTTGACATCTATCTAGTACAAGTCCATGTCAAGCTGTGCAACCAAGGCCAAGACTAAGTGTAGGGTGGTCATCTTGACCACAAGAGAAAAGACTTCATCAAAGTCAATACCTTGCTCGTGCTTAAAACCCTTAGCAACCAATCGAGCCTTATGTGCCGGCTTGGGGTGTCCAGGGGTACTTTTCATCTTGTACATCCACTTGCATGGCAAAGCCTTCTTACCCTAAGGCAAGGAAACCAAATCCCCAGTCTGATTTTTATGCAATGAGTCAAGTTCAGACTACATAGCCCAAGAGTGACAATCACCCTTGTGCATAGCCTCATCATAAGTGAGAGGCTCTCCTACATCTATAACTAGTACATAATCCATAGAGGGTGCAAAACGGTCAAGAGGTCGTCTATTTCTAGTAGGATGTCTCAACCCAGGCTCTACTACCTAACCGACATCCTGTCTAACATCAGCATGTCTAACATCTAGGCCATGAGCATCAGATGATGCTGTATGCTGTCTAGCTGGCCGTGGAGCGGGCTGAACGAGAGCAGGTGGCTCCTCTTGAAAGATAGCTCTGCATACCTCAACCACTTTCTCAGGCTGCACATGCATTTTGTCCTCATGAAAGATGACATCATGGCTGCGAATCACTTTCCATGCTTGCGAATCTCATAGATAGTAACCCATCTCTCCTACATCTCCATTTCCAATGAAAATGCATTTGACACTTTTAGGATCCAACTTATTGTGTTTGTCCTTGGGCACATGGCAGAATGCCTCATATCCAAAGACACGCAAGGGGCGGTCAACTGACGCTTAATACCCTGCTCATCACAAAACTGCTCAAAAGTACATGATACATACTCACCCCCATTATCTGACCATAGCCATTTTAGCCTTTTCCTAGACTGATCCTCTGCTAATGCAAGACAACGTTGAAATGTGTCTAAGACATCGGATTTTCTCTTTATGGGATAAGCCCAAACCTTACGTGAGTAATCATCTATGAAAGTAACAAAGTACTTTGCCCTACCAAGTGATTGACAGGGCATGGGCCCACATACATCTAAGTGCACAAGAGCCAAGGGCTCACCCATGCATTTCTTACCAGAATTTTTATGCATATTTCTAGTCTACCTACCATACAAACAATGATCACAAGGGTCAAAATGCAAAGAGTCAAAAGACAGAAGATACTGCAAAGCACAGAGCATTTTAATTCCTTTAAGGGACATATGCCCCAAACGAGCATGCCAGAGAGATGTATGGGGGATAGAACCCACAAACAAAATATGATCCAATGTAGCTCCAGATACAAGTAAGGGATAGAGGCTGCCAGACTTGGCACCTCTTGCAAGCACAAGCCTACCACAAGTAACCTTCCATGCAGAGTCTCCAAAAGACACAAAATACCCTGCATTATCAAGCTGTGCAGCTGACATAAGGCTACGAGTCAATGCAAGTACATGGCATACATCATGCAAAACAAAGGAACTGCCTGAAGGAACCTGCAGCCTAACATCTCCAATGCCCACATTGTCAAGAGACCTGTCATCACCAAGACGCACAGAACCAGAGATGGTACCATAGGTATGAAACCAATCTCTACAAGGTGTCACATGAAATTATGCACCCAAATCCAAGAGCTAGCACAACGCATACATAGAATGTATCTCAGAAGCCTGGAAGGCATCGCATGAAGAAGCTGCAAGTATGTAATCGTCATCTGAAATAGTGGCCTGCATGACATTAACCTCTTCTATCTTACACTGGACTTTGCGTGCAAGTACAATGCTGTGCTCAGAAGACTTTTCCTGCACTTTCTCTTTTCCCTTTTCCTTGTGCTTATCATCACGCATTTTATGGCACTGCAGCCTAATATGTCCTGCTTTCCCACAATAATGACAGGTAAGATCAGACTTCCATCCACGAGACTTACTACAACCATGTGACTTGGACCTGGACTTTTGAGAGTTGTCCCTGCCTTTATGACCATTATCATGCCTACCATGTCTACCATCTCTAACGGTCAATGCATATGAAGAGCGGGAAGCATCATTGTTTCTCTTGTTGATTTCCTCATTCAATAAAGCACTCTCAACATCTTTGATTTTCAGCCCATCAAGCTTGTTCGTGCATATGGCAGTACAGAAGACATCCCATGATTCAAGCAAGGTGCCAAGCAGAAACAATGGGTGCAAGTTGTCTTTAAACTCAATACCCTGTGACAACGGACTCTTCATGATAGCATGAAACTAACTGAAATGAGATGATAGGGATGTCCCCTCCTTCATGCAAAGGTCCATTAACTGCTTTAGCCAATACATCTGTGACACAGGACTCTGCTGCGCATAAAGCTCTTGAATCTTCTCCCATAAATCCCATGCACTCTGATTCTCATCTTCAACAACATTATGATGGACCTCTTCTGAGAGTGACGAGATAATGGTAGACTTGCATAACTCATCGACTTCCATCCAAACATCATCATCCATATTCTCAGGTTTAATACCCTTGAAACCCAAGGGTTTAATCTGCAATTTTTGCACCAAAACCTGCCATTTTGGGACTTTCAATACCCATAGTTGGTACCATTCAACTTGGAAATGTTAAAGAGAGCTGTGTCTTTCAGATGACCAGCCATACTGTCCCAAATCAAAGCAAAAAAGTAAAATTGCATGTTGCTTTAATGAGCAAAAATGCACTAAAACCACTGCTAAAACTGGCTAATAGAGTGGATATCACCAAGAGAAGCACATGTCCACCAAATGACCAAGATAACATCAAATAGTAAGCATTACCCTCATAGAACTACTCAAAATTGGTAGATTTTAGCTTGCTGTAATAAATGACAGCAATATGTAAAATTATCCCAAGATGAAGCAATCACTGATACATATGTCACTGCAACTATCAGATAGCAAGATACATCCAACAATGAGTGTCAAGGGGCAAGACGGTACTAAGAACTGTCAAACCAATAACTTGTCAGGCAAGAGACATCTCATAAATCTAGAAGTCATGCATGTAATGAGTCTCGGGGTAAGAGAAGAGGCCAAGCACAAGCACAACTGATAGAGTAAGAAGCTCAATGCATAACCTGTCAAGATTGTGGGAGAGAAGGAAGGAGTCTCACTTGTAGCTTTCTTGCTTGCACAATGGGGGAATACACACAAGGGTGGAGGCTGAAAACAGTTTTCCTCTTCTTAGTTGTGGAAGCCAAAAGAACTCAAGTACAAAGAAATAGAAGAACCCTAGATATGGGTCTCAAACCAAACTCAACTAACTAAGGTGGCATACTAACTGAGCCACGAACTAGAGTAGATAAGGATAGCTATCATGTAGCTATTATTCAGGGGCGGTGTACCAACCGCATCTGCAACTGACAAGTCGGTGACATAAATGCACAACGGTCACCCTGGCGTATCATGAGTGGAGCTCGATATCTCAACACTCCCCCTCGAGCTCAATCCCAATTCCTGCACACCAAGCAGGTCTCTGAACTTGCGCAGTTTCTCTGCGCCCAATGCCTTCGTGAATATGTCAGCTACCTGATCCTCTGTGCTGACATAAACTAGATCAATAAGACCTAGTAAAACCCTCTCTCGCACATAGTGATAATGCACCTCAATGTGCTTTGTTCTAGCATGATAGACTGGGTTATTTGCCAAGTGTATACTACTCATGTTGTCACAATAAATGACAACTGGCCCATCTGTAGACTGATGCATATCATAAAGTAGCTTATGCAACCAAGCTACCTCACATGCAGCCATTGCTGCACCCCTGTACTCAGCCTCTGTGCTCGACAAGGCAACTGTAGGCTGTTTCTTGCTGATCCAAGTGACTGCAGCACTCCCAAAAGAGAACACATATCCACTGGTAGATCGTCTATCAGAAATACTACCAGCCCAATCAGCATCAGTGTATCCATGCAGCTGTATCTGAACCCCAGTCTCATAAAATAGTCCATACTACAATGTGGACTTCACATACCTGAGTATGCGTCTAGCTGCATCCAAATGCGGTTTCCTTGGAGCCTGCATAAACTGACTTACCAATCCAACAGCATAGCTCAAATCTGGCCTGGTAATAGTCATATAAATCAAGCTTCCTACTATGTGTCTGTACATAGTAGGGTCTTCCAGAAGCTCACCTGCATCTGCGCTTAGCTTCACATTCTGCTCCAAAGGAACTGAAATAGGCTTACAGCCTGTCATCCCATATTTGGATAGCATGTCCAATCCATACTGCCTCTGCAAGAGCTGTATCCCACTTGGTGATCTAATCACCTCAATGCCCAAGAAATAACGCAGCTCTCCCAAATCCTTCATCTCAAACTCTTGCTTCAATAGCATTTTCACATGAAGGATATCTTCATCACTGTCACCTGTCATAATCAAATCATCAACATAAATGACAAGCAGCATAATACCTTTCTCTGTCTTTCTCACATAAAGTGAGAAATCTGCCTTGGAAATCTGAAAGCCAATAGTGACAAGATACTGCCCTATCTTGTCAAACCATGCTCTAGGTGCTTGCTTCAAGCCATACAAGGCTTTCTTCAACCTGCAAACAAACTCAGGATGAACAGCATGCACATAACCTGGTGGCTGCTCCATATAGACCTCTTCTTGCAAATCACTATGCAAGAAGGCATTCTTTACATCCATCTGATGTAAAGACCATCCCTTTGATGCAGCCATAGCAATGACTGCTCTTACAGTTGCCATCCTTGCAACCGGACTGAATGTTTCTTCATAGTCAATGCCATATGTTTGTGCATACCCCTTGACTACTAATCTTGCCTTGTATCTGTTCACAGAACCATCTGCATTGTGCTTCACCTTATAAACCCACTTACAGCCAATTGCATTCTTACCTTTAGGCAAAGGTACCAATTCCCATTTAGCATTTGCTTCCAAGGCATCCATTTCTTCATCCATGGCTTTCTTCCATTTTTCTTTTCCCATGGCTTGCTCAAAAGAGGTGGGTTCTGGTTCATGTATCACTTTGACCATATATGCATAGTGAATGGCTGTAAATCCATCATATTTCAGCCTATCCACAGGATACCTAGCTCTCGTAGACCTGCGCAAAGTAGGTTCACTCCCAGGTGCTCTCAAAACATCCCTGGTTTGCCTTACTCCAGGTGTAACAATAGAAGGAATGCCCAACTCATCATCAATGCTTTGTTCTGAGCCACTGGATTCACCATCCACATAAGAGTGACCTGCATTCACATCAAACATGGGCTGATCAACCTTCTCTTTTCCTTTTCGTGATACCTGCATACCACTATCTGCATTGCTTTGAGAAGATTCTCCTGATCTCAATCTACCTGTCCATGGTGAAGAATGTGAACCACTGCTAGAGGATGCTCCAGGTCCACTAATATTTTGTGACTGCTGCTGTGAATTCTGTGCAGCATTACCATTTTGTGCATCTACATCATCAATCACATTTACTGGTTTATACCAGCTACTCATCTCATCAAAAACAACATCTCTGCTCACTGTAAACTTACGAGTAGAAGGGTTATAGCATCTATACCCTTTTTGCTGCAGAGAGTAACCAATAAAGATGCACTTCTCAGCTTTTGGATCCAACTTGGATCTCAACTCATCTGGCACATGTACATAGGCAATGCAACCAAAAATTTTCAAATGAGAAATATCTGGTTTCCTACCAGTATACCTCTCCTCTGGAGTCACCCCATGTATTGCTGCAGTGGGAGTCCTGTTCATTATATAGACTGCTGTAGCAACTGCTTCAGCCCAATCAAAATCTGGCAGGTCTTTTTCATTGAGCATGGTACGAGATACCTCTCCAATATGCCTGTTTTTCCTTTCTGCAATTCCATTTTGTTGTGGGGTATGACTGCATGAATATTGCTACTTTATGCCATGCTCCTGCAGGAACCTTGCAAACTCATTTGAGAGGTACTCTCCCCCTCCATCTGACCTTAGGCATTTTATTTGCAGGCCTGTTTCTTTTTCAACCATAGCTTTAAGAGTTTTGAAATGCCCAAAAACTTCACTTTTCTTTTTCATAAAATACACCCAAACTTTTCTGCTATAGTCATCAATAAAACTGACAAAATAATGACAGCCTCCAAGAGATGCAGCTTTAGTAGTCCATACATCAGAGTGGATTAATTCCAATGGCTTCTTACTCTCTTGAACATGTCTAGGAAATGGTTTCCTTGCCTGTTTTCCAAACTGACAGGCTTCACATACCTTATGCATTTCTGCAACCTTGAATTTAGGCAATCCTGCAACAATGTTTTGGGCCTGCATTGATTTAAGTCGCTGTACATTAACATGACCAATGCGTTTATGCCAGATATCAATATCTGCAACTACACCGGTCCCATGTGCAAACATTGCTGCACTCAATTCAGGCATGTCTGCATCCAATGTAAACATTCTGCCCTTCTTCTTTCCTTTTGCTATCAAGCGACCTTTATTTTTCATATCCTCAACAAAGCATCCATGAGGATTAAATCTGACCTGCAAGCCCTCTTCAACCGTTTGACCAACAGAAACCAGATTCTTGGTGATATTCGGGACATGAAATACATCGGACAGGTATTTCTTTTTCCCATCCTGCATAGACAAAGGAATTTTTCCAATCTGCACAATCGGATGTGCAGTATCATCACCAGTCTCCACAAATCCTGGTTTTTCCATTTTCCTTGCATCCTCCATCCATTCTGCATGACCTGTCATGTGGTTTGATGCACCTGAGTCAACATACCATACATCATTGCTTTCTTATGCACTTGTCACAGAATTGTTCATGTGCTGCACCATGAACAAATGCTCGTTTTTGTCATCACCCTGTCTACTAGAAGATGCATAATTCCCTTGTTGCAATTTTCCATTCATGATGTCATTCTGCTTTTTATAGTAGTCTTTAGCCATATGACCCATTTTACCACAGTAGTAGCATTCAACATTACTGTTTGCATTTTGACCTCTTTGCCATCCACCACGACCTCTTTGGCTCCCCCTGCCTCTAGAGTTACCACGTCCTCCTCCATAGGACTGGTTTTCTTGAGTTTGCTGCATATTCTGATTTCTACCACGGCCTCCAAATCGGCCTCCTCTACCTCTGCCTCTACCTCTTCCAGCATTTGAGTAGAAGACAGCTTCTTTTGAAGTTCCTCCTGAAGAAGATGCACCACCATTTCTCTGCTCCTCAGAAATTAGAAGAGCAATCAACTCCTCAAAATCAGGAAATCTTTCACGAACTGAAATGGATGTCCGAAACTGTGCATAATCCTTTCCTAGACCATTCAAGGTCACGGAAACTAAATCATCATCTTCCACTGGCGACCCAATGGAAGCAAGTGCATCTGCAATCTTCTTCACCTTCATGTGGTAGTCATTGATGCTCATACTTTCTCTTTGCACATTATGCAACTCTTGCTTGAGCTGCATTTTCCTGGCTTGCGTATTTGTGCTATACATTTTTGACAAAGTATCCCATGCCTCCTTTGGCGTACTTGCATCCTGAATATGCACAATCATAGAGTCTGAAATACTGATAGATAGCCAGTACATAACTTTCCTGGCTCTCTCATGCCATGATTTGAATGCCTGCATTTGCTGTTGATTGTGAACATCAGGAAGAACTGGTTCTTCTTCATTTCCTGCAACAAATTCCCAATATCCTTTTCCCATAAGGAAATTCGTCATTCTAAACTTCCATGCCTGGAAGTTGTTCTTGTCAAGCTTTTCAGTGACAATCTGTGAAAGAGAATCAGATGCCATTACAGAATACTGCAAAAAATTCTGTCACTGCAAAAAAACACAGCTTCACCCTCACAAGGGCAAATCTGCAAAACTGGCGAAAGTGGTATTTGACCACACAGTCACTTCCTAGTGACAATTTTGCATAAACAGGAACCAATGATGATTCTGAAACTCCCAATGTCTCTGCGCACAAGCATACGATGCAATTTCTACAGTAACTTTTCACCGACCTATAGAACAGTGGTCGCACAGCATAAAATAGGGTCTTTTCCTGAGTGCGTACAGAAGACTTCCGCCTTCAAAACAGGCCCCGAAATGGCCTCAAATCAAAAAAACAAGGTCGCCGGGGGCTAAACCCCTCACCTGCAACATATAGTGCCCTCTTGCTTCACCGCGAAGGGCGTCTCAACCTGAGACAATGCACTCCTGCACTTTTCGGCTGTGCTACCTGCAGAGATTTGCTCCCAAAACAGAAAACGAAAGCAACACTGCTCCTCTTACCAGAACACCGTGAGCTTGGCTTGCTTTCTTGAGCTCCTTACCACGAACAAGGCTCTGATACCATGTCAAGATTGTGGGAGAGAAGGAAGGAGTCTCACTTGTAGCTTTCTTGCTTGCACAATGGGGGAATACACATAAGGGTGGAGGCTGAAAACAGTTTTCCTCTTCTTAGTTGTGGAAGCCAAAAGAACTCAAGTACAAAGAAATAGAAGAACCCTAGATATGGGTCTCAAACCAAACTCAACTAACTAAGGTGGCATACTAACTGAGCCACGAACTAGAGTAGATAAGGATAGCTATCATGTAGCTATTATTCAGGGGCGGTGTACCAACCGCATCTGCAACTGACAAGTCGGTGACATAAATGCACAATGGTCACCCTGGCGTATCATGAGTGGAGCTCGATATCTCAACATAACCATCCAAGATGCATACAAAACTGACAAACCTATGACAGAGAGAGGTTCATGCCCCAATAGGCATATCAAATCAGCCCACTACAGACTAACTGCAGACATAAAGCTCTCAAGAGAGCAAATGCATATAACTGTCCCACAAACTCAAGCTCAAGTGTAAGTAAGAATCTGTGTGCATCCAAATATACCAAGAGGATCCCACTGGAAGTAAAGTCAAATGCAAAGAGAGCAAGCAACACTCTAATACATGGAGTACATAGCATTAGACATGCCAAATCCTAGTAGGATACATCTGGAGCATAAATCCCAAGCTATCTCACACCCATAAAGCATAAGCCTGAAAGCATTCAAAGAGCATGTAACTGACAACCAAATATAATGCCCATTAGATCCAAAATGCTCAAATACATGTGAGGACGAAGCTCCAAGTAACTATCAAGCATGGGCAAACCAAGTGGCATCCATATCTGACCAAAGCATAAATGTAAGAAGTCTAAATGTCAAGCAGTGACAATAGGCATAAATTGGTCCAAAGCATGCCAACTAAAGCAAAATGCCAATGAAGGACAACCAAGTCAGAGCCTAATTCAAGCTCAAAAGCATTCCAGAACCAAAAGGAAGCATTTGACAATCTCCAAATACATTGGTATGATCATTCAAACCTCTAGTAAACACCCCTGTATCCAAGAACCAATGCATACACCAAGTAAATGAGCTTTAGCCCACTGTATTACAGCATCATATTTACTGTTAAATGAAGCTCAAAGGGTGCCCAAATCTGCTCCAAATAAGTCCCAAAGCATAGACATAGCATTCCATAACATCCGGGCATTGCTGGGCATCAATCAGCATCAAACGGGCAATGCCAAGAAACATCAAACAATAAATGTCAAGTGGTGCTCTCTTTTGACAGTCCTGGGACTATGTATACAGCAAGGGCTGAAGGGGGAAGCACTCAAATCGATCCCCAAGAGCCAAGCACTAGTGTCAGGGATTCGGAAAGGTTTCCAAGAGTGCAGGGAAGCCGAGGAAGAGACAGGAAATGCCAAGAGCAGGTCAATCCATCCCCCTAAAAATGCATCGCGTTTTGCGCTGGTTGTTCTTGGGGGTTGGGGGGTCTTCAACAGTGCTCGGGAGCACTTGGCAATGTCAATGGGGGCTCCGATGCAGCCCTAGAAGATGCCAATGAAGGTCTAGAAGCTCGAGGAGGAGGCGGGAGATCAAAACATACCTGCAAATGAAGGTGCCATGGCTGCCATTGAAGTTCGAGTTGAAGCTCTTCAAATCCAAGCTGAAGAGAATGCCGGGCAAGCTCCAATGACTTTGCTCTGATACCAGTTGAAAGGGAAGTGGAACCTAGGAGAGGAAGAAGCTTGGCGGTGAGATCTATGGCGGATGGAGAGCAAGAGCAAGAGAGAGAGTGAAACTCAAACTGGGAATGTGTGGTCGGGCCTTCCTTTATTCAAATTGCTACTAAAAGAATAAAGAATAAGTGACTGTGATGGGTGCCCACCACCTGCAGTGTGCAGTGGCGGGTACTATCAGTGTAGTAATACAAGGCCGGCTAGGCGGAGGCGCCTTTACCCCAGCACAAAGTTGAGAGAAGCGGTTGTGCCACAAATAGTGCCACTTAAATAGAGCCTACACACTATGAGCCAGCAAACAAGTCAAGGCCAGTGGCCAAGAAACACAGTAGTAGGAAACATATAGAAAAATAAAGGTAATGATGATGAGTAGAAAAAAATAAGAGATTCCAAAGATACATTAACTCAACAACCACATGAGAATGAGAATTCTTAGTAATATGGGGCATATGGCACACTTAATGCCACTCTATGCAACCATGAGACAAGGCATTTAGTCAAGCACCCTAGAGAGAGTGTTCAAACTCAATCATATGGTGCAACAAATGGTGCAATCAAGTGTCCAAACCAAGGAAGAAATTGAGCACATGGCTCGATCTACTAAGGACAAGCTCATGGTCCAAATTTCATAATTGTGACAATGCAAATAGCTAAGATACAAAGAGGGACAAATCCAAACCAAAATAATCCTTTCAGGCCCCCAATTTGAACTCACATGCAAATAGTTAAGATACAAAGAGGGACAAATCCAAACCAAAATAATCCTTTCAGTCCCCCAATTTGAACTCACAGCTGGGAATTATTGGATGCAAGGGGATATCAAATAAGAATTATGAAATAGGAGAACCATCTCATAGTAATGAGAAGCGTATCATAAGTATCCATGTATCAAATCTTCATGGAATAAGGCTTCAACCACCTCTAGAAAGATTTCGAACAACTTATCAACAAAGTGCCTCTAATAATTCAGTCCCCACTAGAAGTTACTTGGGCACACGTCCTCAAACTTCTAATAGGTAGAAATGTTTTGTTAAAAGAGAACTCCATGATAAGTTCTTATTGACCAAGTATAGTGAGCATTCATCTTCCCCTTCTGAATAAAGGAATGGACATTCAAACTTGAGTCCTACTCCGACATCTATCCTAGATCTAATGATCAAAATATTCACTTTTCTACTTTTCAATTAGAGGGCTTTGCTCATGGATGCTGGAGATATGTGAAGAGATAAAACCAACAAATAAATTATCTAGAGGACTTCAAGCCACAGATGACCCAAGTATTTGTGTTTTTAGTTGAAAAGGATAAGCGTGTCAGGAGGTGGGACCAATTGGATCAAAGGAGCATGACCAATAGAGAGTACAAATTAGTTTTTGAACCTTGCCATGTATTTGAAACATGTGTGTAATGGTGCTAAGTTGCATAATTATATCTATGGTTTGGAGCCTACCCTCTCAGTATGGTATGGCCCAAAAGCCAGCCACACATTTCCAAGAAATAGAATTAATTGAGTGGCATACTCAAAAGTACTAAAAGGATGTTTCTATTCAGCCTTCATTTAGACAGCATAAGGATGTAAATAGACATGCTAACTTTAGGATAAATATTGGTGACATTTGTAGCCCTAAAATCCCTACATACCCACCCTTTAATGCTTCAAGACTGTAAGGTAACTTTAAGATAGCAGTTAACCCCAAGTTAGAACATAAGCAAGGAGAGCATTGGCATATAATAATTCAGCAAAAGTGGTGGACATAAGTTCATACCCATGGTTCTCTTTAGAGAGAGGAAAGAAGAGATCCTATGCTTTAAATGTGGGGAGAAGTATACGGTTGATCATGCTTCAAAGTGTACTATCAAGAATGCAAAGGCAAAGAATTATACTATGATTGTCCTTGAGGTTGCAAAATAAGAAGAAGTTGAGGATCCAAAATGTTATAGGGCATGTTGAAAATGAATATCATGATGAGGATTTTAATCAAGATCAGTTTTATGACTAGTAAAATGGCTTTCCTTTTGACCTTTACCATTTGATCTAGGTGGGATTACCTTATATACTATTGCCACTATACTTTGCTCTATCTCTATCGATGCTTGGATAGATTTTAAGAGCCCCAATACACTAAACGTGGGATAGATCCATGGGAAAAATGTTCTCATTTTGATAGATTGTGGTAATACCCATAGTTTTGTAAATAATTTAGCTATTGATAAGTTGAGATGTCTTCCCACATATTTACAACAACCCATAAAGGTACAACTAGCCAAGGGCAAGGGAGAAATGAATACCCAAATGTATTCACAAGTCACATATAGTTGGCTAAAAATTATGAGACAAATGTGAAATTGATTGTTTTAGACATGGAGCATATAGATGTGGTAACAGTTTGATTGGATCTAATTACGTTGGGCAAGATCACTATGGATTTCACACAGTTGTATATGGAGTATGTTGATGATGGATAGCTTATCCATTAATAAGGAATCCATAATAAATCTAATTTTCAACTTAACATTATAAAGTAGCTCAATAAGGAGTTCAAAAAGCACTCATAGATATTTGTATTGCACCTAAGTAAAGAGGTATCATACCAGTCCAAAGAATCATCAAATAATTCAGCATTGACGGCTCTTCTTGAGGAGTACATGGATTTATTCCAAGTGCCCAGAGGATTAACTCCTAAGAAAGTAATTGATCACCCCATTGATTTGGATCCTCGCTTAAAACCACTACATAAGCCACCCTATAGGTCGTGTGAATGTGAACGCGAAGAGGTTGCCACACAAATCAAGGAGCTATTGGAGAAGGGATTTATTGAACCAGAGTTCTTCACCTTATGCTTCACTAGTCTTGTTGATAAAGAAAAAAGATGGTGCTTTCAAGATATGCATAGATTATAGAGATCTTAACATGATCACAAAAAAGAATGTGATCCCTATTCCTAGAGTGGATGGTTTGCTAGATGAGCTCATGGGGACAAAGTACTTCTTCATGAAGATAGACTTGAGGTCAAGCTACTAGTAGATTTTCATGGGAGAGTGTGATGAGGCAAAAATAGCCTTTAGGATTGATTGGGGGCTTTAGTATTCCTTGGTAATGCCATTTGGGTTGACTAACACATCAATCACTTTCTAGCACCTGATAAATGAGGTACTACAACCATTCCTCTTCAAATTTGTCTTAGTGTTCTTCAATGATATCCTTATTTACAACAAATCATTATAGAACCATCTCTTACAAATGAGAAAGATATTTGATATGTTGGATAGCATAGGGCACATTGTTAGTGAGAAGGGTATCAAAGTCAATCCTAAAAAGGTACCGTGTGTTAGAGATTGACCAACACCTACAAATACTAATTCTCTATGAATGTCTTGGTCTATCATCATTCTACCATAGATTTGTTAAGCATTATGCAACCATTTTAGCCCCTTTGACCAATAGATTGAAGAAGGAAGCTTTCTTTTGGGTTACTATTGCAACTAAAATTTTCAATTATTTAAAAACTTTATTCCCTTTTTACCCTATTCTTGTTTATCCAAACTTCCCTAAGGATTTTTCTATAAAGGATATGAAGAACTATGTCTCTAGGTGCATCTTATGCCAACAAAATAAGGACAACACTCATAAGCTAAGTAATTAATTGCAATCCTTACGCATTCCTAAAGGACAGTGGATGCATATAACCGTGGAATTCATTACTAGCTTGCTTATGACTAAGAAGGGATTGAACAATATTAAGAGCGGGATTTTAAACTAGATCAAGTGCCAAAAGCATGCCAATATTGTTGTTTTAAAGCAAAAATGCAAGGCCACTGGAAGTGGTAGAGTCAAATCCAGTCATTTTAAGTGTTAGTAAAATATGGGTTTTAAAGTCGTATCTAAAGAGAAACCTTGCGATGATTTAATATTTTTATAAATTTTTACGAGTGGCAAAACTAGCTATATCAAGTGCCATGCAATGCAGGAATTCCAAACGGGCAGGTAGAAATTTTCAGATCTTGATTCAAAGGCCTAATGCGAAAGTTGCTAGGCATCGAGGGGGGAGGCCAAGAAGAAGGCAAATTTGAAAGACGTTTGGAGTAGGAAGGGAAGGGATGTGACCTTTAAGACCTTCCCTCCCAAAATTTCTCATATAAAGGGGGGTGTTTTTTTAATGAAAAAAAAACATGGATGAAGGGGGGCACCATGGCAACGTGAGGAGGCAGGAGGGGGAGACGGCCACAATAGCCTACAAACACTGATAGCAACCGATTACACCATGATTCTTCTTGAATTTTTCACTCTCCATCACCACCTCTAGCTTTGCAAATGGTGGAATGATCTAAAATGCCCATTTTTAGTATTTCTCTCTCCTCTCTTTCTCTCCCCTCTTGCAAGCTATTCTTGTGGGAATGATCAAGAGAAGATCGGGATGAGATATGATTATCCGAAGATAAAGAAGAGATCATGTTGATGCTGAGATGCAATGTGACTAGCTCTGGATAGAGCCTGAATTCAAAGTAATTTTTTGGCTAGTATGCAAGTACAAAAATATAAAAGACAAGAAATCACAATAAGTCTCGTTTTTCATGAAAATTTCGTTCTTTTTTATCTTTAATCATGTAAATGATGTGCATATGGCATGAAATTTGATACGAGCAAAGTATATAATGTGCTCAAGTATTATCATAAAGAAAATATAGAATTCGATATCACATTAATGAGAAATTTATTATTCGAAATACAAAAAAAACATGCAAAATGAAGTAGTTTTGATAATAATTGATTAAAACGATTAAAATAAATGTTGTATGTTGATGAACTAGTATGTGCTAATTTCCATGGTTTGTCTTTACTGCTATTTGATCAAAAACTGCAAAGAAATGAGTATGTATAGTAGAAATAATTAAGAAATTTTCAAAAATAGAAAAATTTAGGAAAAATAATTTTACAATCCAAAAAATGGGAGAAAATAGTAGAACATGTCTAGATGTATGGTGGCCTATAGGGCATAAGGTTTAGCCTCAATGTACACCCATTTGCATATTAAAGTATCCATTTAAGGGTGTTACTATGGAAATTTGTCATATAACATAATGAATACTACATAATGAATCAATGGACAATGAGGTTGAAATTCCAATTCTTTCATTAGAAAAAATAAATGATTGTGCATTGAAGTGTAGCATTTAGGTTCCCTTTGATATCTAAAGGAGCAGAAGCATAGGTTAGCTTGGTTCCATCTTCTCAACACCGCACTATGCTAGTGAAAAGCATGAAAAGAATATCTTTGCACAACACCTAGCTGATTATTGATTAAAACTATTTGAGCACGTTATTGCATGACACACTGCATGTGCAAGAAGAATAGTATCCAATTAAAAAACTCCTAGATGCATAGCACCTATCTAGCAAACTATTGGCCTACATTGAGCAAAAGAGGTTCCTTTGCTATAGGTTAGAACGGTTATCTTTGGGAAAGTTTGTGTGAAGAAATAATAAATCTTTTGGATTGAGAAAATGAGTAAAAGAGAGATTATGTTTCATTGTTTAGTGGCTATATGTTGCAAAATAGCTATACTTTTATTTTTTTGGATTTTTTTTTCGAAACTCGAGTAGGTTGAGTTATAACTCCAAAAATTTTTATTTGCCAACATTTCTAAGGTATATTGAGATTTTGAAGGCTCTTAAGCCATTCATGCAAAATAAATATTGAAAGAAATATATTAAATTTGCCACAGTATTTATAAGTTATAGGATATATATAGAAACATTCGACACATGTACATATGTACTCATACACATAGTACATACATAGACACATGTTACATACTACTTATTCTTACTCCTTCTTTACATACTCATACACATGACTCACACACACCCCTCCAGAGTCCATCCACACACACACATTACTTAGCATTACATCTACTCTTGTATTCATACATTCATATACACAATTCTTAGAACCAAAAGGTTTGAGGTACTCATGGTCCAATAACTTGAGCTAGTCAGATCTTTGAAGCATGCATCTTGAAAGTTGCAAAGCAAGAGAGAGCTCTGCCTAAAACCCATAAATGCTAAGGGACTTCCCCTCTTCATAGACTTGAGCACAAATAATGCCTCCCCTTCAATGAATGGTTTATCCAAGAGCAAGGTAATTTCAGCAAGGTGCCAAGGACTCACTCCATTTCCACATCCAAGATTTTAGCAACACATTAGGACCAATCAGCAACACTCTTGGACTCAACTTTGGCTAGCACTGAGAGATTCTTGTGGAAAACATTAGCATATCCTAGTCAGTAGTCATCAATAAAGGTGCATCTATTTTTGTCCTAAATAAATGTGATAGTCTCTCTTTGATGCTTAGATTTGAGATAGTTAAAGTAAAATTGATATGGAGCATCTCTCAGGAGGTCCCACCTAACTTAGCAAGAGGATCCAAAATTCAAATCGAATGTTTGAGCTACTAACACACAATGATAAGTAACAATGTCAATCAAGAGGTTGGGACCCTCAAGTGGTTAGCTACGTGCAACTCCTTCTCAAGTAGGGTTTTATACAAGAGGGGGTGATGCTCTAATTTTTTATGTAGACTGGGTTACATTAGAGAATGATGGAGAGAACAGAGATGTTGTTGTAGTGAATTGGATTTGATGCTACTCTACATTGCTCATGATTTGACAATCCGTATGGGCACTACCAACTCTATGCATATACAATTTCTTCTAAAACAAGCATTGAGAATTGCATTTTTATTTGATTTCATTAACTTGGGATTTATCTTGAATTTATGTGGCAAGTGCACAACTAGGGATAATCCTAAGTGCTCTAGCATTCTTCTTGGGAAACATCTTTAGTACGACTCATCGTGACTAGCACTTGCATGGGGCATCCTTCAATATGTATAGGCATGTGGTTCACAAGCAAGCGCATGAGGACTTGATTTTTAGGAAGGATGTCCATCATTTTTTCCAATTGGTCATTTGGATTGAGACAAACTTTTGTGGAGTACTAGGGAACTGCCTTCTTATGCACATACTTCAAGCTAAGTTGAGTAACACCTTAGTAGGATCGAGATTCATGCTCTATGCTAGGGTGATAGTTGTGTGAACAAAAGCATTTGTAGTACATGGCACAAGTGAAACTCATGAGTCACTACATGGTCTAGGGACCAAAATAGATGTAGCTAGTTTTCCAAGCAGCTCAACAAGATAGAGGTACTCCGGTATTACCTTTTTCAATGACATTTGTATACGTGGTGGTATTACTTTTTGATTATAAGTCACTTGTGGATGAGGGAAGGAGAAATTTTACACAAAAGAAAAAGGCTTGTAGGTGATAAGTCTAGCAAGAGATGTTGAAGACTTTTAGAGCTAGCAATGCGGGCCAAGGGCTAGAAGTTGTACTTTAGATGCGAAGCACCAACCTGGGTGCATAGAGCCAAGTAAAAGCATTTACAAGTCTAATCTTTATCTGAAAAAACATTGCATGACTATTGATTAATAGGTGTGTGAACCCATAATGTTCTCCTAATGATAGTAACTCCATGGCTTCTTTGTGATCAAAGGCAAAAATATATTCTACATATGCTTCCTATGGGCCTTGGAGTGTAGGAGCTCATTCCAAGTGAGTAATACTTATACATGGCAAAAGCAATGATCATGTTGATGCCATTTGCTGATCACCTTGAAATGTGGTGTACTCTCTCAAGTGCCTCTTTTTGGATATAAGGAATGACAACAATAGCAAAAATGGCATTTGAAATGTTATGTAGTTACTCCAAAGCAACATTGCACCTTATTTTCCAAAGAGTAATGTTTATGTAGATTTTGATTATACAAATGGAAATGATGATAGGCAAGAGAATGTTTATGTAGATTTTGACTATACAAATGGAAATGATGATAGGCAAGAGAATGTGGGTGAGTTCAAAGCTTCACAAGAGACAAAGTAAGTATTTCATGAGCTAGATTGCTATTTCTGGATTATGCCAACACAATTCTTGATGCATTTCTCTTGAGATAATGAATATTCCCATGTAGCATTGCCATCGTACTTTTATTTAAGTGTGAGTTGATAAGGTTTGAATTGGATATGAGATAAGTGTGTTACAATTTAAGGTTCATAGGTTGGGGCTAATAGAAAAATGGCGATTTTGTGCTAGGCATTGCATTAGAGAGCATGTATGCTAAGTGTGCTACGCTTGTAAAAGTGCAAGAAGTGTTCAAAAAAAGCTTATAGCACCACATGTAGTCTCTTGGATTGTCCTAATTGCTCAATATCTGGACATGGACATCATGATAAAGCTTTGAAATGCTCTGGGCACATCCAAGATGAAGGTCTCTCTCTAAAATTCAAATGCTCTTGTGTAGGTTTACACACTTACACGTGTCTAGGTCTATGAGTCAATGAACATAAACACATATTGTCTAAATTAGTGCTCAAAAATGGGAAATCCAAGGGGAGAGAGATAGATAGATAGATAGATATGAGAGATAAGTCTTTGAATGAATGAATATAAACACATGTTGTCTAAATTAATGTTTGGGTAGCATGAAAAATGCAAGGGAAGATAGAGGAAGAGAAAGATAGATCACACACACACACACATGGAGAAGTGAGCTACCCATTCTTGCAAGTTGCAATGATGGTCCTAAGGCTATTGAGCATGAAAAACCAAGATAGTGTGCAACATGAAAATTAGGTGCTCCTCTGCACTTCTCCAATCTTTGGAAGAATCTTGACAAAGATTCATCGATTAGCTGCCACCCAATTATAAGCTCCAACAACACCATCCCAAAGCTGACAACATCGAGTTCAAAGATCCCTCGCAACAGTAGGACAATCGCAACAGCAAGGTTAGTTTACCCTATTATATTTTATTATAAGTCATGATGTATTCCACATCTACAAAACATGAAATCTTGTGAGCTCTCATAGAGACATGGCTTTTTCTTTCGCCCCTCTTTAACCACCGATCAATGCAAGGTTTCCAATTTTCAAGCACAAAGTGATAGTAGATGCCTTATGGTTGGATTTCCAGTACAATCCAACCCAGGTTTTTGAAGAGGTCAAAAAATTTGAATCAATGTCTACACTTAAATTGAGTGAAGGGAAGCCTCAAGAGGAAAAGGAGTTGTCTTTCCAAAGGAGACTACTCATGTTGTGGGACTGATGAAGGCTTGTGCAAAGCAAAAGGATCTACAAGGCTACATAAGGACGTTTGCAAACAGGGATCTTGAAAGAATCCCCTATGTTGCAAGCACTTTAATAACTATGTATGCCAAATGTGGTGCTCTTGCAAAAGCACAACAAGTTCTTGACAAATATATTGTTCATGATGGATTCTCTTGGACTGCACTGATTGTTGTAGAAAATGAAAAAAATGGTCACGGGTGATGAAGCTCTAAAATGCTTTGATAAGATGTAGCATTACCTTTCTCCATCTCAAAGCCAACATGGGCTCGTAACCAGCATGACCGGCACACATAGGGGGAGTCGGGACCCCTGCGTGTATTTATCCACAACCCACTACATGGGTGCCATAATATCATCTTGCTTCATCATGATTCATAACAAATACCCCCTCTCTCTATACGATAATTAACCCATATACTCCCTCTCTCAAAATTAAAAAACACAAATTAAAAGCTCTCTCTCTCTCTTTCTCTCTATCACAGACATATACAAATACACACACACCCCTCTTTTCTTCTTCTTCTTTTCTTTTTTCGTAAAGTCTTTTCCCCTTTTCTCAAAACCAATCCCTCTCTCTCTCTCTCTCTCTCTCTCTCTCTCTCTCTCTCTCTCTCTCTCTCTCTCTCTCTCTCTCTCTCTCTCTCTCTCTCTCTCTCTCTCTCTCTCTCTCTCTCTCTCCCCCCTTTGCCTAGTCATGCATTACTTCTGATGTGATGGTGGTCTTCACACTGACTCGGTATTCACCATGTCATTTTCTCAAGGTTGGAAATATATCATCTTCGGATCATTTTCTGCTACCCTCCCTGTTATGTAGTCCCATGTGCAATCTTCCTTAGCCAGTTCTTTAGGATAAAGCCTATGTGGATGACCTACCTCATCAACCTCCAACGTGCCCTAGTCACCCAGTGTGCCCCCACATCCTGCATTGAGTAGTGTGCCCCCACATCCAGCATTGAACAGCTTCATTGATTAAACCAATATATACTAAGATCAAGAAGTCAAGCTTAGGAAATGATCCTACAATAAGAAATGTGTTGGTAGACATGTATGGGAGGTATGGTTTTGTTGCAAAAGGTCACGTGTTGTCAACAACATGCTGACAGGAGATGTTGTATCACAAACTGATCTGATGAAGGCATATTGTGAGAGTCATGAGGATGACAAGGCTTTACAATGTTTTGAGGAGATGCAAGAGCAAGATATGTTTGTGGATGATGTAACTTTTGTCCTTTTCTTGAAGTCTTGTGGCATTTCACATGCCTAGATAAAGGATGACGTGTGCATGGTGAAGCTTTTTAGAGTGGGGTTGACAAGGAGCTATCTACAAGCAGTGTGATGGTTGGTATGTATGGCAGATGTGACTCTCTTGCAAAAGAAGAACAAGTATTTGATATGCTGACAGTTTGCAAACGCATTCTCTTGGAAGGCACTCATGGCTAGATATGTTGACCATGGGCATGGTGAAGAGGCCATTGTCACGATTAGATATGCCTTGAAAGCATGTGTTGCCATAGGAGCACCTAACAAGGGTTTAAAAACTCATAATGAGATTGTTAGACTGCAGATGTTGGAGGGCAAGACTGTGTTCAAAAATGCTCTTGTGGATAGGTATGCCAAATGTGGTGCACTTGCAAAAGCACAAGAGGTCTTGGACTAGCTTTTTTCTTGGGATGTAGTGTCTCACTATCTTGGAATGCTTTATTGCAGAGTATTTTATAGGACTTGAGATAGTATTAAAGTATTAAATTCCCTTGCAACAATGGAACAATCACAACAACAAGCTTAGTTTCCCCAGTTGATCTTATTATGATGTATTCCACATCTACAAAGCATAAAATCTTATGAGCTCTCATTGAGACATGGATTTTTCTTTTGCCCCACTACAACCGCAAGCCAATGCAAGGTCTCCAAATTTCAAGCACAAAAAGATAATAAATACATTGTGGTTGGATTGTTGATACATATATGTATGAACTAATCAAAGCTGTTCACAACAGAAAGGACCTATCTTTCCAAAGAAGACTACTTAGTCCTCGTGTTGTGGGACGAATGAAGGCTTGTGCAAAGCAAAGAGATCTATTGAAGGGCACAAGGCTACATGAGGACATTTGCAAATGGGGGTTTCTTGAAAGAAGCCCCTATATTGCAACTTGCAAGCACTTTAATAACTATGTGTGCTAAATGTGGTGCTCTTGCAAAAGCACATCAAGAGTTTGACAAATATATTATTCATGAATCATGATGGATTCTCTTGAACTACATTGATTGCAAGAAATGCAAAAAATGGTCACATTGATGAAGCTCTAAAATGCTTTGATAAGATGCAGCTTATTTGTGCATTGAAAGCATGTGCCAGTGTAGGAGCACTCGTTAAAGGTGAAAAAAATCATAATGAGATTGTCACATTAATGTTGTTGGAGAAATATAACATTTATGGCAATGCTTTAGTGAATGTGTATGCCAAGTGTAGCACATTGGGAAAGGGACAATGAGTGTTGGATGAGCTTCTCATCCAAGATGTAGTCACTTGGAACTGATTGATTGTAGAGTATGCACAGCATGGCCAAGGTGAGCAAGCATTGAGATGTTTCGATGTGACACAACACGAGGGGCACAATCCCACTACAACAATGACCTTTATTTTTTGCTTGAAAACATGTGCCAATGTAGGTGCACAATACAAGGGCTATTCAAGTCAAGCAATTGGGAAAAACAAACTTTAATGAGCTTTAATGTGAGTTTTGTTGTCATGATGGAAGAGAGTAGTCATCATTTTTACTCATGGCCCCCCCTCTCCTTCCCTCTCTTTCATTGGGCCTTTTTTTCTTCATGGCAGGTCAAGGCCAAATGGGCATTGGAATCGGGCTCTCCTCCAAGTTCCTCTCTCTCTCTCTCTCTCTCTCTCTCTCTCTCTCTCTCTCTCTCTCTCTCAGATGTTCACCATAGCCTCTTCCAATTGTCCTGACTCCTCTCCTAGTCATTGAGCAGCAACCTATGCCTCTTCAAGTCAAGCAGCAGCCTATGCCATAGCCTACAATAGCCTGCACCTCAGTCCTCTTCTGATCGCCAGTGTTGCTTAATGTCTTTTCTAGCTCGACCATCTTCCAACCCTCTTCCAATCTCACCAGGCAACCTCTTCCAGTCGCTGCAATCACCTCATCCCTCTTCCAGTTTGCCAACTCACAGCTCGACAGTCTCTAATCACCAATCGTCACCAGTCACCTCAGCCCTCTTCCAGTCATCCGCCAGGTCATTGATCTTGACAATCTCTAGCCCCTCGCCGATCGTCAATGCTACCATTCGCCGCTAGTCATCAGTGTGCTGCTAGTAGTCGTCAGTGCCAGTCGCCAACTCATTGCCCATCGTCACCAACTCATTGCAGTCGACAATTTGCCAGGGCCTTTCTGGTTGTGTTTTTCTACTCACATGCTTCCTTGGCTTTAGTGATAGCTCTGATAGGCACATGGTATCCCATGCGGCTATGTTTTGTAGCTCTTGCTCCATCTGAGGAGAGATTTCTTCATCTTACAGGTTTGAGATACACTCAACTGTTTGATATGTAGAGGTCAATATTTGTGTAGGACTATGTAGTTGAAATTTGATGCTTTTATCAATAGTACATGTGAATAAACATTGACATCTTCCATTCAATGCATTCTAAATCATGAATTACAAGTGCACATATCATGTTAGGGCCATAATGTATATCTCAAAGCTAAATGCAATTTCTATCTTATATATGTGATCATAATCTAGTTGAATACAAAACTTATTTTACCTAGGTTAGATAATTGTTAGATTTGAATATACTAACAAAGGTAATGACTGGAAAGGAAGGTGGGAAGGTTCATGATGCCTACGAAGGACTACTGAATTGACTATTATTTTGTTTTGAGTATCTAGACTCATGAAGTATATAAAATGAGGCAAGCAACATAGGGGAGATTGGATGCCAATGTTGCTGTAGAGGTGATTCCTTTGAAGGATCTGGATTTTTTTCCATACCTTAATGACGAAGGGCTAATCAAAAATTGTAGTTTTCCAGATGCAAAAGCTAGTGTTTATGCAATCTTCGATAATGAGAAAATGCTACACTACATTGGTATCTCAAGGTAGGTGTGCAACATTCCATAAAAGCTCATCAGTTGTGCTTTGATTTCTCAACTTGATGTCTACTGGATTTATTACGTGGATATTTAGCCATAGGCTCTTTTCCAAGATCCTAATTCCTAGGTAAGAAAATAAGGAAAAGTATCATCCACGTGTATGATGGCTCCAGTAAAAGTGTTATCTTGTCCATTATCTTCCCCATGGAATAATCGTGGTTTTGACATCTAGCTCTTGACTTTTCTTTTTTTATGATCTAGATGAATATTAGATTATTTACCAACCTAACAATACCTAAAGGTCGAACGATGGTAAAATCTTGTGAGAAGCCTCCCAGTTCTCTGGGACCACCCTGTCATAGGACAGACCTGTCGGGGATTCCGTCCACCCGCTTCCCTTAATAGCTTTAGTTTTCTAATTAGGTCCTACCATCTTTTAGGGAATAGGGTTCGTTCGCATAACTTACACCACAGACACGAAAACAGAGTAAAGCAATCTATTGACAAACAAGTTTAAACAATTTCCTTAACTTATCTTCAAGTTAATCTTTGTCTCCCACCCATACAGGAGAAATTATGTATCGCTTCTGTCCAACAGAAGTATCCCTTCTGCCCTGTAGAAGTAACTGGTTCAAATCACATGGCACCACAAACTCAATCCTTTATCTAGAATAGGATCTCCTAACATACCTAGACGTTGGGAGCCACAGAGATCTTCAACTCCATTCTAGACCTAGCAAGGGGTACCCAGAGCTCCAACTAACCTGCAAGCTATCTAGGAGTGAAACATCATTTCCGTGGTTGCCCTTTTCACCACTCGATCTTTAGCCCATGAATCGAGCAGTGCCCTCTTTGGGTTAATCCGCAGTGCGATCATGGAGGTGGTCCACCTATGCAAAATATCCTTCCTTAATTAAATTCTTTAAGAATCAAGCACAAACAAGGCATTCAGCCTTAATATCATTTTCTAGGAAAGCATTCCTTTATCCCCATGGCAACTTGTCATCACAGACCCTTGCCATGAATTTACCATAAATCACAAGCACTTGGAACAATCATCCAAACAACAAACTAACAACCAGTTGAATGTAAAAGAATTTAGGATGTTGTTAGATCAAACCAACAAAAACCAATTGTATTCTTGCCAAACAATGCAAGAATAGTCATGATAATATTTCCATCGCATATCTGCTCTTCCCCTTGGGATCAAAGAGCGATTCTATGTAAAATTTACTTAACTCTTGTATGCACATTTTTAATGTCATGACTATACCATTCATAAACCCTAACCGATTCTCCCTTGCAATTGCTCTATCAACGAATAAGCCATATGCAACTAGGGGCAATTAACTTTCCTTAATACATGCACTTTGCAAGCTTGATCTTTTGAATACATGAGCTAAAATTTATCCCTTCTAATGACCTATTCTCATGCATCATAGTATAGGGCCTAACGTATCTCATACGAGAATCAAAACAAGCATCTATCAATTTGGAAATACATTACTTACGACCGGAACCGCAATTGGGTTGGCAGTGATGCCTTCGCTCGAAACTTCGTTGTTGGTTGTAGGATTGTCATCCACATGCGACATTCTTCGCTTGGAGGCCATCATCCGCAAGTAGAATCAAGAGATTAAGAATGCAGAATAGATTCAAGATGGAAGAGTGTAAGAGAAGATGGGTAATTTGGGGATCGAAATAGAGAGAATTGAGCTAACTCTCTTCCTTGTAGCCTTTCAAGATGAATCTCTCTCTCTCTCTCTCTCTCTCTCTCTCTCTCTCTCTCTCTCTCTCTCTCTCTCTCTCTCTCTCTCTCTCTCTCTCGGAGGGGTATCCTTTTCTCTTCCTCTCTCTCGCAGCCTCTTTGGAGTCTCCTTATGCTCTCTTGTGCCTTCCCATGCCTCATATTCATAGTGAATTAGAGGAGAGGACTTGTGGCTAAGAAGTGGAGCTCTTTGTGGAGGAGGATCTTGGAAAGATCAATGATCCGATGCTCAAATCATAAATCTAATGGTTCCATTGGCTCCGAAAGGGGGGTAAAACTCCAAGACACTTGATTAGAAAGCTCTTAGTTCACTCCTTCGTATTTTCTCTATTCGAAGTGTTGTTTTTTGTCTCTAGACTACGATCGCGGCACGTGCAATTTCACAAATCCCTCTCTCTTTTTTTTTTATAAAATCTCCAAAACTAACTAAAACATCACTTGTATTTTCTTTTAAATGACATCCAATTCTAGAAATCTCCATGTCTTTTTAGATAATATCTAAAATATCTAGAATATGCTAGTTTTGCCCAAAATCTAATAGTTTTGGACCATCCAAACTATACACATTAATACTAGTGATTAATATAGCTCATAGGTCTTGTTCACGTTATAACTTAGGTGAAGTGTGGCTACGGTCCTTGTCAATCTGAGAAAAATATCAGATTTACGACTCTCGATTTTTCTAAATAAAATATTTTTAATTAAATAAAAATTATTAGTTATTAATGTTAGTTAGTGTTTACCTTAGTTAGTCTTTAGTTAGTAATCTTACTAACTTATTATTTGACTAACTAACTTTCGAACTAACCAACTAACTTTTATTGTGTGGAAATATTACAATATGCAACTAGTATAAAATGTGCAAGGATGTGTATGTGCACACATTTAAGGGTATTGTTCCTTGTTGCAAACAAGATGACTTAATCTAAAGTCTTGAAACCAATCTTTTATAGGCCGTGGTTAAGTTGGTAATGGTTTATATATTTCTTTAAATTCCAAGTTATATTTGGATTTAAGTGCAATTGGTATAAAATGTGATCATATATGTGTGTGCACGAGTGTGTTGTGTGTGTTGTTTCTTGCAAACAAGTTGTTTTAATCTAAAAGCTTAAAACCAATCTTTTGTGAGTCGTAGTTAAGTGGTAATTGTTTGTATGTTTCTTTGATTTTCAAGTTATATTTGGATTTATGTGCAATTGGTATTCTTTAGAAGTTGATAAAATTTTGTAGTAGCATTGTGAAGAAACAAAATCTTAGGTATTGTTTTGTGTGTTTTTTTGCGGGTATGGGTAGATTAAAGAAACAAAAAATTTGTGAGGTTTCAAAGGGGGATATTGTAGTATTTTTCGACCATCCAATAAATACCCCTACAACCACAAATGTTATTAATGATTTGCATACATCAACAAATCAACCAGGTACATCTATTCTTGGAAATAAAGCAAATAATGAAACTAAAACACCATATCAAATAGCAAGAGATCAACAAATTTGTGCCACTACTAGTGTTGGAGTAGTTGAAATACAAGTTACACCAACTGTACAAAATGCTCCATGTCAACCTATACAAACAAATGAAGGAGAGATGTCAAGTTCCTTGAAAAGCACACAAGCTAGTGAGAAGAAAAATAAAAGAATTTGGAGCATTGCAAAGCATACATTTTAGCTAGATTGGGTTAGTAAATTTCCATTCATTGAGCCAGTTATACCAGCTGATGACTCTACTCCAAAAAAGGCTCGATGTATTAATTGCTCATGGAAAAAGGGAGTTGATTACACACTTCAGCTCAAAATCAATACCATAAAGAAGCATGTAGGCAAGGTATATGAAAAATCTATTATTCATGGGCAAGAAGTAAGTCAAGTAAGATGGAAGTCTAGTGAGGAGTGTCTACATCTAAAGAATGCAGGACTATATAAGAAACATTTGCTTGAGCAAGCACAACGTGAGAAGTTATCAATTAACAACATGTTTAAAAAAATGCAAGATAAGACCTTGCAAATTAAAATCCTACAATTGAAGGTATCTTTTATCATTTATAATTATTAATATATTCATAACATGTTTTATATTGTGTGTAATATCAAATTGTAATGGTTTTTTTTACGTGCAAACTGTTTTTTATATCTTAAGGCGAGGAAGACCAATGGTGGACTATCCCGAGTATAAGGAATTCTTGTCGCAATTTCCTATTGATAATTTTCCACAATCGCATTGGTCACGAGTAGTGGATGGGATTTGGTGGAAGCATTAAATGAGGTTGTTAAGCAAGATTTGAGAGAAAAATCAAATCTTCTCAATTTTTTGTTCTCTCGCTAGATGAGGCCACATCTAGAGATAATGCTAGTTGTGTTTGCATGATTGTTTATATTATGGAAAATCGTGTTCGTCATGCATATTTTCTTACAATTAAAAAATGCAAAAAGATGCCACAAGAGAGAACCTATTCTTGTTACTTAAGAAATCTTGATGAGTATGTTGCAATTAGCAAGGGTGAGATTGCAAAAAAACTAATTTGTGTGGGAGTTGATAGAGCAACAATTATGCGCAAGGCCATCGCTCAAGATTTTGTGTCTACCTAGCACATTTCATGTTAGGAATTCATTATATGGCACATAGAATGAACTTGGCCTCTAAAATAGTTGATGAGTTTAATATTGTTGCAAAGATGGAGCAATTGGTCAATACATCTAGTAGTTTTTTTTGTAGGAGTTCCAAATTATATTTAAAGTTCTAAGAGATGGCAAACGGTTTAACATAGGGTAGAAAATGGTCTATGTCATAGGAAATAAGAGAACGGTTTCCAAGAGATGAACTATTGGAGGCAATGTCAATAGTTTATCCACAATTTTGAAACCATCAGCAAGACATGTGTGCTCTTCAAGTAGATTTCAAGAAAAGAGTTCATATTCTTAAAGATCACTTTGGGAAAATGTCACAATTGCAAGGGTCTAATGCAACCTTCTCGGTAATAGATGGAGATGCACTTTTGCAACAATCACAATGCTTTGGAGATACCATGTGGCATCAATTTACAGAACTTGTAGAGCCTACAAAATCCGATGCAATTACTTGATTATGGAATAGGTTGAGCATGAGTCAAGTTCTCCAAGATCGTATGCCTGAATATTTTTGACTTGTTGACTTGGCTCAAACAATGATTTAGGATCCGTGGAGGATGAAAAGTGTTATGGCGTTTTTAAAAAATAAAGTGCGCAACAAGTTAAGTACAAACTTGAATACTTGCATGAGATTGTATGTTTCCCATCAGCACTCAGTAGAGAACTTTCCCTATGACCGAGCTTTGGCATATTGGATATCAGTCAATACTCGACGAAATCAATTGGATATCAACACAGGGTCGACATCAGTACCATCTTCAGCATCAACAAAACTACATGAAAATGATGAAGTTCCTAATATTGATGGATGGCAAGCCTAAGATAATCAAGTTGCTCTTTGTGTAATCAACCTGAATGGTGAAGCTTTTGTATAGACAATCCAAGTGAATGTTGCACTGTGGCTCACCAATACATTATTTATAGGTATTTTCTCATAGGAAAGTTGAGCTTTAATCAATGTGTATTGACTTGATTTACCTTACTTTAGTTGTACTATTTTCTTTGCAATAACACGATCATTTATTGAATTATCTTTCATTCAATGTTTTTTCTACGTTATTATTAAGAAAACTTTACCATCTTGAGTTCAAAAATAATACTTTAAAACTTTTATTACTTTATTATTTTCATAAGAAATATTTTCCAACCAATTATAGGATATATATGGTTTAGAAAAACAAATCGCCACACTTTCGAAAGTCTAAAATACAAGTTTCGCCACATATTCTATAACATGAAAGTATACAATGGCTCTTAAAATCATCTATGTTCTTTATTGTTAGACAACGCATCCTAGGGTCAATCCTTGGGATGTAGGAGAGTTGTAGGGGTTATAGCATTCAATTGGGGGGTGCCCTCTATGTGTGTAGATCAAGGTGAAGTAGTCACATATGTATGGGAAGCTCCTTGTGCTTGGAGTTGGGATGGGCAAACCATTGGACTACAGTTTGAAACTTATGTCTACAAATGCATTAGTCAAATAAACCATTTTGTATTATCCAGACGCTCTTGGCCGTGAGGCCATGAGGATTGTATGGCATATGTATGATCTCGACTAGAGATAATAGAGTCAATGTGTCGGGTCCATTTTTGGTCCCGATAGGTGATGTGTTTGCCATGCGCTATTAACAAGTGGCAGTTTTCGAACCTTGGCTAATAGGTATCTAGTTAGTATATATCAAGAGCATCAAGATAGATCCAATAAGTCATGATAGAAACTATTAAGTCAAGATTCAATGTCAGGAAAGAGCCAAAATGGCTAGACAAAGAGCAGAGATCCTTAGGAGGTATTCTCCTAGGCGTAGCAGTCCAATATCGCTAAGACTCATAGGTCTTATTGACCCTACTACCCTAATTAGTCCATTAGGGAGAGGAGGAAGCTCTAGATTTCCTCTTTCCTTGAAAATTCAATCTACTTCGAGTGGAAGTGTAACCCCCCCCCCCCCCCCCGGCCCGATACAAACCCCTAAATCAAACCCGGTCATTATTATGGTACAACCAAGTGTGATACGTATAGGAATGGTGAATTTGCCAATGTTTAGTCTTTTCCTACCCATTTCTAATGGGTTAGCAAAGGAGGATGTGAAGTTCCATATTAGTGAGTTTCAAAAGTTAGTGTTTAATTGCTAGATTTAGAACAAAGAACATCTCATGATGTTCTAACTACAATAGGTCTATTTTATGATGCCTTTTGAAGAGAGTTTGCCCCTGAGAGAGGTGGTTAATATTGGCTACGTGTTTTGAATGTAACACATCAAGAGCCTCATGAGAATGCTTGATCTTATGCTAAGAAATTGAAGGAGGTGTTCCAAAAATTGCAAGCCTCTATTCCTATTCCACCTCTTGTCCAACTATAGTACTTCTGAGATGGATTGGATTTTAACATCCAAGTGCAGTTGAATAGTGTTCCTCTTCCTAATATAGATATTGCTATTACATGAGTGGAGGAGATATGTATTATCCAAGAAAAATTCTATGGCTAAGGGTTGAGAAAGGACCCAATTTGGTGGGCACTATGCAAGTGGATATAGTGGTAATGGCTATAGTTATAGAGGTGGTTCACCACCTAGATGTCATCTCTTTACTATGGAGCATGTACTTGGTAGTATGACACATCCCCCTAGAGAGGATGACTAGTTTTTGGATTCATGAGCAACAAAACATATGACACATCATGCAAAATATTTTTATAGAAAGCAATAATTACAAAGTGAAAAGTATGTGGCTAATGGACATGATACATTACATAAGATTGTTCATATTGATAGTGTTTCTTTGGTGATTAAAGATGGGATCAAAAATAAGCTTGGAGATATCTTGTATATGTCTATCGTCCACTAAAAATTTGGCTTCAATTGGACAAAAGGCTCTTGATCACGAGCTGCAAGTAAGGTTCAACAATAAAGATATGGCAAAAAAGCTATTTGGGAGTTACATAAAGTAGTTGAGATCAAATAATAGAGATGAATATATGTCAAATGATTTCTCTGACTATTTGAGAGATCATGGGATTAAAAGGAAAGTTACATACATATATACACCACAGCAAAATGGTGTTGCAAAAAAAAAAAAGCATGAGTAATGTTGTGGAAGTTACAAGGGCTATAATGAACCAAATGCATATGCCTTTGACTTATTATGCTAAGATACTATATACTACAATCCATATTATGAACAAGACATCTACAACATTGACTTATCATATGTATCTTCATAAAAAGATGTGCAGAAGAACACCTATAGTTGCATACTTCAAGTTGTTTGGTTGTGTATGCTATGTTCATGTGCCTAATGGAACCAATGGCTCTCAAGTGTATTTTCTTTGGCTATCCAAGTGACAATAAGGGTTAAAAATACTCTAATCCTATCACTAGATAGGTATATATAAGTAGAGATGTAAGGTTCAATGAATATGAGAGCAATGGTGATGATGGTTATGCGAAAATTTGGAGCCTTGGCATCATCTACTAATGTGCCATGTAATATGTGCCTTTGTTGTGTTATTATTCTACCATCTTTAACTATTTCAAGCTCGTATTTCATTTTTAATGGATTTTTCTAAATATCTATACCTTGCATTTTACACTTTGATTGAATGACCAAAGGTTCATCTATAGAACCAATTGAACATTTTGTGAGTTTCTTTTTCTGCGATCATCTCCATGGCAAGTGTTCTTGAAATATGCACCACAATCTCGATCATGTGACTTCTCCATACCTTGTGTGCTTCACATTTTTAAGGACCCGTACTTTTCCAAAAGTATGATCCCTATATAATCTTTTATACAAAAATATAAGCTATTGATATTAGATTTTCAATGGTGAATAGAAAATAAAACATACGAACGGAAGTTAAAATAGTACCATATACTGGGTGATGTTGGTTTCTACATGTGCATTGACAACTAAGTCTATACGATCTTCAACTACTTTATGGAATTTATCTTGAGTTAAAGGATTTGTTTAGAGTTTTAACATTATACGAACCAACTTATCGAAAGAAAACAAGCATTCTTAATGTTAGGATTTCTTTCCATATCCATATTGTATTTTCCTATATCTTTTCAATGCTCTTAATTTAACTTTGAGAACTTGTTGATCATGCTGCCTAAGCATCTCTCAACCTTTGTCCCACTCGTTGATATTTTTTGGACTACATCATGAGTTAGCCTTGATATCTTTTGGTCTTTTTGAATCTTAATCTTTTCTTCATGCACACCTATGGAATTTAATAACTCCTCAATTTTCTCTGTAGCTTCTTGGCACCTAGAGGAAGGTTTTTATGTGTACACATAATTGATATACCAACTTTAAAAGCTTGTCAAATATGTACATGATGCAATGTGGAGTGAAAAAATGAATATTGTCAATGTCAATTGAACATATGGATTTTCAATTCTTGTCAAGATGCAATCTATTAGGTGGCTACTTTCTATTCTAGATCAATGCTCCTCCATCCACATGATATGTTCTAGGGAGTTAACACAATTGTTTGTTTTTATGCAATATAGACCAAGTTGCAACACCAATGCATTAGTGTCACAATTCAACATATACTTGAGTATTTTAGGATCATCACCCAAGTGCCAATTAATATTAAATTCTTTAAATCCTTCTACACAAGGCTTCTCACTACTTGTATGTATGGAAATTTTGTCATGAGTTCATTAAAGGACCCATGACAACACATTGTGCATCTCCTCACTAGCATAGAGGAATGAATGTTAATATCTTAAGCATACGCCATTGCATAATTCATTAGTGTAAGACCTAGTCTCTCTAGCTACATCCCTTAATGATTTGGTATTCATCCAACTTCACAATAAACTGTCAAAATTATGATTGTGATAAATCTACTTTGCATAAACATATTAGAATAATTACATTGTATTAGGTTATCAATTTTAGGCAATACCTTCTCTACATTACATCTTGTAGAAACTCGCCAATGTGTACTGTAATGTGATTGAGAATGTAATTAGGTCAAAAAAACATTGTTGAACTCATTATATTCACATGAAAAAAAATTTGTAGGTTCAATTACTTTGGATTCCACATTCTCTTTGATGAAAATGTATTTTCCTATTGCTTCTCCAATTGATAAATACTTGATTTGTCACATAGATCCAAGTCCAAATGGATGAGGCAAAATGATTTGTGTTGTCTTATTACAAGATAGTGCATTTGCTTTAAGGACATCCATAAGAACCTTATTCAATAAGCTGGAGTACTCAATGTCATGTATCTCTAAAAATTGCAACTAGATGCTTGTATTTTAAGAAGATGTTTAGAAGCTTGCCCTTGCCTTGGCTTCTAATATCATTTTTAAACATTCAAAAAATATATATACACACTATCATGGCATGTAATTATTTTGTATTAATGGAGGATTACTAGTATCAATGCTTGCACACGTCTTTTTTGTGCTCCACCATTTATGGATAGTGATAGCATTGGTAGTAGTCCACATTCTTTCCTTGTAGACCATGGGAGTTTGCTTGCGCCTTTACGAATTCAACTCTACAATGTTCTTATCCTTCTCCATATTCTCAAGAATGGTCTTCAATGAATCATTCTTCTTCTTTAGCGAATTTCTTTATGCATTCTCTACCATCATGTGTTCCATATCTTTGTACAACTTTAGCTCTTTTTCAAGTTTATGTATTCTATTTTCTTGGAACTTTTTACCAAAATGCATTTCTTTGAATATCTTTGACAACTTTCCTTATGCCATCAGTGTATTGGGAATTCTATGCCACAATCTACTTGCAGTGGCCTCTTGAAGCACATCCTTTACCTCTTTCAATCTACAAAGGAACAAATAAGTGATAGCACACTACATGGCACAAAATATCATTAAACATTTAGCAAAGTATTGTCAAAATAATGCACATGTACATTGTTATTAAACATCACAATGATCCAACAAGGTAGGTTGAATGAATGCCAACTTTTCCACATCTTTCAACAATAAACTAAGAGTGTGAGCTCCACAATGAATGCAAGTAATCTCTGAATACTTAGCCATTATGTTTTTACTTGCACTCTAATAATCAAAAGCATTATATGATACAACAGTAGTGGCACTCTTTGGAACTCCCAATTTTGCTTTGCATTGCTCGAAGGTATTTTCAATGAAGCAATAAATATTTTCCTAAATAGATTTATATCTAGTGCAATTGTACATATATATAGATGCAAAGAATCAAATACTTGGTGCTTAAATGTGTCACTAACTCCATATTAATTCAAAGTATTCAATGTCCATTTTATTATAATCTAGCAAAGTGAATCCCCCCTCCTTGATATGCAATGTCCATTTGATGGTGGTGGATTTATGCAAGTAGCTAATATTCTGTGGTATATTTAAGTGATGCTCCTTGATATGCAATGCTCCACCTTTAAATTCATTTCCCATGTAAAACACAGCCCATTTGGGAGTTAGTGGGAACTCAATATAGCCCCTTTACATATTTCCACTCAATCCACATCTTGTCATCTTGGGACTTATTTGCTTTTTGAGTCCAACCTTATTGTTTGCTAATATACCAGGTATTATCTATGCATTGCACAATAGCTTAATGTTAGTTCCACATGTAAAGTTAGTATACCAAGTTTTAAACCAAAAAATCAAAATACTATTTGCACAAGTATACTAAAAAATCATATGATTTCAATAAAGTCAATATTTTCTTCATAATTCTTGTAACTAGTCATGCATGTTTACTTAAGTCAGACTACCTAATTCATTAAGTAGAGGTGCTAAAGTTCATCCCATTCTAAACAAGCCTACTTGAAGAAAAAATTCATCAAGTAAAATTGTTAAGAGCCTCTAAGTCTTATTTACTCCTAAGTAGGTCTACTTGAATAGTAACTTTATCAAGTAAATGTATACAATTTTCTAAGTTTTCCTTTAGTTCTAAACAACTTTGTCTAAAGAATATATTTGCTGAGTGAAGTTGTTACTATCTTCTAAGTCCTAACTCCTAAACATGTCTATTAAAAGGATAATTTCATCAAGTAAAGTTGTTACTATCATCAAGTTCCCATTTAAACCCAAAGGAGGTCTACTTGAATAATATATCCATCAAATAAAGTTGTCACTATTCTCTATTCTCCATTTGTAAGTATTTTGACTTGTTTAGTTTATTAAAAATATACATTTAAAATTAAAATAATTATTCTCAACTCTTTATGAAGCAACAAGATATGTCTTTTGGATCCTTGTTTAATTTCCTACCTTGTTCCCCTTTGAGCATGGAGATATCAACAATATGTAAGGATTTTTTGTTTTTGGGTTTTAGCATAGCTTCATTCCATACATGGTCTCAAGGGCTTAGAGAGGATCTTGAACAATCAAATCAACAAGTTTAAAAGAAAACCCATACTTCATTATCTAATAGGAGGTTGAATAGTATGGATGATTTATATTTATAACAGTATAGATTATGTATATATTTATGAGCAATTCCATGACAAAATTTGTGCTTTGTGCATAGACAAAAGAGCCTATAAATGTTTGTGACATATATAAATACTTAAGTTAGTATGCATGACAAGGTCTTCCAATTTCTTAACACACAATACAATAACTACAAATTATTATAGTTATATTAAACAGGTGCAAGAATTTACTTCTTAGAGCTAAAATGGATCTATAAATTTTTACTTTTCACGAGAATAACTTATAGTATTCTCATGTGTATATGCACATGCATGTTTGCTTCATTTGTATTGAACATTAACTAACAATAGCTAAATAAAAAAATATTTAGCTAGGGTTCAAGAGGAATATTTCCAATTAGTGAAACATCATCTAACTATGAAAATTCCTCAAAATACCTAAGTTATCAAATAGCATAGCATAATAAACTTCTACCATCATCATAATGCTTTGAATAAAAAGAGATTAATCTTTACACTGTCAATATAAATGAGGATCCACCCAAAAGATATTAGAATCATCACCTTAATCATGCAATCTTGGACTACTAGTCATGAAACCCCTATATACATCTTCAACACCCAAGGGTATAGATATTTAATCAAATGTGGACCCAAGAAGTGACTTTTCTTTTGCTACTTCTTAGAACATGAAGGGAAGATGGCCTCAATGAGTGCTAATACCAAATTAAAAAATGATTCTCAATTCCACCTAAATTTACTTAACCTCAATATAGTTATACTAATTAAATTGGATGCACATTCTTACCCCCTCCCAAAGTTAAGATTGACAAGGTAGGGAGAAGAACCCGTTAAAACACAAGCCAATTAAATACCATTCAGAGAAATAAGTAAGCATGGTAGAGGCTTTATAGTAAAAGAGTGGAAAACACATTCACATCATCAAAGGGGGAAAGCATGCAACCTAGGAGGAGTTTATATTCTAGATGAAGGAACAAAATCATTGGTGCACATGAAAATTTGGTAGATCAACAAGATTTCTAGGAGAGATGGGGTGCAAGATCTTGTTTCTTCTCCATGATTGACATATTCCATGTAGATGACTAGGCTTATGACAAAAGAGGTCTGATGGGATATTAATTATGTACTAATTTTGGGTCATTCTTTTGTCTAATTGATTCTTCTTGAGAAAAACAAAGGGCCCTAGTCAAGATTCTTGATCCACCTTTCTTATGATGATGACCTTAAAATTCCATTGCACATATTTGGTTTGACAATGGACTTTTAAGCAATTATCTACAACACTTCAAAGGATGCAAGAGAGAAGTCCAAGGTGCAAATGGGTGATGAAAAGAATGCATGCCACCAAAGCAAAAATAAATGTGATGAAGTACAAATTTCATGTGAGAGCCCCCTAATGAACTCACATATGAGACAAGGTTTATGAAAACTTATTTCGTGTGGCATGTCCTAGACACTTTGAGAAATGGGCCCAAGAGTCTTGAGAGGAAGAATGGATCCTCCCACTAACTACATCATGTTGCCCATTTGACACACTTGATATATAAAGTCAATAAAGTCAGGAGGGCAGATGGACCCCAATGACTAGAATTGACTATAATCATGTTGCTTCCTTCTTTTTCATTTCTAAGTGGAGGGCATTAGTTCTTATATGATCCACATATATGGGAGGATGATATTTCCCATTGTAAAGTTTAATGAGTTCCTAGATGTGAAGTTCAGATATGAGATAAAGATATACTTGGAGATGGGAGCAACATCAAGGCTTTCGTATTAGCAAGATCATAATATTTTGGGTATACAATACTCTATAGCTAGATTAGAGGTAGATTAGAGAATGAGCTCCTTGTAGAACTTTAATGATATAACTTGAATGTCATTTAGGGGTCAATATCACTTTAGAGTAGCAACCAGTACCATTACTTTTGAGCATTAGACAAAAGCTCCTCTATTAAAGTGCAATGAGGCACAATGTTGTAGGGTGAGTAGTAGATAAGACACTCAAAACAAGTGGTGCTAAAAAAATCTAGATGCTTGTACTAGGGAGGGTAGCAAACAAGACACTTGCAAGAAGGGTGGTAGTGGGTAATCAAATCCTTCTAGAAACTATGTGTTATAGCACTTCTTGCTAGGATTTCCCTCACCTCATCAAGAATCTCATTTTTTCATGATGAGGTGCAAGTGTCATGACAAGATGGGAGTGCAACTAGGGTAAAGGTAACTTGGAAATTCATCATTAAGCTCAAACTCAAAGGAGGTGTGGGAACAAAATAGAAGCAACCCCTATCTCCACAACTCAATGCTCCACCACACCAAAAAAAAAAAATACCGAGAATCGTGCAAATAAACTCTTCAAGGATTGAGCAATCCTTTTACCATGAATAAAAACACCAAACACTACAAATAAAATCCAATTTTTTTCAATCACTCCATTACTTTGTACTTGAATTACTAGTCACTCAACTTTTAACATTCAATCTCTTAGTGCAAGTAAGGCCTCAAATTTACAACCTTTATGGCCCAAAGCCCAAGGTTTTCCACTTGATTCAACTTCTTTGGCAAGTTTACAACGAACCCTCTCAGAACTTTTCATAAGTTATGTTATTGAAACTCTAAGGCTCTTGTAAACCAAAAACGAGTAAAAAAGAGCAAACGCAAACAATAAGCCTTAAAGGAAAATCACAAACTTTTGTCATTTAAACATTAAGCTAAAAAGCTCAAATATTGAAGTTTAAAGCTAAAAGAAGCCGTGATTCTCCAAAAGCTCCTCACAAGCAAGATTGCAAGTCAACACCATACTTCCTTGCCATGAAAACCCCACATCTATTGCAATCTAACATGTCCTCAAACCCCATACATTAGCCATGTTGATTGAATATCTACCATAATCACCAATAGCCTAGATAATTATTCCATGCAACACTTAATGTTATTTGCCAATATGTCAGCCATAAAATTCCACTTAGCAACTCCACCTTAGGATATCATTGTCAGTCTAAAGTCCATATGAAATACCAAAGCCATTTTATTGTCCAATGTAGGATTATATGTATAGTTCAAGGAAAATGATCTTTTAAACATGAGTTGCAACTACATCTACTAAAAATCCTTGTATCCAAACTAGAGCCATTAAGCATACACAAAGACCCCATGATACAGTGAATGTACACATACATAGACAAACTAACCCAAATTGGTGATATAGTCATAATCATATAGCCTTCTTCTTATGGAATCCACACTAATGACACACTTGCTCCTAAACAAAAGATATCGATCCTCAAACCTTCATATTGACAATAGTCAATGCACAAAGTCCCAAAACCCTAGAACATATTTGCAAACAGCTAAAGCTCCATGTAAAACCTTGCTAGTCATGGAAACACCCTAAAACAAGATCCCTAGGATAACAACAAGGATTCAAGCAAAGTCCTCTTTCAAACTTGATGAATCAAAAATGTGTCTATATACAATCTATATAAAATCCATAAATGTAAAGTATAATCTATAAATCATTTTTTAAACTCGATGAATCACAAAAATATCTATATAAAATCTACTAATATAATTTGGAAGTTCATGATACAATTAGTATAAACATCCTTGAAGAAAATAATATGAACCGGCCATTTAACCTTCTTGCAATGAAATCCAAGTCAATTTTCCTTATATCACTAGAATTTACAATGTTTTTCATGACTCCCAACCAAAGAAGTATGTGGGTCTTGATGTTAAAGTACTAAGTTGAGGAATTGCCTCGTATGGATGAAGATAGTTTGATAGTCTATGAATCAGAGAATGGCATTGGTAAAAGAGAGAAGATTTTAAGAAATTGTATAGTGTTATTGTATAGTGTTAGAATACCTTATTAAATGGTGTAGCCTATCCATGAAAGGGTCTACTTGGTAGCCATCCTCATATCTTAACTCTTTTCCATGGCTTTTGCAAGAAGATAACTGAAATTCACTATGTAGAACAACTTCATGTATTATAATTTGTAATGAATTAAAATGCCATCTCCATTAGATTTAGATTTTAATACTTTGGAAAGTTTTCTTATAGTGTCTACTAGCAGCAACATTTATTATAAATTTGAGAAATACAAGTTATCTTACAATCTTGGATAGTGGACACCCTGTTGGCCCCAAAACTGACACCCCTTTCGATATTTCTTTAACTTAATTAAAGAAAAAGAAGATGTACAATGAAGTTTTCCCAATCCCTTTTGATATTCCAACTCCCCTTCTTGTCCAAAATGACCAGCAAGTCTTTAATTTGATTTGCCCCTTGATTCGCGCAATCAATTGACATTCACCTACTTTGATGCATATAGAAAAATGCACCAAATTCATTGATTTGCTAGGCTCTCCACTTGAATTTGATTGAAAATAGCTTCAACCTTGTTGAATCCAAGTCTTGAAGCTTCCAATTTTTGGCATGTTTCCCGAAGCTGATGCTAAACCCTAATTTTTGCTACAGGTTAGGGTTTATAGTAGAGAAATCCAAAATTTCTTAAAAACTTATTCAATCCATCCTTGTCTCAACTTACACACGTGTCATTGCACATCCATCAACTCCTTTCCACATTTTCCAAAAATCCTTCACAACTATTAAGCTATTTTCAAGCCTAATTAGCCACGTGACACAAAACCTATTTGATCCATCCTCTTCCATGCTCACATGTCATTGCATTTTCCTTAGCTTCTTTTCTATTTTGCCAAAAATACTTCACAACTTGGGGATTGTAGACCTAGATTGTCAAAGGAGTCTTATGAGTGAAGTTCATTGTTAGGCACACATGTTTTAGTATACACATTGTGTTACAACCAGGTCTTATTATCAAAGAACCATAATGGCTTTGCAATATTGTCCTCTCCATATATATAGCTACACATAAACAATAAAATAAGTGATTGAAATGCATAAACATGTAATTAAAGGGTCTAGAGAGACACCATCTTTTTTCTAATTGGATACGTTTAGCTAATGATATAACAACATTGCCAAGAAGAATTTGTTGCAATAAAATTGCTTATGCACTTAACACAATGCAAGTGTACAAGTAGATAGCCAAGAGGTGCAAAGATAGTCATACATAAACAAGAAAAAACATGTTCAAGAGGGAAGGGTATCGCCTATTACTTGCAAAATTAAACAGGTAGTTTATTAGTAAGAATTAGGTAAACATACATGTGTTGTAGGTGTTAATGACAATACCCAATTGCTATCCTTGTCACCCACATAAAACATGATTTACCTTGTTAATATCAATGAGGCAAAAAAGCCATAACGAAAGGAATTATCATCCTTTTGACTTCGAAGTATGCAAGAAGATGAATTGTTGAAGGTGTTTTGTTTTGCTACATGCCTCAAGTATATATAGGCCAAGAGCATGAGGTAGAAAGAGTGGTAAATTTCTTCACCACAAGAACCAATAACTAAGAAAGAGTATATACAATTACTCTTTGTTGAATAGGCTAGCATGGTAGAATATAGTTATCCCATTGATCATAAGTGGCCATCCATTAGATGGTTCAATCATCCAAATTGGGGGATTTTTATATATGGTGTTTTTCCCAATAGAGTTATTCGTGAAGACTTGATTTGGGGGTCAAATACTAGAAGGGCACCGAGGTAAATTTGTGCCCATAACGAGTCCACATTAACCCGTGGTAGTTTAAGAACGACTAGTAAGGGGTGAAGTATTTATTTTTCGATTTTTGATTAACTTTATTGTGTGCATGTGCCCGCACGTGTGTATGTGTGGGGGCGCATATATATATATATATATATATATATATATATATATATATAAGCTTAGGCTAGAATAGGGATCAAAGTGCATGACTGAATTGAATAAGGAAGGTTTAGAGGTTCTGGTACGCACTAGAGGATAGCAAGAGGTGTTCTTCAACATATATATGGTAGCAGGTGTATGATAATCTTACCACTTCTAGGCATGTGCTCACGTGCAAGTGCATGTGCAGTTTTGATAGTTTCATACTGTGTTTTATAAATGCTTCTACCACAATGATGACCCTCCTTGTGATTAATCAAAACATTTGTTTCATACAAAAAAAAGAGTTATGCCATTTGAATATGAGAGAGAGAGAGAGAGAGACACACACGCACACACAAAGATTTGTCATGGCTTTTTTCCCACATCTTTTATTTGACCTTTTTGTTTTAAAGAAACAAGCACCCTTGATTGAATGTCTACTGAGAATTATTGAAGTATCTGGCCTGTTTTTTTGGCAGGTCAAAAAAGAATTCACTTACTATACATGAATGCAGTATCAGTGGCAAGGCCCTTCTCTTAGTAGAGATCCAGTGTCAAAGGGCTGGAAGGCACAAGAAAAGGATGCAGTATCAGGCAAGGCCCCTCTCTTAGTAGAGATCAAGTGTCATAGGGCTAGAAGGCACAAGAAAGGAATGAAGACTTGAGAATGATACATTGGAGGTGAAGTCCCTCCAGGTGAATGTTTCAACATTATGGTAGTGCCTTTTTGCAGGTCGCACACTGATTGGAACAAGCCTTCTGTCCCACACTTTAGCTAAGACTTGGAACTTGTATGTTTGGACTGAGGGCCGCGTCTGCCATTCTGGCCATAAATCCAAGTCGAAGTTCTCCTCTCTCAGTTCTCTCTCTATTTCAAGGTCAAACCGAACAAGCGTCAACACAGCTACCTTTGCATGTGACACTGTAAACCTTCTGCTTTTCCTGAGTAGGCTGGAGCCTAGGTACAGCTTCATTACCTCCTCCAGCATTCTGAATTGAACATCAGAGCTGCTTAAATTCGGGAATGGCCAGGATGAGGATACGTCGGAGGCCTCTCTGGTATCTGACTCAGATTGCTTCCCAGATTTGAATGAATCCCAAGCCCCAAACTGAACTTCCTCTGTCTCTATCCCTTCAGAAGATGCATCAGGCATTGTGATACGAACTGCCAAAGCACGGCCAACTATATGTAACGAAAGCTTAGGAGCATCCTCGCCTTTCATAGCATAGTTTTTACCTGCAGTTATTAATGATATACTGGCTGCAAGGCCACTAATTAACGAGCTCCTATTTACAGGTAATGGCAATTCCACTGGATAAGCAAGCCTTACTTCCTTTGCTCCCTCAACTCTTACTGAGCTTCCAATTTCCAACTTTACTCTTCTCAAATCTGCATCTTGTGTCCCCTGGAAAATATACAAGTTTGCAGATTCAGGCCTCTTCATCGACACAGAAACGCATGCAGTTCGAACACAGCCATAATGGGAGTACTTAATATTATAGAAATCGACAGCTTGAAACACATACTAAAAGAAAACTAAACTAACAGATTCCTGGTTTTCACTTCCTAATCAACCGCACATGGAAAGCATGCAATAATCAATTTCCATAAGCCTTAATAAATTTGGCTGAATAAAAGATATGGTAGTGCTGTCAAAAGTGACAAAATAATATTAAATTTACACTTACCATCATCATCTATATTGAACGTTCAATTATATGAAATTATCTACTATGGTCCTGCTAAACTGAATTTAAAAATCAAACTGCATCATCATTTTCTTCATGCCTGAATAGAACTTTGAAAAAGAAACCTTTCAACCAAAGATTGCCAAGAATTAAAATTCTTCAACCGCATTTATTTGTAGATAAAGCAACCAAAAATAGCCAGATCATTGATTTAAATAATTTTACATCACAGCATTGGCTTAATACCAAACCTGTGGTGTCTATAATCTTGGCCTTTTAGCAACTATGAAAGTGACTGCTAAGTTGTTTTTGACCCAAAATAGATTGCTGTCATTCATGGCAGCTGCTTCAACATCATCCAATAGACAAGCTATCAAGATGATGGTAGAAACTTGCTGCTGTAACTGTCAGTTCCTTATATTGTTTACCCTGGTGGTATCTTCAACATAGTCAGAGAGGAAGGAGCAGGGCATTCACCTTAAGAGAGGAAGAAGCCCCTTGAAATGGGAGTGGGAACACAAGCATATAGTGTATATGATATAATGTAACAAAACAATAAGAGTAGCAGCACCCTTTGACTTCCTATGGACAGGGACAAGATAACTTGAGATGCAAGACACAAGCAATATTTGTTCAGAAAACACAGGTACACACACACACACACATCTATGTATGTATGTTTATTAGGTCCTTTTTATGTTTTTCCTATAAGGCAACTGAAAGGAAATCCAGAACCTATAAAGCACCACCTAACTATATGACCAACAAAAATGTGCTTCTTCGACTTGGTTGGAGCTTACCCCTATGTTTCTTGTGTGCATGGACATAGAAGATGCAGAAATGGGAAAAAGAGGTTACTTCCAAAGAAAGTCTAGCATGGAGTCATGTCCTTCAAGGCTGTTATCAGAGACCTGTTGCGGATATAGACTCCGACAGCAACTACCTGCCCCCAAATTGTATGAGGAGGTTTGACAATGGTGGGGAATATGTGTCCAAGGCATTTCAAGCATTTTGTGACAGCAAAGGAATAAAGAGGGAGCTCACTGCCCCTCATAATCCACCCCAAAATGGAGTTGCAGAGCGTATGAATCGGACCATACAAGATAAGGTCCGTACGATGCTGTCTCATGCTACATTTACCCATGGTTTTTGGGCAAAGGCTGTTATGACAACCGTTCGCTTAATTAATCAATCACCAAACAAGTCTTTTTTTTTTGTGGTGATGGGGGGCGTTTCCCCAAGAAACGTGGTCGGGCAAGCCACCTTCATATGCTCACCTAAAAGTGTTTGGCTACAAGGCTTTTGTAAACATTCGTAAAGAAAAACATAGCAAACTTGAGCCAAAGTCCTGTAAATGCATTTTCCTAGGATATGGTGACGAGGGTGAAATGGGGTATAAATTGTGGGATCCCGAGAAAAGGAAAGTAGTACGTAGCAATGACGTTATCTTCCAGGAAGATCGCATGCATAAACAGCCCGAAAAGACTAAGGAGGTCCATAGGGTTGCATTCTCGGAAGAAATACCGTTTGGACAGCAAAATGTGCCCGCTGTACAACAGCAAATACATGTTGCAAATGAACCTGTAAATGCAGAAAATCATGCTGGAAATTATCAGCCAACTATTGACCATGATAATGAGCCACCACATGTGCAAGAACAACCAGGACAACAAGCTGTTAATGCTGATTTGCAGGCTGAAATGCTAGGATAGCATACTGAAAATGAAAATTTGCAAGAACAGCCAGCAAACAATGATCATTGGGTTAGGAGATCGTCTAGGGCTACTAGACAACCTAACAAATTTGTTCTTAGTGCAAACAATGTGGTTGATTATGTCATGTTGACAGACTGTGGTGAACCGTCTTGCTTCAAGGAAGCAATGGACGGACAAGACAGCAAGAAATGGTATAAAGCCATGTTGTCAGAGATGGAATCTCTTGAGAAAAATGGCACTTGGGACTTGGTGCAATCGCCTAAAGGGCAGAAAACCCTTTCATGCAAAATGGGTTTACAAGATGAAGGTCACTTCTGGTTCCTCACTAAAGTACAAAGCAAGATCGGTTGCAAAGGGATACGAGCAGGAGCATGGAATCGACTTTGATTAAATTTTCTCTCTTGTAGTCGAGATGACTACATTGAGAACCATTTTGGGCTTGGTTGCAGTTGAGGATATGGAACTCATACAAATGGATGTAAAGACTGCATTTTTAAATGGTGATTTTCATGAAGACATATATATGTAGCAGGGGTTTGTGGAAAAAGGGAAAGAGAAGATGGTATGTAAACCCAAAAGGAGTTTGTATGGACTAAAACAAGCACCAAGTGAATGGTATCATAAGTCTGACACATTCATGCAGTCCCAAGGCTTTCATACAAGTCAAGTGGATCACTGCTTGTACACCAAGAAGACAGCACATGGCAGTCTAATTCTCTTAGTTTTGTATATTGATGGCATAGTGATTGTTGGCAGGGATATTCATGCCTTGGATTCACTGAAGCAAAGTCTTCATGGCAGCTTTGACATGAAAGATCTTGGTGATGCAAATCACATCCTTGGCATGCGAATACTCAGAGATAGATCAAAAGGCTTACTCTATCTATCTCAACAAGAGTATATCTCTAAAGTTTTGTAGCATTTTAATATGGAGGGAGGGAAAACGATTGGGGTTCCATTGCCTCCATATGTGAAACTTAGTGCAGAGGACAGCCCTACATCTGATGATGAGAAGGCTGAAATGGCCAAGATACCATATGCTTCAGCTATTGGCAATTTTATGTATGCTATGGTTGCTACACGTCCTGACATTGCCTTTGCAATGGGAGTGGTTGGCAAATACATGGCAACCCCTGGCGAGAAGCATTGGGATACAGTGAAAGGTATTATGAGATACCTCAAAGGCACAAAAGAGTTGTACATCTGCTTTGGGAAGCAGAAGGCATTTATTGTTGGCTTAACGGATGCAGACTATGCTGGTCATGCGGATTGCAGAAAGTCCACTTTTGGATATGTGTTTACTTTCACAGGAGGAGCAATCTCTTGGATCTCCAGGCTACAAAAGTGTGTTGCATTGTATACTACAGAGGCAAAGTATGTGGCTGCCACTGAGGCAAGCAAGGAGGCTTTATGGCTTTCACGTCTGGTGGGAGAGCGTGGCATCACAGAGTTACATATTCTCCATTGTGATAGTCAGAGTGCTATTATGCTAGCACGGAATCCTATCTTTCATACAAAGGCAAAGCACATACAGGTGAAGTACCACTTCATTAGAGATATACTTGACAACAAGAGCATTGAGCTTGTCAAAGTGCATACAGATGATAATCCTGTAGATCTTCTCACGAAGGGTCTTCCAACAGAGCGGTTTGCTCATTGCCGACACATGATGGGAGTTGGATAGATATATGTATTTCAGCTTTGTACATACCTAGACTTAGCTGATTCTTTTCTCCTCTTAAGGCACATTGCCTTTAGGTGGGAGGTTGTTGGAAATAAAGGCCCTCGTGCCTTTAAATGTGCTCGGGTGTAAACACACCCTTAGCACTTGTACCTACACATATATATATCTATCTAAAAACCTAAAGGTATACACTCATCATTGTACCTAAAAATACGCTCACTCTCTACTCTGTTCTCTCTCTCTCACTCTCTTTGTCTTTCATTGCGCATAATGACTAACTGTCTCGATCTTCGTGCCTCTCCCGTCACTACAAACTCTTGCTAGAAACCCATTGGATACATTTATAACTTATGTTTCTCAACTGTGAAGAGTGCAAGAGAAAGCACTCAAGAAGTGTGTGCGTCAATCAAGATGTGTTCAACTGAGCAATGCAGTGAAGGTGAAGAGTTAAAGAGCTAGGTGTATACCAATGTGGCACACAAAGAATAAAAGAATGTATTTATACTTAGGGTATGGTACACTTATACCTGCAAGGGTGTGTTCACATGTGTAAATAAATATATACACAGGAGTAGCGTAAGGACCTTTACACCCAACAACCTCCCACTTAAAGGTCCTAAGCGAGCCTTTAACCAACCCACACTAGGCAATTACAATGCTCATGTTGAGCTTTTGCAAAACTCTTTAGTGAAAACATCTACAAGGTTATCTTGTGTTTTGATCTTAGTGAGTGTGAGTCGATCATCATCCAAAACATGTCTAATAAAGTGATATCTCACATCAATATGTTTAGTATACGCATGAAATATGGCATTCTTAGCCAAGCATACAACAATTTGGCTATCACATCCAAGTATAGGTGTTTTGGTGGACAACCCAAAATCCTTGACCAAACGACCAAGCCAAACAGTTTCTTTCGCAAGCTTCAGTGGTTGCTGAAATATATTCAGCCTCAGTGATAGAAAATGCTACTATCTTTTGCAATCTAGAGCACCAAGAAATATAGGCTGAAATATATTCAGCCTCAATGATAGAAAGTGCTACTATCTTCTGCAAACTTCAGTGGTTGCTGAAATATATTCAGCCTCAATGATAGAAAGTGCTACTATCTTCTGTAATCTAGAGCACCAAAACATCTATTTGATCAAGTTCAAGATCCATAGATGCTACGATAGCAAACAATACCCGAAGAGTGGTCATTTTGACAACAAGTGAAAAGACTTCTTGAAAGTCAATCCCCTCTTTTTGTGTATAGCCCTTAGCCACAAGCCTGGCTTTGTATTTGGGTTTGTCATCCACACACTTGAGTTTATAAACCCATTTGTTAGAAATAGCTTTCCTATCTTTAAGTAATGGAACCAAATCCAAGTATCATTCTCATACAATGACTTCATTTCTTCTTGCATAGCTAGCTCCCACTTTTTCTTTAATTCACATGATAATGCCTCTTTATATGTAAGAGACTCACCCTCATCTGTGAGTAAAATGTAGTCCAAAGAGGGATCAAACCTCTGTATAGGTCTCCTGACACATGTAAACCTTCTCGCCCAATGATCTGCGTTATCGGACAATGGATCCACATCCAAGGAAATGTCAATGACCTCATTATTGGGCTATTGAATTGCATGTTTAGATTACTGTAATATATTTTCAGGCTGCTGTAATTCATTTTCAATATGCTGATTTTGTTGCCCGAGCTTATTTTCAGTATCCTTTTGCTACCCATTTTTATCTGGCTCAATGATAATACGCTGATTATCAAAACCAGCATCAAATGGAGCTGAATTTTCAATGGTTGATGGCAATCCATATGGTTGATCATGCTGAAATTTTACTTTCTTTTTGTCTAAATCACTAGATGTGGCATTTTTGAGTAGCTTTGACTCATTAAATACCACATCTCGGTTGCGTAGTACCTTTTTCATGCTTGGAACCCAAACTCTATACAAAAGCCGCAACAAAGCTCGAACAAAGCATGTACAAGCACCAGTGACAAGTGTCCAAGATCAAGCATCAATGGTACATCCCAGACATGTAGGCGATAGAGCATCCGTATGTAGCATCCATAAGCATGTAAGACATCAAGTACATCCCAAGATACAACTCTGGCAAGCCAATAAATAGCTCAAGTAAGCTCCGGGAATCCAAGGTCAAGCCAAGACCGAGCTCCAATAGCAATAGGCTCCAAACAATGTAACTAGCATGTAGTAATGGCATAGGCTAAGCATGTCAAGACCGGTCAAACATAAGCAACATACATGCCATAAGTACATCCAAGACGGAGCATCCAAATGCTTTGCAAATAGAGCTCAAGCTCAACCAACAATCCCGAATCAAAACCAAGCTCTATGTTGAGCCCCAAGTGTCAATACATCACCATATATGCCTGAAACATAGCCCAAAAAGCATAGGCATAAGCATACATGAGTAAAAATGACTTCAGCTCAACTGTGTACAGCAGTGATTTACTATTCAAAACTGAGAATTTCAGCACCAAAATCAACTCCAAATGGTTGCCAAACAATAGGCATACATTCCCCTAACATCCAGGTATCAAACGGGACCAACCGGGCATCAAATGACAATGTCGGACAAGCATAAACATCAAATGTTACTGTAGCACTGTTTGTGGACTGTTATAACAATCCTGAAACTGAGGTAAATCAATCCAAATGCTATGCCAATACATCAACCATCAAAACCAAGCATCAAAGCATGTTCATATGCCCGAAATGGAGCCTTTCCAAGTGTCAATGGCTGCCCAAGAAGTGGTAGATTGTTGGAGTGTGTGTGCAGTCCAAAACAGGCCAAAAATGGCACAAATTTGTTGATGTTGAAAGGGCTTCATGCTGATCAACGTTTTGTAGATTGAGACGAAAGAGAGCTCAAGGAGGGCCTGCGGAAGACACACAAGAAGCCTCAAGAAGCCACAAGAGGTCTATGCCAAGATATGAAGTAAAGAAGCTTCAAGGGTTTTGGGCTATGGTTACCCCTCTTTCAAGAGACCTCAAAACTGAGGTAAACCCTGTAAAGAGTGAAGCAATACCTCTGTGTGAATGCCTTGAGGAAGCCCAAAGGGGCTGGGAAGGTGCTCGGGAAGCCGGGGAGTGACAAGAGCTCGAAGGAGTCGGATATGGCTACCGGGAAGGAGACCCAATGCGAGTGGGGAGTCGATGGGAAGCTGAGAATGCCATGAACCAAGCTCAAGAGTCGGGAAGCCGAGCTCTGATACCAGTTGAAATGTGTGAAGGATCGAAGCTTGCATGCGAGAGCTATGGCGGGAGAGCAAGAGCAAGAAGAGAGACAAGAAATGGAAACTCCAACAGTCACAATGTGTGACCGGGCCTTCCTTTATTCAAACTGTCACTAAAAGAATAAAGAATATAGTGACGGTGACGGGCACCCGCCACCTGCAGTGTGCAGTGGCGGTGACTGTCAGTGTAGTAATACACGGGCGGCTAGGCGAAGGTGACTTTACCCCCAACAGCATCAAATCTGGGAAAAGCCCCAAATTTTCGGGTATAAATCTACACACATCTAGACCCTATGCTTGCACACGTGAACCCTCATTAATGAACAAGGGGCCTAAATGTCAAAAAAATGTCAGAAATTTGACAAACAACCCAGTTGTTGACCTGTGGCGTGTCACCTGCTGCCCATCGCCTGCTAAAACTGTGCCACTGGTCGCATGTCCGTCAGATGTGCCACCCGCTGCTGTTAGACCTGCCTACAACTAACCCCACTAGCCTATCACCTATCCCGCCAGCTACAATTTGTACCTGCCAGCTACTCCCAACAATTGGCACCTTCAGAAACCTGCTATGCTTGCCTATCCCTTCATGCCTACTGTCACAATGCCTGCTGGTCAAACTAACCACCGATTGACCATGACTACCTGTCCTGGACCTCGAGAACGCAAACTCGTTTTGCCAATGCTCCAAAACCACTTTGAAGAGTGCGAGAGGAAGCACTCAAGAAGTGGTTACGTCAATCGAGGTGTGTTCAGCTGTGCAGTGCAGTGAGAGTGAAGAGTGGAGAGCTAGGTGTGTACCAATGTGATACACACAAAGAAAAAAAAAATGTATTTATACTTAGGATATGGTACACTTACACCCGCAAGGGTATTTTCACATGTGCAAATAAATATATACATGGGAGTAGCGTAAGGGCCTTTACACCCAACAAATTGTTCTGACTTTAGAACCATAGTAAAGCATATTCTCAGCACAAACCATGGCTGCAACTATCAATGCCATTTACTAACATGCTTCTCCACGGAACCAATTGTAAACCATTGAAAACTGAGTATCAACTGATCATAAACTAATCACTTTTTGATCTGAGAACTAATTATAAACTGATCGCAAATATTGATCAATAACTAATGCAAAACCAATCTTAAAAGTGACCATAAATAGTTCTCAAACTAATCAAAAACCAAGCTGAAACTGAACCGAATTTTTGTCTCAAACATAAGGCAAAAACTCATGCCAAATTGATCATAAACTAACGCAAAGGTATAGTTTCAGTGCCTGGGTGAGACTCATACTCATCTGCATACATCTCACAGTGACTAGTACACTTAGTGATCTCATGGCAAACATATTGTCAGCACATTACCTTGGATGCATGCTAAATACATCCAAGATCCACTACATGCGAGAGCTGTCCACAATTGGCGAAGTGAAAGTGCTACCTTCCCCTACAGCATCAAGTAATACTCCGGACCCTTGCTGTACTAAACCTAACTGAGTCCGAGCTGAAGTCGATTGTAATTGAAAGGCATCTAGGTAAAGCTGCAACAACTAAGGATGGTCTGCCAAGTCATCCTCTTCCATCCACTTTGTATCTATTGGTGAAGCAATGCTAAAGCTTCACCAAGAAGCATACGGAAACTTTATCTTTCGCTTTACTTGCCTCAAAACCTCCACTAGGTTATAGGCCTTTCTTTCCCTTAAGAATTGCGAGCTTTTTACTTTCACGTTATTGCAATTCCAACTTAACTAATATGCCACATTGCATCCAATTGACTAGCCTCTCATGTGTACCTAAGTTGCTAGAAGTACCATATGCATTAGGAAACATTCTTGTTTGCATAGTTTTGGACCATTGCAATGTGACTATGGATGAGAATATACATTTTAGTAGCCATACCAAGATACATTTTCCCATACATTGCATGCATTAATAGCTGCATTTTTTCTCATGACCAATACTGTGTGCAGCATTTGCATGACCAATATTAATACCATGAGTCCCAAACACAATGGGCTGCATATATACTTTGCCAAACTTGCCACTTTATTCCCCAGCATCATACCAACATTGCTATACATGGGATTATGCATATTATTAACCACACCCAAATACACTAGGCCTTGCACACCACGCATTGGTTACTGCATACCATAAGGAGTTGTGTCATACATCCCTATATGAGGTCCCTGACCACCATAGCATAGAAACTAGTGCCACCACCATAAGTATTATGGCTGCCCCATCATTACATGCATGTCCTATTGTCCAAAAAAACATTGGATTGGCACTTCCAAGTTGGCCTTGCATATGCATCAATTTCCCTACTAGCATCATTTTCTTATGCTTGCTACCCACATTTGGAACATCATGCTGTATTGGCTCTTCCTTCACTGCATCTTGATGTCCTGAAGCTCTCGAAGACGATTTCCTCTTCTTGCTATAGCTACCCTCCTTTAAGGGTTCAAAAAGCGCATGAACTGAGGATCATTTGCCAGTTGCATAAACATTGCTGCTATTGTCCTCAGCTAATCTTAAATTGGTCATCAAATTTCTCTTCTGCTTGCCGATCATCAACTTCTAAAGGCCTAAAAGGACCCACATTTTAGTCTTAACCAACATTATCATTTTGCTGTCGATGCTATGTGCCTTGTCCAAGATCAAGCATTGCCTTTTCGCCAACAATTTGTGAATCTTCAATTCGAGAGGCATCATCCTTGCTTGATCCCATCTCACTATCTGAAGATATTCTTGTTGTAATGCTCAACTAAATACAATTTCAGCACTAGAGCAAAGCTTCTGACCTTCAATCAAGTGCTTCAAGCCCACCAAGTCAAGGGAATTCATTGTATCCCAACAATCAAACCATGAAACCAACCTTTCTTCTCAGATAGGATGGTAAATAACCTGATTAAGCACTTAATTACAGCAATTAACAAATTCACATAAATAAAAAATGCACACTTTACCACTTTAATCTTGGACATTGAACCCCAATTCGCCTCAAAACTGGTACCCCTTGCGGTATTTCTTTATCATATATTGCAAATGAAAGAAGTACAACTAAGATCCTTTGATCTCCTCTACTAATCGAAGTGCCTCTTGCCGTCAAAACTAACGGCAAGCCTTCAAACCAATTTACTCCTTGTTTGCTTGGGGATTGGCCTTCGCCCTACTCCTTGAAAGACATTCAACCCCAAATCTAATATTGGTTGGTTGGCCTTTTGAATCTCCCTAAAATTCTCAATTTCAGCTACTGGAATTCAAGTCCTAGACCCTCAATTCTGAGCACATATCTCAAGGCAACTGTCAAAACCCTAATTTCTACTATAAATTAGGATTTACAACAAAGATTGACTGAAAGCTCTCTTCCTCTAATGGCTCAAACTGCTGAAAAATGTTGAGATAACTTGAGAGATTACTAGGGGATGAGAGAGAATGCTGTGGAGAGAGAAATTTCATAGTTTTAGCATAAGAAATGTTGAAAAACTGCTACTGACTTGCTCAAACAGCCATGGAAGCTGTCATCTACAACTTAGGACCACCAAAAAAACAATTGCTCCCTCCTGTATACTGTCACTTGCATCATAAGGACCTTGGACTGCTATCTCCTGCTCCCGGAGAGCTCCAAATTTATGTCCCTTACTATAGGACTGGTCAATGGTGGTTCCAAATCACATCAATAGCACCTCCTTGCTCTCTAACAACCTTTTTCTCTCTCACAATGGCTGAAATAGACTTCCACAAGCCCCTAGAAGAGTTTTTCCCACTTGCATGGGCAAGTTTTGCAAGTGACAACCTTCTAATTCTCTTTTTCATCATTATCTAGCTTATTAAATTAATTTTTAGAATATTAATTTTGAAAATTAATTTAATAATCATTCTAGTGCTTAGAAAATTAATTTCACAAGCCAATAATTAAATTGGCTAGGCCAATTTGTGTTCCAAGTATCCCTGAGCGATTATTGACTCTTAGACTAGCATTAGTTAAATAATTAATACCTAGTCTCTAATATCATTACTAATATTAGTGGCCAATAAATTGATCTAGGCCCAAATTTGGCATCGCGTATCACCTCGTACCTATCAAACATAACTTATTACAACTTTTACATTTGGCATCCACTACATCATGAGATCCTTGGCCTGTTACTATGAAATAATTGCCATGTATATCACATGTGCTAAACAACCTTGCACATTTGATTAATAATTTAATCAAATGTTATTTTCAGCAAGATTAAAGTATCTCAAAATTTCACATCCCCATGACCTATACACTACAACCCAATCTCCCTCTTCAAAGATCTTCCTTACGTGCTTGTTTACCCATGCTTGCCTCCTAAACTATATGACACTTAATACATAGGCAGCTAATACCTGATCCTCTTCTGACTTCAGGAGATATTCCAACCTATGTTACACTGACCATTCAGGATCCAACTTATGCTCTATAGCAATCCTTAAGCTAGAAACTATGAACTCCATGGGCACAACAGCCTCTAAGCCATACACCAACCTAAAGGGTACGAGTCCAGTTGTTACCTTATACACAGTCCTGAATGCCTATCATACACAATCCAACTTTGCATCCCAATCCTTTTTGTTATCCTCGATTATTTCCTTGAAGCATAGTTGCACTAGTACCACGTACGAAAGGTTTGATACTATACCATACTTTAGGTATCGTATCTTACGTATTAGTACCATAAGGTACCAACTTAATGGATACATCTTTCCCATTCGAACTGCACTCTGGGACGAGCTAAATGCTCCTTATATTAATATGATTCTCCTATGAGATTAGGTTATTTAAGATTCAAACAATTCCTCTCAACTTTCTCTCTCAAGCCCATACTTCTCTTATTTGTATGATCATGCATGCATGATGTATCCACTCCCATCTATGTAGTTGTAAGTTGTAGGAAGAAAAAGCGCATATTGCACATGTAGCATTAGGTTTTTGCATGTTACCCTCAAGTATTCATCTTATATACTCTAATAGCATTGCTATTTAGACTTGAAATATCTATTCTATTATCTTTAGTCCAAAATAATAGTTTTTTTTTCCATACTAATATCGTACCATACCTTATAAAATCTTAAGGTACCATTTAGCACCGTATTTTATCGTACATGACAACTATGCCTTGAAGATACAGAGTAGAATCTTATTGAAACTCTCTGCCTACCTTTTAGCTTCTGAATGGTATGGGGTTTCCTGTGTAAAATTATGTATTGGGTTGTCAATTCCTAAACGACCTAATTCAAAAAGTGCTTGCACCTATCACTAACCAGCTCTATAGGGCATCCAAACCTAGTCACGATGTTGGAATATAAAAACTTGGCTACATTGTCTCCCTTATTATCCTTTAGGGCTTAAGCTTCTACCCATTTCATACAGTGGTCAATGCAAACCAAAATATACTAATTATCTATCCTCTATGCAGCCAGCCTGATAGGTCCAACAAAATACATCCCCCATTACTGTAATGGTTCAAGCAATAATCCAAGATGATCTTATATCCTATCCTTGTCAAGAGACTGACCCTCCTTCAAACATCACATGCACTCTTTCGCACATCGGGGGCATCCTTCAAGATAGTAGGCCACCATAAACCTACCTGTAATCTCTTTAGAAAAGTGATCTCCTAATAGTTCGGCAAGGGCCTCATGAAGGATTATTGGCTATTCATACTGAGGCACACACCTCCTCAATACATTATCAACTCCTCTTCTGTATAATGTAATCATGATAACATGAAATGATCTACCCTAGTGCCAACTTCCTCCTTTGATCAGCTATAAGGTATACTGGCATAACTCCTTTCAGCAAGAAATGTAGTAGCTGGTCATAGTATGAATTTGGGTCTACAATTTGAACTTCAAAGTGTTCACATCAAGTAGCTAATGAAGAACCCCTGCTTTTACATCATTATTTTCCAATCTGTTGAGATAATGAGTCACTGGTTGTTCCTTCCTAGAGTATGAATGACTTTGTAGTCAAACTCTTGTAACAACAATGTCTATCTAGCCAATCTGCATGTTAACGAGGTTTATTGATCAAGAACAAAAGAGCCTAGTGGTCCACATGGAATATCACATGATTACCCGACAAGTAATGTCTAAATTCTGCAAAGATAGCCCAAGAGCACTCCCCTCTTTACTGCAAAAACCAACTTGAAAGGATTCAGGGATATGCCAAACTTCCTACATCTCTCAAAGCAAACTCTAAGATGCTTCAAGTGCTCATCCCTCTTGCTAAAGACACAAAAGCCCTCTAAACACTGTCGTGAAGGTTATCAAGTATGGGTCAAATATCTTTTGTGCAGCTCCTTGGAACTCTAAAGGTCCTATCTTAAGGCCAAAATTCATTATAGTATTGACGTAGACTCCCCATTTAGTGATGAAAGCAGTCTTATCCATATCATCCGGATGCATCTTGATCTAATTATATCCTGAAAATCCATCCAAATCCTATACGTCTCATGTCTTGCTACATCATCAAGCAAAGAATCAGTCAACGGTATCAAGAAAAGATCTAAAATTGTGGTTGCATTCAGCTTCCTATAGTCCACACATACTCTAATCTTCCATTCTTCTTCGGTACCACAACAATAGAAGATAATCATGTCACCTCATTAACTGGCTTGATGAAATCAACCCTCAACAACTTGTCAATCTCTTCCTTGACATGCTTAGCATAGTTTGGGTTCATCTTGACCCTCTTCTGTATGATTGGCTTACCATCCGTCTTCAAGTTGATTCTATGCTGACATACTGTAGGATTAAACCCCTTCATATTAGTATAGTCCTAAACAAACATATCCTGAAACTCCTTGCACAGCCTAATGAGATCTTGCTTAAAGTTCTCCTCCACATGTATGCTAACTTTTATAGGTTTAGGCTCTCCTTCCAAATCCAAGTTAACTTCCTGCACTTCATCCTCCACCACTCTTGTAGACTTACTCATGGTGTATTCATATCTTTGCTCAGCCTGAATGATAGCCTTCTGTCCTCCTTCATCCTACACATCAGAATTATCCATACACTAAGCTTCCTCAATTTCCTAATTTTCAAGTCTCCCTTGCAACCCAAATTTAGGATGGCTAGTTCTAGGATCTTGAGCCACCTTAAGCTCCTCACTTACTGGCCTCTCCTGAAATTCAGAATGCTCTTCTCCTACAAAAGAACCTTCAGGATGTTGTACTCCTAATCAGGTTTGACCAGGAGGTTGAACAGTTTGCCATTCAAAAAGTGCATTTCCAACAATTCGAGGGTGCTTCTAATACCCCTAAATGATACTATCAACACCTATCTCAAAAACTGAAACTACTGAAGGTTTTGCCTGAAGAAACAATTCCTCCTCATCATCTTCCACTTCTTCAACAAGATTGATTATCAGAGCTATCATAGGTCTAAAAATATTCCTCAAGATTACTTTATTAACAGTGGATAATCCGATCTCTTTGGGTCCTCTGGGGATGCATACATTATTAACCCCCCAGTCTTGCCTCAACTTGGCAAGCTTGAACCACGGTCTTCCTAGAAGCATGTGGTAAGAATCTCCAACTTCTAATATTTTCAATATGACAAAACTTACCCTGAACTTCAGACCAGCCACCTTTATTTGCTGATTCTTGAGGATACCAATGGCTATAGCCTCCTTTGGTCTGCCATCTTCACCTGAATAGGATTGGTAGCAATTCTCCCTACTTGCTGACTAAATATCTCTTCAAGAAGTATACTCACTCCAGAACCACCATCAAGAAAGACATCATCGTGCTTCTTTCCTAATTCAGAAACTGCCTAATCCTGAAATGATTTGTCTTCAAGAACCTCTTGTTCCTTTCGTTGGATTTTCAGGAGTAGCTTTTCTTTGAACCCAGGTATCAAGTCTAAGATTTGATCTAGAGTTGATTGCAAAGAGCATCTTGCTAGTGCTTGAAATAACTCTTCTGAACCTCCTCCTTGAAACTTTCTTGAAGTCCTATCTTCAAGATGTTGATCCTCTTAATCAAGATTCAAGGTACTTTGTCACTCCCGATTATCAAGCTCCTTAAGTACTACTTTTACTACCACTTTCTGTAACTCCTTGACTTACTTAGTTGCCCTTTTCCTGGCTTTCCCTTGTTCTTGCCAATCAAGTTTCAAACTAGCTTGACTTCTAGCAACATCTAGTACCATAGCCTCTTTAGGACAATCTTGCACTTTAATGCAATTAGAACACTCACATTGAACATATATACATCACTTAGGTTACATGACACCTTCTACCCTTCTTGGATCTTGCTCTTGAGGAATATTCCCATAACCAGTAGTCCTTGCACCTTCAGGAGGTTGCCTTTGCCCATCTTGGTCAAGTAGCTCTATGAGGACTGCTGCTACTAGGACAAGCGGATGATGTTGATGAGGTGCTCCTACAGGTCTTCCATCATTGCAAGTCCTTGCTATTGGCATTCTCTCTCAGTACTATGCCTTGGCCATAGTTCACAATTTGGCCCTGCGAAGTGTCCTTGACCTCCAAGTAATGGCACACTCTTGTTTAAGCAATTTGCTATTGTGCTTGAAAATTTTCCCATGGTTGTCTTGCTGCAATTCTTCTAGGCCCCCTGAAAGGTCTCTGGGGCATTGTGTCAATAGTTACCTAATTAACTGTAGCGGACTGCATAACTCTTGGCCTAGGCTGCATCACTGGCATCTGCTCTGTTGTCTGGACATTGGGGTTGTACCAACAAGTTCTGTTTTCATGAGTGTTCCTCTAGCATATTTCACATTACTTCTCCTCCTCCTTAATGTTAGAAAGACCTAAGTCTTTCAGCTTCTACTTAATTTAGTTCTCCTTTATCTTCTTCTTCTTGCTCTTTCCTAAGCTTGTTTTCTTCTTCTTCTTATGCCTTTTCCTATTGGTTTGTTCATCATCTGAATCACTGGACTCATCTTCTGATTATTTGAATCATTGTCTTCATCCTCATGATTACTATTTGAGTTTGCATCTGTATCTCAATCCGAAAAATCTTCATCCTTCCTGCTCCTTAAATGAGAAGTACCAAGCCTTCTCTACACCCTCATAGAAGCTCTAATCATGGTACCCAATGTGTCATTAGGTGCTAACTCCACACTAGCTATAGGGCCTTTGATCCTATTCTTTAAGCCCTTCACGAAACAAGAAATCTGCAACTCTATTGATGGCGTATCTGCTTGAGTCAACCGGTTCAGTAGATTCCTGAACTTTTGAGCTTAGTCTTCAACTATGCTTCTATTTGATATCCTTAAATCTTCCTTAATATATCTCTTGGAGTTTTATCTTTTCTAAACCTTCCTAAAAATGCCACCTTTAGCTCATTATATATATTGAAAGTACCCATTCCGTAACTGCTAAACTAGTCCATGGCTTTACCCTAAAAAGTTGCTTCAAACCATTGTTTCTTAACCTGATCACCATACAATTGATTGAAACCACTAGCTGTCCATCTTATTTCAAGTTAGGCGCAATCAAGATCTTCCTTCTTTGTACTTAAAAACTTTGTTGCTTTGCCTGAACCTTAGGGTTCTACGATGATGGTACTTGAGTTGACATCATCTTCTTTGTTTAAGCACCAAGTTCCAATGGATTAAACAACAATTGTCTCTGTGCAGGTGGACCAAAGAGAGCGGTTCCTACCAAGAGGACATCCCATACTCTCCTTATAAAATCATCAGGGGGTGTTTGAACATCCGGATCCACTTCAAGATTGGCACCGGCCCTAATGTACTTATAGAGGAAACATCTTCGGGAGTGAAATCTTCAGGTGCTGCTTGATACTCCAGATCTTCATCAGCCTACACATCTACTTTTGCTTGCACTCCATCCACTTGTACTTCAACTTCTACCTCATACAAAATTCATTGGGTTTCCCTTCTCAAATACTCCTTGAATTGACATGCTCTTGCTCTTGTTACAATCCAATTCCCTTACTGAGGGTATTGGCCTGGCATAAATGCTACAACCCCAAAGCACTTCAACCATGATCGTTGCCATTACAGTCCTATACGCCACAGCAAATTCCTAAACTCGATTTTCTCCAAGCCTAACACCTAAATCATGAGCAGCATGCACACAAAATTGGCAGGAGCACCAAAGTGTAATGGCCCTTCATGAGCAAAAGAACACAACAATCTGCCCGAAATACCCTCCTGCAGCATATGACTTCCTAAATCGATTTACAGCCATAATTAACTTTTGATTTTCAGGATGATATGGAAACATACAATATACATCATAAGTGTTCATATCACTCTCTTGAAAAATATCCATCAGATTATTCCTAAACAAATAACTCATCATAGGCAGCATTAAATTTCAGGAAACAAAAACAAAATGATAGAACTAGACATGCGCAAACCTTGGGTGGACACTATCCTAAGGATCTTTGTGTTTCAAATTATGATGGATATGAAAAGATACAACTAAAGTAATCAAGACAATCGCCACCTTTCAAGTGAAGTCACATGACATATAAGGGCCACTACACATATGTTGATTCCAACCACCTAAATGCATGCATAAATACCAAGGTAAAAGTACTAAAGTAATGGTGTAATCCATGCCCTAACAATGACTTCAAACATTTCTTTACTGCTCCAGACTTCCAAGCCAAACACATTGAGAAACAAGTAAGAGTGGCTCTCATAGCTTGCTCTACAAGGATCCGATATGGCCAAAGAGACATCAAACTACCACAGAGTCCCCACACCTTGTGAGATTTTGCAAGGACGGAAGCTCCACTTGCAATCCCATGGTGGAAACTAGTAGTAAGTATGAGCTTACCATTTCTACACCTCCTAGATCTACTCCAAATTAGAATGCTACCAAGTACGCAATCATGCACTTCTCAATCTTTTGCAAATACTTCCTCTTTTGGGCAAGATTTGGGCGACTCTTATGATGAACTTTTCAAAGCAAATATTGGTTCATCAGTCCTAAAGAAGATAGGTATCTTTCATGAACACAAAACAAGGTGAGGAAATGAAAAAGTTGTTCCCACAAGTTATAAGCTTTCCTTCATCTTTCTTTTCTTCAATTTTTCCTTCTCAAGGTCAATTTGAAGTTTGTAAATCGTCTCATTCTTCCTTTCAATTCCATCCATCTAATAACTAGAAGAAATCTAAACATTTTACATCCACAAGTTCATTTCAAAACCCACACTTCCTAACATAAGAACAGGTATTTTTAAAACTTCACTTAACATGTGGATTAATTTTTAACCACAAGGTTAAGTAAATGTTGCACATGTGAGGTGTAATTGGGGTTAGAGTAAATTTACGAGCTCAGGACCCAAGGAAGCCACGGGATGTCAAAGGCAAACGTTGCTACAAGTTATGCCGCACAGGTACTTGGTGGTATTTGGTGCCAGTTGTTGGCCTAGGTCATTCATTTGGCCATAAGTGTCAGTTGGCGACACTAGAGAAGAGGCATTTAATGGTACCTAACTGTAATGGGCCATAGGAACCCTCCCCTAAAAAATTAAAAGAAAAGAAAAATAATTCTTTCATTAAGCTCAAATTTATTTACCCCCCCCCCCTCTCTCTCCGCCGACAGCAGTCGGGGAAGGGGGGGAGAGTGGAAGTGGTGGATTGGGAGGGGAGGCATGCAGTCTCCAGGTGGAGGGGTGGCCACGCCACCTACCTTCTCCCCTCCCCTTAAATGGCTTCTCCCCTCCCGAGGCAGAGGTGAAGGAGGATACCGAGAGAGGCTATGCCCTTGAAGACGTCGCCAACCTTCCCCCCAGCCGCCGCACAGGGCCTCCGTTAAAGGCCGTTTCCCCTCCCATCTGCAGTGACGGCGCCAACCCCCCCCCCCCCGGGCTCTCGGCCGTAGCCTCCCCCATCGCCTAGACAACAGGCGCTGCGCCACCTCCCTGGGCCCTCCCGGACGAGGCCTCTCCCCTCCCCCCTGCGATTGACTGCAACAGCAGCCTCTGCCGGCGGCCGCTCCGCCACCCAGCTTCCCACGTGACACCTCCCCCCCCGTCTGGGGAAACGGCCCAGGGGCCAACAACGATAACCAACCCACACCCCCCTCCCCAGTGTCAACTAGCGGACGACGGAGGCTACGGCCCTCCTTACATCACCCCCCTTCTTGACTGAAGACGCGGGACCCTCCCTGGGCCCTCCAAAATAAACAGCCTCCTTGTTTGGCCCGTGAAGAGAAAAAGTAGAGGGAGAGGATAAGAAGAAGAGGGTGGGAGAAGAGAAAGAAGGTGAGAGAGAGAGGAGGAGGAAGAGGGAGAGAGAAGGAGAAGGTGAGAAGGAGTGGAAGAAAGAGAGAGAAAAGGAGGAGATGGAAGAGCAAGAAGGAGGGAGAGGGAGAAGAGGAGTAGGAGTGAAGGAGTAGGAGTGAAGGAGAAGGAGTAAAGAGAGAGAAGGAGGAGGAGAGGGTAAGAAGTAGAGGAAGGAGAGGATAAGAGGTAGGAGGAGAGAAGCAGGAGGAGAGGATGAGAAGTAGGAGGGAAGAAAAAGGAGGAAGAGACGAGGAAAGAAGAAGTGGGTAGAGAAGAAGGAGGTAGAAGAGCAAGAAGAAGGGAGAGAGAGAAGAGAAGGAGGAGGAGTGAAGGAGGAGTGAAGGAGGAGTGAAGGAGGGAGAAAAAGAAGGTAGTGAAAGAGGGAAGTAGAGGGGGAGTAGTAGAAGAAGAAAAGGAGTAGGAGAGAGGTAGAGAAAGAGAAAAAAAAGGGAAAGGAGGAGAGAAGAAGAAGAAGGGAAAGGAGAGAGGTAGAGGAAGAAGAAGAAGAGGTAGAGGAAGAGAGGTGAGAAGTGGTAGAGGAAGGAAAAGAGGAAGGAGCAGAAGGAGCAGAAGGAGAAAGAAGTGGGAGAAGGACAAGAAGAGAGGTAGAGGAAGAAGAGAGAAAAAGGAGGTAACCGCTACGAGTCACCCAAACCACTCTCCTGGCAACGAACCACGTCCGGTGGTCTTCCCACCCGATCGTGTCTAACTGAAACCGTTAAGGTCCGGACTGCCCAATCTCCACGAGGCGAATGGCTCCCAAGAAGAAAGTCGAGGAAAGCATAGGCGCCCAAGCCACCTGTAATGCTGGAGGGACGAGTGGAACAACCAACGCAGCGCACACGAATCAAGCCCAGGTTCTAAGCGTTAAAAAAATTAATTTAGGATTTAATTCTCGTGGAAGGCATAATGTCGTGCATAAGGTTTTGTTTATTCTAAGAACTAAGTTGCATGTGCGAAACGGTTATAGAGGTTGACTTCCCATAAGATTTTACGCACGCAAACTGATAAGGTTAACACCTTACCTCACAAGAAATGATAGCTTTTACTTACATAAAATGATAAGGTTATCGCCTTATTTCACATAAAATGATAGCTTTTTAACCAGTTCAGTGCATGAATAGTCATTTAGAATTCACATTTCGCAATCATGGTTAAAAGAAACACATGAAATGTTAATTTCTATTCATAAGATACACTTGCATTGTTAGGAAAAAAAAAAACCTAGACTTCCATAGACGCAAGTCACATATGATCCAGTGCATTAGAGATAAGTACTCATTACCAAGAATAAAGAGAGATAAAGGCCGCTTAGGGGACAACTATACTGAACGCACAACGTGCATTATAATTGGAAAATCCTGCATAGAACCGCACTAAGAGAATCGGAAGGATCACATGCATCTAAACCGCATCTTGAAAGTTTAAATGAGAAATCATGTGTTGCCTGAGCTTGGCTAGAATTAGAGATTAAAAGACCCTAGGTTGGGTTGCGAATAAGGCATGTCCATTGCCTTGACTGACCAGCTAATGCTTGAGTTAGGGACTAAGATACCCTAAGAAAAAAAACCCAAGGAAAAGGGGCAAGTATTAGCCAACTTACCAAGACCATTTGCTCTTGTTGAAATTATTGGAATCTCGCCAAACCGTGGAAAGACCCAAGATTGGGTGTTGGAAGCATCCGGAAAAAAGGAGTCATACCTTAGCAGTTGGTCACATAAACGACCTCCGAAATGTTCGTGCGTATACTTAGGTACATTATTTGATCTCTTTGCTCAAAGAACTAATTCAAGGAAAAAAAATTAATGCTCCAAGTTGAAAGCCTGGAGGGAGAGACAAGATCAGTTACCTCCGACGGCTTGCCTGGCCCTATCCAAGGGGGTTGTTAGCCATGCCGGGTATATGGACCTAACCCGCCGCGAGAGGTCTCTCCGTGGGTCTTGGAGCGGGAGGATGCTTGGATGCCAGGGGAGGCTTTGGCTGTAAATCCCTTGCCTCCAGATCCCGTGCAAGGGGAACCGACGTGACTCGAGATGGGATCTCGAGGCCCGTGAACTAGTCAACGGGCGAAACTTGGAGTAGCAATCCTGTAGATTGCTGGGCTAGCCTTCGGGCATTATATTGGATGTACTCCAGGATCTTTTTTTATAAGGAGCAGTTATTAAAGGAAAAGGAACTTGCTTGGCATTGTTTTTGTGTCAATGCCTAAGTTATGTGAAGGAACCCATGATTAATTTGTTTAATTAAGGAAGCTGATTTTGCATGTCAAAACGTAATGTGTTAGGTAATTAGATAACTAAAGCAAAATGAGGAAAGTACGGTGGACGTGACTCAGGTCTATCCTACAGAAGGGTGGTCCCGGTTAGCTCGCAACTTTTCTCAAATCTTGAGATAATAAAAGACCTAGTATCAGTGGATGTAGAATCTTCGGTTTATCCTATTTTAGGACAAAGGAATGGGTCTATGCCGTTCGGTAGAAAGACTGAGACTTTGCTGGTAGGAAAGGAACCCTAACCTCAGGTCAATCCCAAGTGGAAACGGCTGGACACTTCCACTCGGGGCAAACTCGGGAAGACCTAGATCGCAAACCCTGTGTCATTCCCTGCGAGTGCCAGGTGAAGCCTTCTAGACCCTCCTCCCGATGGGCTGCTAAGACCTGTCCCGCAAGCGAACAAATGGACACGTTACAGTTGGTATCAGAGCGAACCAACGGAATCTAATATTTACAAAGGAACTTAATGAAGGAAAGTAAAGGGATTAAGGGGTCAGCCAGGAAAAGGTAAGGGGAATAGAGCAGTGTTTGCTGTTGAGAACATTTCCTTACTCACTCATGGATGATGGGCTGCAAAGTCACGAAGCATAGAACAAATTCTTGGTGTTTCAGGTTATGTTTATGACTGCAATGCGTGCTTCGGATTATCATCGGAGGCTAGGCATGATGAATATTCTAGACCGCATCTACAATCCTTCACCCCTGTATGCAGAACAAAGATGGACGGGAGAATCAAGAATATATTACATAGCAGCCCACCGACTTGCGTACCTTCAGACCAACTTGAAGAGAATCAAGTGGATGGAGGATTTAAAGATCGTGAAGCTGTTCATCTTTGTCGAAGCTCACACAAACACAACCCTGCGTGTTGGCAGTCGGCACGTTGAGCAGAACAAGTATGTGTATGAAGAAGCGACTCGGGTGATCCCTACCAACAGAATCAAAGTACTGGGACGTTATGAGAAAAACGGATATCAAAGGAAGGGATACCCCAAGCTTCCTATGACTTATCGATTCCTGAAAATCCATGACCCCTCTCCATATTATTACTCAGTCCCTGTAGCCAATTGTAACACAATCCTATTTTCCCTAAACTGATGTGCCAATCAGCTTGTTCCACTTTCTCAAAATAAATGTACTCAAAGAGCTATGTCCTCATGAATGAATAAGACTTCTTACTATTGTCTATCCTAATTGTAAATGTGGCAAAGGAGTTAAGAGATTAGGTCACTTGACTAAAAGCTATGCTGGTCATATTAACGTAATATGAGAAACGTTTGATAAGTTTTTAACATAAAGAATCTTATTGCCCAGGCACAACCCCAGGTGCAGGTTCCAAGTCCGACCCCTGCACTAAGTACAGCTGTGATTCAAGAGAAAAAGTTTCTTCTCAAACAAATCAAGCCACCTGAATTCAATGATAAGGGAAGGATTGTTCAAGCTGATGCCGAGATCTAGATCGAGTCCATGGAGGACTATTTTGAGGCAACAAGAACTGCACCTGCTAACCAAGCTATGCTCGCCAAACTTAAGCTTGCAGGCAAAGCAAGACTTTGATGGAAACAGTGGTGCAGAGACCAAGGGATCTTGGAAGGGACAGTCACTTGGGAGAAGCTTAAGGAAGCTGTGCGAGGGAGGTATCTGCCACTTGCCTACCGCATACAAAAGATGAACAAATTCTATGAATTGAAGCAGCTTGGACTATCCCTTGATGCATATTATTCAAAGTTCGTCTCTCTCTTAAAGCACGCGCCACAAATGGATATGACACAACAAGTGTCAGTTTTGCGCTGGGCTAAATCCACCCATAAACACCTGCTTGGAATCAATGCGCCCAACAAACCTACAAGACGCACTCATTCAAGCTGCACCAATAATACAAGATGTGCAGACCAAGCCAGGGAACAACAGGACTTGGCCTTACAGGGATCAGAACAAGGGGATGTATAGGGCTTAGTCTAAGAGAGCGCAAGGTCAAAATCAGGAACAAAGGAAGAAAGCCAGGACCAATGCTGTCAACAACTTTGTTCCTACACGAGGTAACGACCGCAATCTACGTTGCTTCCATTGCAACGAGCCCGGACACTTCAAGAGGCAGTGTCCCAAGCTTAGCAGAGGACATCGCCAAGGGCCATTCCAAAGAGCTGCCCATGGTCAAGGAACCACTGTCATGGCCAGAGGGAGAACCTCCAGTGTTGCCAACAAGGAGCTGGGTGATGAAGAAGATCCATCCATGGATGCTGACATTGAGAGGACAACCGTTCACACCGCTCTTCACAAGAAGGGACCGGATCGCCAATTCTCGGTGATCCAAACTCCATCGGATTATGAAGGTAAAAGCTTCAAAACCCTAATCGATTGTGGCAGTACACATTCCTTCATTTCACCAATTTGTGCAAAAAGGCTAGGGATAGCCACAATAAACGCACCTATTTTACTTGTGGAATTGGCAAATGGTCGTGAGGTTTCTTGTACTAGGCAAACTACTAAGGTGAAATTCCTATTGGGTGGGAAGCCGACTTCGGTGAGATTCGGGGTAATGAACCTAGGTGTCCACGAATGTGGCTAAGTCTCCTTCCGAAATTTTGAAGGGAAACTAGTTACAACTCAAGGAGAGGCTGGTAAGCCAAAAATTCATCCTTTATGGTTAAAGGAATATGTAGACGTATTTCCTAAAGAGCTGACCAAACTTCCTCCTCAAAGGGAAGTCGACCATGAAATCAAGCTAGCGCCAGGAGCTGCACCTGTCGCAAAGAGACCGTATAGGATGTCTATCCCGGAAGCTATTGAACTGAAAGAGCAACTCAAACAACTGTTAGACCAAGGCTACATCCGTCCTAGCAGTTCGCCATGGGAAGCTCCAGTGCTGTTCCAGAAGAAGAAAGATGGAACTCTTCGGTTATGCATTGACTACAGAGAGTTGAATCAATCGACCATTAAAAACAAATACCCCATTCCAAGAATAGATGAACTACTTGACCATCTTCAAGATGTAAAGATCTTCTCTAAGATAGATCTCAGGTCTGGATATTATCAGATAAGGATCAAGGAAGAAGATATCCCGAAGACTGCATTCAGCACAAGGTATGGACACTTTGAATTCCTAGTGATGTCATTCGGGCTGACAAATGCTCCTGCTACCTTCAACAGGTTAATGCAGGATATCTTTAGGCCCTATCTTGATGACTTCGTACTCGTCTTCTTTGACGATACCCTAGTCTACTCTAAGCAAGAAAAATATCATGAACCCTAGCTTCGCATTGTTCTTGAAACAATGAGAGCACACAAGCCTTATGCCAAGAAGAAGAAGTGTGCATTTTTCAAGCGATAGATTGAATGTCTGGGATTCATTGTATCAACGGAAGGAATTTCAGTGAATCCAGCCAAGGTCAAAGACGTTCTAGAATGGCCAACACCAACTTCTGTCAAAGAAATACGTAGTTTTCTTGGATTGATAGGATGGTATAGGATCTTTATCAAAAACTATGCTTTGATTGCAGCACCTCTGACTGATCTACTAAAGAAGCAAGTAGCAATTGTATGGTCACATGCTGAACATACCAGCTTTGACAAACTAAAGCAAAGCTTGGTATCAGCACCCATCCTGAAACTTCTTGATCTTAGTAAGGAGTTTGAAGTGGTAACTGATGCTAGTGCACTTGCCTTAAGATGTGTGCTTATACAAGAAGGTCATCCTATAGCATACTCTTCAAGAAAACTGAAGAGCCATGAAAGGAATTATGCTACCCACGATCTGGAGCTGTTGGCTGTCATCCATGCTCTCAAACTTTGGAGACATTACTTGCTGGGTAACAAATTTGCCTTAGTGACGGACCACAAGAGTCTTAAATGGATCTTCACCCAGAATGAGCTCAATATGAGGCAACGTCGATGGATCGAAGTGCTGGAAGAATATGATTTTGAAATCAAATACAGGCCTGGAAAGGAGAATGTAGTTGCCGATGCACTCAATTGCAAGGCATTTCTAAACTCTCTTATTTTGCAAGATCCATCAACAGCAAGATCTCTAGCCACAAAGGTATCAATGCCAAACAACCCAATCCTTGAGCTAGCTAGAGAAGAGGCATGTCATGACCCAGTCTATCAGAAATTGCTAAGGGAGATCCCCATCAAGATTAAGACCCGAAGCTAAAGACGAAGTATCAAGAATTCTCTGTCAGTAGTGGACTTGTCTACTTTAGGACAAGATTATGTATCCCTGCAACCCAATCTCTTAAGCAGAAGATACTTTGGGAAGCCCATAACTCCCCTTTCTCGGGACATCCTGGCTATGCCAAGACCCTTAATACGATCAGGAAGAGCTATTATTGGGATAGGCTCAAAGGTAACGTTTTGAAATATGTCACGGAATGTTTGTCTTGTCAAGCATTACGGCGGAACATCTCAAAATGCCTGGGAAATTGCAGCCACTGGATATTTCCCAAATAAAATGGGAATTCATTAGTATGGACTTTGTTGTTGGCCTACCCCAAGTTCAAGAAGGATACAACTCTATTATGGTTATAGTAGATATGCTCACCAAGGTTGCACATCTCATCCCTGTCAAGACAAACTATAAAGCCTCAGACATTGCTAGATTATTCATCAAGGAAATATTCAAACTGCATGGATTACCCAGAAGAATCATTAGTGATCGTGACTCTCTCTTCACATCACACTTCTGGAGGGCTATTTTCGAGGCCATTGGGACTCAACTCTGTTTCAGCACAGCTTACCATCCCCAAACTGATGGTCAAACGGAACGAGTCAACCAAGTCATTGAAGATATGCTTAGGGCATACTGTTGTCGCGAACCCAAAAAGTGGATTTAAGATTTGCCACTGGTTGAGTTTGCCTACAATACTTCTTACCAACAAAGTATTCAGATGACCCCTTTCCAAGCATTGTATGGGCACGATTGTCGTATCCCTTTGAGCTTCTCGGATCCAACCTTGAGGGTAGAAGCTTCAAGGCAGATGCTGGAAGACATGGATGATCAAATCAAATCAATAAGCCAAGACATCCAAGCCGCCAAGGACAGACAGAAGGCTTACGCGGACTTGAAACGGCAAGATAGATCCTTCGTTGAAGGTGATATGGTCTTCATCCGCGTATGCCCTAAAAAGAGTTCACTATTCTTGGGAGAGTACAAAAAGCTAAGTCCAAGGTATTGTGGACCTTATAAGATCACTAAGTGCCTAGGACATAATGCTTACACACTACAGCTACCCGCAACCCTAAAAGTTCATAATGTATTCCACGTTAGCCTATTGAAAAAGTATCTACCTAATCCAAATCATGTACTTGATGATCAGCAAGTTGCAATGCCTAGCAAAGGAGTTCTTGAGCTACGGCATGATAGAGTCCTAGATGTCAAGGAGAGGCATTTGAGGTCAAGGACCTTGAAAGAATACCTCGTCCAGTGGAAAGATTATCCCAAAGAGGATGCCACCTGGATGGACGAAGATACTCTCAACCAACAATACCCCCGGTCCTCTCTAGATGAGAACATCTCGATTCCTCTAAGGGGGAGAGAATGTAATGAGCCATAGAAACCCTCCCCTAAAAATTTAAAAGAAAAGAAAAAAAAAATCTTTCATTAAGCTCAAATTTTTTTATCCCCCCCTCTCTCCCCGCCGACAGCAGTCAGGGGAGAGGGGAAGAGAGTGGGAGTGGTGGATTGGGAGGGGAGGCATGCAATCTCCAAGTGGAGGGGTAGCCATGCCACCTACCTCCTCCCCTCCCCTTGAATGCTTCTCCCCTCCCGAGGCAGAGGTGAAGGAGGATATCGAGAGAGGCTATGCCCTTGGAGACGTCGCTAACCTTCCCCCCAGCCACCGCACAGGGCCTCCGTTAAAGCCTCCCCGATCGCCTGGACAACAAGCGCTGCGCCACCTCCCTAGGCCCTCCCGAACGAGGCCTCTCCCCCCCCCTGCGATTAACTGCAACAGCAGCCTCTGCTGGCGGCCGCTCCGCCACCCAGCTTCCCACGTGACACTTTTTCCCCCGTCTGCGGAAACGGCCCTGGGGCCAACGACGATAGCCAACCCACCCCACCCCCACCCCCCCCCGGTGTCAGCTAGCGGACGACGGAGGCTACGGCCCTCCTTACGTCACCCCCCTTTTTAACTGAAGACGCGGGACCCTCCCTTGGCTCTCCAAAATAAACAACCTCCTTGTTTGGGCCATGAAGAGAAAAAGTAGAGGGAGAGGATAAAAAGAAGAGGGTGGGAGAGGAGAAAGAAGGTGAGAGAGAGAGAAGAGGAGAAAGAGGGAGAGAGAAGGAGAAGGTGAGAAGGAGTAAAAGAAAGAGAGAGAAAAAAAGGAGGTGGAAGAGCAAGAAGGAGGGAGAGGGAGAAGGGAAGGAGTAGGAGTGAAGGAGGAGTAAAGAGAGAGAAGGAGGAGAGGGTAAGAAGTAGAGGAAGGAGAGGATAAGAGGTAGAAGGAGGAGAGAAGTAGGAGGAGGAGAGCATAAGAAGTAGAAGGAGGGAAGAAAAAGAATAAGGGAGAGAAGAGGAAAGAAGAAGTGGGTAGAGGAGGTAGAAGAGCAAGAAGCAGGGAGAGAGAGAAGAGAAGGAGGAGTGAAGGAGGAGTGAAGGAGGGAGGAAAAGAAGGTAGTGAAAGAGGGAAGTAGAGGGGGAGTAGTAGAAGAAGAGAAGGAGTAGGAGAGAGGTAGAGGAAGAGAAAAAAAAGGAAGAGAAGAAGGAGAGGAGAAGAAGAAGGGAAAGGAGAGAGGTAGAGGAAGAAGAAGAAGAGGTAGAGGAAGAGAGGTAAGAAGTGGTAGAGAAAGGAAAAGAGAAAGGAGCAGAAGGAGAAAGAAGTGGGAGAAGGACAAGAAGAGAGGTAGAGAAAGAAGAGAGAAAAAGGGGGTAATCGCTACGAGTCACCAAAACCACTCTTCTGGCAACGAACCACATCCGGTGGTCTTCCCAACCGATCATGTCTAACCGAAACCGTTAAGGACCGGACTGCCCAATCTCCGCGAGGCGAATGGCTCCCAAGAAGAAAGTCACAGGAAGCATAGGCGCCCAAGCCACCTGTAATGCTGGAGGGACAAGCGGAACAACCAACGCAGCACACACGAATCAAGCCCAGGTTCTAAGCGTTAAAAAAATTAATTTAGAACTTAATTCTCGTGGAAGGGATAATGTCGTACATAAGGTTTTGTTTATTCTAAGAACTAAGTTGCATGCGCGAAACGGTAGAGGTTGATTTCCCATAAGATTTTACGCACGTAAAATGATAAGGTTAACGCCTTACCTCACAAGAAATGATAGCTTTTATTCACATAAAATGATAAGGTTATCGCCTTATTTCACATAAAATGATAGCTTTTTAACCAGTTCAATGCATGAATAGTCATTTAGAATTCACGTTACGCAATCATGGTTAAAAGAAACACATGAAATGTTAATTTCTATTCATAACATACACTTGCATCGTTAAGGGAAAAAAAAAAACTAGACTTCCATAGACGCAAGTCACATGTGATCTAGTGCATTAGAGATAAGTAGTCATTACCAGGAATAAAGAGAGATAAAGGCCGTTTAGGGGACAACTATACTAAACGCACAACGTGCATTATGGTTGGGAAATCCTGCATAGAACCGCACTAAGAGAATTGGAAGGATCGCATGCATCTAAACCGCATCTTGAAAGTTTAAATGAAAAATCATGTATTGCCTCAGCTTGGCTAGAATTAGAGATTAAAAGACCCTAGGTTGGGTTGCGAATAAGGCATGTCCATTGCCTTGACTGACCAGCTAATGTTTGAGTTAGGGACTAAGATACCCTAAGAAAAAAAACCCAAGAAAAAGGGGCAAGTATAAGCCAACTTACGAAGACCATTTGCTCTTGTTGAAATTATTGGAATCTCGCCAAGCCGTGGAAAGACCCAAGATCGGGTACTGGGAGCATTTGGGAAAAATGAGTCACACCTTAGCAATCGGTCACACAAACGACCTCCGAAATGTTCGTGCTTGTACTTAGGTACATTATTTGATCTCTTTGCTCAAAGAACTAATTCAAGGAAAAAATTTTAACGCTCCAGGTTGAAAGCCTGGAGGGAGAGACAGGATCAGTTACCTCCGACGGCCTGCCTGGCCCTATCCAAGGGGGTTGTTAGCCATGCCGGGTATTTGGACCTAACCCGCCACGAGAGGTCTCTCTGTGGGTACTACTTGGAGCGGGAGGACGCTTGGGTGCCAGGGGAGGCTTTGGTTGTAAATCCCTTGCCTCCGGATCCTGCGCAAGGTACCGACGTGACTCGAGATGGGATCTTGAGGCCTGTGTACTAGTCAACGGGCGGAACTTGGAGCAACAATCCTGTAGATTGCTGGGCTAGCCTTCGGGCGTTATATTAGATATACTCCAGGATCTTTTTTTATAAGGAGCAGTTATTAAAGAAAAAGGAACTTGCTTGGCATTGTTTTTGTGTCAGTGCCTAAGTTACGTGAAGGAACTCGTGATTAATTTGTTTAATTAAGGAAGCTGATTTTGCATGTCAAAACATAATGTGTTAGGTAATTAGATAACTAAAGCAAACTGAGGAAAGTGCGGTGGACGTGACTCAGGTCCGTCACTCATGAACTGTCTCATAAACAATAACTTTATCATCCTGCAAATCATGTGCATCCAACAAGTCACCAATCTCCATTTGAGTCCCTGCATCATGTAAAACATGATCTTCATAAACCTCTTTAGGTACATTGAGAAAATCTACAGATGCAATGGCTGAATTTTCCAGTACAGGATCTTCCAAGGCATCTATGCCTATCTCAATATAAGACTACAACTTATCATGAATGCGGGCTATTCCATCTCCCACTTAAGGTACAGTGCCAGTATTAACAATTTCCATTTCTGGGGATCGGATGGGTCAAAAACAGCTAATTCGTGATCTTGGCTACTTGCTCTTCTTTTTGCTCTCTTGTTTGTTATCTTATTTTTACCCCTAACTGACCTCTTTCATAACATGCTCAGGAGGTGGTTGATTTGTAGCTTTAGGTTGATTCGCACTTTTTCTTGTCACTCTTTTAGATGTTCTTGCATTATCTTCATCTCGTTTTCGTTTCTCTTCCACAAGTACATCTGTATTTTGTACCTTTGCTAAATAATGAAGTTCATGAAGAAGAGGATGCCACTAATGAAGGATTCTATGATCCCATGGATGGGATTCCATTTGATCCGAGTGGTACTCATGGTTCTCATTCTTCCTTATATACTATTTCACATGATACATGGACCGGATGCAAAGGGAAAAATACACTTAGACTCAAAGGTATCATTAATGGCAAGGATCCTTGAACAGTCATCAATAAATGTGACAAAGTATTTGTTGCCACCAAGAGATACATTCTGTGTAGGCCCCCAAACATCTGTGTGTACTACATCAAGTATATTTCTGCTCACTTCTCTATCATGTGAGAAGGGTTGTCTCGCTTGCTTACCAAACTGGCATGCTTCACAAATTTTATGCAATTTTGCAACTCTAAAAGAGGGCAACCCTGTAACCAATAGGGATCAAACCACAAGCCAAAGCCCAACATTATTCTAACCACCAAGGCATTGTAATGCATAAACTGAGCATAAGTAGCACCTCATAGCAATGATGTATCACATGATACTCATGTAAAGTATTCATCAACTGGAAACCACATGTAACTTATGCCATTATACTTCTCTTACATCACGTACAAATATGCAATGCATACTATCCATGTATCCCATGCATGCCTTGTAAATGTACATCACATCCAAAGATACATTCCATGTATTTCATACGTACTAGCAGCCTTGCAAACATATAGTTTCAAAAGCCTAGGTGCAAACCATACACAGCTGCATACCAACTCAAAATGACTATACATTGAATAGTGATCCACTACATAACCAAGCTAACCATCACTAGGGGTATGGACATGCAACCTCCCCCTTGATCAAGCCACGACCAAGGTGCCTTGGAGAGAACCTAAGGACAATGCCGATCATACCAACTCCTAAAAATAGAGAAGGGTCATAATAGATCTTAGTGCCTATTAATGTCTCGTAGTAGCATACAAAATCATCTTATCAAAAATGCCTCTAAACATATGTGACCATGGATTCCCCGCCTTTGGCCAAGACCGCCGAAGTGTCCCCTCATGTAAGCTCAAGACTAGGAGCCAAGCCTACTTGTTGTCAAAGAAACACCTCATCATGAACCTGGATGTCAATCCCAACTCGAAGATTTGAATCTGCCAAACTTCGGTCGATGTGTTAAGAACGTCTCTCTCTAGAACCTGTGTACCTATATACATGTATAGATAAGGCTTGGCTGCCCCATCTCACCACCCTCTTACACTCCCTCTCTAGCACTGAATAGTTGTAAGGAATGACCACATCACCTAGACTAGAAAACACCTGAGAAAGAAGCAATCAAGCCCTTCCCACACGATCTGAAGAAGTGGATTCTTTCTGCGTCCTAGACTTTGCCTTGGCCGAAGTATCAGAGAGTCAGTCTGAGGAAGAGGATGATGTGCCGAAGGAGACCCCATCTTGCTTCTTCTTCTGCGAGGCTGCTAACTCCTTGCAGTCCTTCCGCAAGTGACCCTTCTTACCACAGTGATAACAATGGATCTTTGACTTCATCCTGTCACCCCTCTCTAAAGTTGTAAAGGCCCCACTGGAACCACCATAATGAGATGGAACTTGTGCATCTATATACCTGTATAGATGAGGCTTGGTTGCCCCATCTCACCACTCTCTCACACTCCCTCTCTAGCACCAGAGAGTTGTGAGGAATGACCGCATCACCTGGACTAGAAAGCACCTAAAAAAGCCCTTCCCACGATTTGAAGGGATGGATCTCTTCCGCGCTGTGGACTTTGCCTTGGCCGAAGGATCAAAGTCGGAGTCTGAGGAAGAGGATGACGCATCGAAGGAAGCCACATCCCGCTTCTTCTTCTTCCATAAGGCTGCTAACACCTTGCAATCCTTCCGCAAGTGATCCTTCTTACCACAGTGATAACAATGGGTCTTCGACTTCTTCCTGTCACCCCTCTCTGAAGCTGTAAAGGCCTCAATAGAACCGCCATAATAAGATGAGAGCCTCCCCTATAAACGCAAAGATGTCTCATGCTCAAGCAGCATCGAGAACGTGTAAAGCTCACAGGTGTAGAGGATGTCTTCGCCCTCAAAGCATTCGGCACTCCATCAAACTCTAGTGGAAAATGAAAACTTCTCCGAAGAATCCTTGGTAAATTGAGCCATATGCTCCATGACTTCCTTGGTCTGCATGTTTGATTGAACTAACAATTCAACCCCCTGATCCAATTTAGAAACAAATTCCATATGTCTAATGGAATGCCTAGTCTCGTGGCTACAAAGAGTAGCATTAAGAGTACTATAAGCGCTATATTCTTGTGAATCTTCCTCATCTTGATGTGCCTCAAGTATTGCCTCACAAGCTTCTCTAATTTGTTGTTGAGCATCATCATTAGGCTTGTTACCAATTCCATATGTCTAATGGAATGCCTAGTCTCATGGCTACAAAGAGTGGAATTAAGAGTACTATAAGCGCCATATTCTTGTGAATCTTCCCCATCTTGACGTGCCTCAAGTATTGCCTCACGTGCTTCTCTAATTTGTTGCTGAACATCATCATTAGGCTTTAGTTCTTTTCTTTGTTTCCAACCATTTCTACTCACTAGTACACTGCAATCCTAGTAGACCTATTACAAAAATGGCTATAACTTTTGACCCAACATCGGAATCAAAAACTTTTTTATGGAAATCGAAGCCCACAAATAGCGCTTCATGATGAGCTATAGTACTCAAATTCAAATTCAAAACAGAATATTTTGGGAATATTCTTTTACTACTCTCTAAAACAGTCCTGCACCCTGTAAAAACACTGTTTTAGTGTATCCACCTCTCCCAGGTCAAAGATAAGGCTCGTGATAGAACCCATCATATAAACCTGAATCATGATCTTCAAAATTTCAAAATCACTAACTAGGATGACCTTGAAGTGAAGTTGATTGAATGTCAACAACTTTTTGCTTAATTCTCCACCACATGGGCTCCTAAGTCCTCTGATGACCACGCCACTTTGTTCCTAAACAAGCGCCTAGAAAATACTTTCATTTTGTGCAGCAAGTGATTTCACAACTCACTATGCCCACATTCTATGAATTTGAGTATCGGTTTATACATTACACTAGCCTCTTCGATCAATTTTATAGCATGTCCTCCATAGAGGGGACTCTCACTGCTGTTTCTCACAAGGGGCAGCAAGAAAAAGGCAAGAAACCTCAAAATTCCACTCAAAACTCAAATCAAAATCAAAATTAGAACTCCTAATCATCCCTTGAACTTAGTTAGCAAAGTATATCTAAGAAAAATGGATATTGTCAATATTGTCAAAAAATTGGCCATTTTAACAAGAAGTATCGATCAAAGGCCAGAGGCACACAACCTAAACCCAAGAATCAAACCCCCACCCCTTAGTTGAGTAACCCCCAGCAAGGAAGGTAAGGTAGTGGCAACCAAAATTAAGGGCAGTAGCGAGGCCAAACGCACACTGCCTTCGATCAACCATTACAAAGATGCCCTCGTTTGTGGATAGTGGAGCCACTAACCATACAACTCCTCATAGAGTGGTTACAAGATGTCCGAGATAAAGGGGGATCGGTCACCATTGGTGACAAGTATTCAATGCCAGTTTGTGGTATGGGCATCATACCTCTATTACTAAACCATTAGGCCAAAGGTCAATTTCATCCTTTATAGTCTAGATTTTGGGTCTAATCTTCTTTCTGTTTATGTTATTGCACTCCCCTTTCTCCCCCTACCCTCCCTCCCTCTACCCCTCTTATCTCTCTCTATGTGTGCTCACAGGTGTATGCTGAGCTAGAAATTGCATTATATACTAGCTCTTTATTACATCCCCAAAAAAGACTTATTACTAGAAATATCATTAAATGCTTTAATCTTGCCGATAATATTTAATTAAGTTATTAATCAAATATGCAAGCTTATTTAGCAAATGTGATGCACATGATAGTTATTTCGTGGTAACAAACCAAGGATACCGAGGATACAATGGGTGCCAAATGTAAAAGTTATAATAAGTTATGTCTAACCGGTACTAAGTGGTACTCAATGTCAAATTTGGGCCTAGACCAATTCATTGGCCACTAATGTCAATGGTGCCATTAGAGACTAGGCATTAATTAATTAATTAATGCCAATCTAAGAGTTAATAATTACTCAAGGATACTTGGAAAACAAATCGACCTAGCCAATTTAATTATTGGCTCGTAAAATTAATTTTTTAGACACTAAAATAATTTTTAAATTAATTTTTACAATTAATATTTTGAAATTTAATTTAATAAGCTCGATAATGCTGAAAAATGAGATTAGAAGCTTGCCACTTGGCAAAACTTGCTCATGCAAGTGAAAAAAACGTTTTTAAGGGCTGATAGAAGTCTATTCCAACCATTGTGAGAGAAAATAAGGTTGTTAGAGAGCAAGGAGAGACTCCTAATGTGATTTGCAACTAAGAAGGATCAATCCTACAACATATGATAGCAATTTAGAGCCCTCCAGGAACAAGTGACAACAGCCCAAGGTCCTTCTCAAGCAGGTGACAGCAAACAGAAGAGGGTAGCAATCTTTCTAGTGGTCCTAAGCTGTAGGTGACAGCTTCCATAGCTATTTGAGCAAGGCAGTAGTAGCTTTTCAATGTTTCTTGCAATGAAACTCTGAAATTTCTCTCTCCATAACATTCTCTCTCATCCTCCAACCATTTCGCAAGTTATATCAGCATTTTCCAACAGTTTGAGCCATCATAGGAAGAGATTTCGGTCAATCTCTGTTGTAACCCTAATTCACAATAAAAATTAGGGTTTTGACAGCCATCTCAGAATGCTGCTCAAAATTGAGGGCCTAGGACTTGAATTCCAAAGCTGAAAATGAGAAATTTCAAGGAGATTCAAAAGGTCAGTCAGCCAATATCAGATTTGGAGTTGAATTTGTCTTTTTGATTTGAGACAGTATGGTTGGTCATCTGAAAGACACAACTCTATTTAACATTGCCAAGTTGGATGGTACTAACTATGGGTATTGGAAGTCCCAAATATGACAGGATTTGGTGCAGAAGTTGCAAATTAAACCCTTGCGTTTCAAGGGTGTTAAACCTAAGGATATGGATGATGATGTTTAGATGGAAGTTGATGAGCTATGCAAGTCTACCATTATTTTATCACTCTTAGAAGAGGTCCATCATAATGTTGTTGAAGATGAAAATCAGAGTGCATGGGATTTATGGGAGAAGATTCAGGGAGCTCTATGGGTGAAGGCCAATCCGCAAGCAAACCAAGGGGTAAATTGGTTTGGAGGCTTACTAGCCAATTTTGACAACAAGAGACACTTGGATTTGTTAGCCTGCTCTATTTCATTGTCAGTCTGTCATCTCCTGGTTGTGAGCTCCTATCAGAGTCTGGCAAGAGACAGAGGAGCTCTGTCAGTTTGTGTGTTGCTGTTTTTGTTGTGCGTTTCCTTGTCGGGTGGCAATCGGCCATTTTAGGTCTCTTTTGTGGTGCAATCGGCCAGTTTTGGACCAGGTCGGCCAGTTTGTAGGCTTTGGGGGCTAGATATAGCAACCCCCCCCATCAGTCCCATACACTGTTATGCAGATTTCAGCACACTCCCTCCTCTCCCATTCCAGCATTGGTGTTGCCATTGTTTACAGACTGATCTGGTGCCCTCACTGACGCTCCGGGCTGAGTGCAGGGACTGATCAGTCCACGCCTTTGTATTCAGCATTCATCTCAGTCAGTGCAGATTTTCTTCCTTCATTTTCTGCTTTCTCTCTCTTCCTCTGTGTTCATGTTTCTTCTTCCGTTGCGCACTCCGACATGGTATCAGAGCCTAACTGAGAGCACGGAGGAGCTTCCATCAATAGAGAGACACCATCCCCTTCGTCTACTACTGCCAGTTCTTCCCCATCAGCCAGACGGCTCTTCCTGCAAGTTCCAACCCTTGCGTTTGCTGCAAGCGCCTTCTCCAATGGCTGCCACGTCATCGTCTACCTCCTGGTTGCATTTTGCTGCAAAGCGGCCTTCTATCAGCTGGGTGACACTCCTCCTGGTGGCGTTTTGTTCTTCAGGCGGTTTTCTCCTCATTTGGCAGCCCTATTCTTGCAGGTAACTCCACCCCAGGCTGCATTTTGGTGTCTGACGACTTCTACATCAGCGTTTGCATCATCTCCAGTTGCGTTTACAGCTTCTGGTGTTTGGCGACCTCAGTTTCTTGCCGTTCACAGTCTAATTGGTGGTTGGTGACCCTTCTGGTGGTTATCACTCGGCATCGGCAAACTTTCTTTGGTGTGTTTGGTGTTTGCAGATTTGGAAGATGTCTTACCAGTTTTCAAGCTTCGATGACTCAGAGGATGAGCTTCTTTCTCCTCATTCCTCTGATCGGAGACGGGATTATCAGGAGTTTAGTGATCGACGACGGGAGGAGTCTCCTCGCACCCGCCGTCCTTCTTCAGTCCATGTATCTCAGAGGGTTCCATCTACCGTGAAGGTTCCATCAGCAAAGACTGCTTCAAATGTCCGTATGGCTTCCTTGATTCCCTCAATACAAGTGCCCATTCTCCCTTCCTTTCCGAAGGAAGACAAGTTGGATGGCTCCAACTACTCCCTCTAATCGTGCAAGGTGGAGTGCATCCTAGACACATTCGACCTATGGGAGCTTGTTTCTTCACCCATCGACCGTCCCCCAGTGGATCAATCACATGGGGCATCTATGGACCGTGCAGCCTTGTGGAATAGGCTCAACTCTCAAGCCCGTTCCTTTCTCTTTATAAGTCTTCATGACTCTGTTCTTGTTCATGTTCACACGCTACAGACCGCGGCGGAAGTGTGAAAGAAGCTTGCATCTTTGTATCAGCATAAGACGTTCACCCACAAGATTTCTTTGGAAAAGAAATTGTGAATGCTCAGTCTTGATGATTCTTCTTCCATGAAGGAGCACATCACGAAGATGGAAGATATGCGAGGCGAGTTGGCCTCTCTTGGTCGGGTGATTTCGTCCGAGGATATGGCGATGATTCTCTTGACTCAACTACCATCACCCCGGTATGATGTCTTCTATACCAGCCTCATCACCTCAAGGACCCGTGAGAAACTCCTATGGGAGGAACTTTCCCCGCTTGTCTTGGGGGATGACGAGCGTCTCAGAGAGGTGGGTGCCAGTGGCTCCACCAAAGCTTTTACTGCAGGTACTGGTGGCGGCAAAAAGAAGCAGCAGCCGAAGGGGAAGGCCAAGGACACGAAGGAGGAGGACAAGAAGGACGCGAAGGAGAAGAAGCCCAAGTGCCCACACTATGGGAAGGGCACTCATCCGGAGGAGAAGTGTTGGCAGAAATACCCCCATCTAAAGCCCAAGGAGAAGGACTCGAAGGCGGGCCACAGCCACGACAAAGTCTGCTTTTGTACATGTCTTTGTTGAGGAGGATACAGCCCTAGCTTCTACCACTCAGGAGAAGCCTTGGCTAGTAGACAACGGAGCATCTTCTCACATGACCTTTCGGCAGGATTGGCTTCAAGATCTTCGTTCAAGAGGAGGCACTGTCACCATTGGTGACAACTCTACAATTCCTGTTTGAGGCGTGGGGACTTTACCTATGTTTTCAGATAGGCGGTCTTCTTCCGCCAAAGTTCTTTATGTACCTGATTTGGGCTTTAACCTATTGTCTGTGCATGGTCTTACTCAGCTAGGTAACCAAGTCATTTTTACCCAGGATGCGGTCACAATGAAGGATGATTCTACCGGCGATGCTCTTTGGATAGGTACATAGGAGGGTGGGCTTTATAAGCTCACAACCTTGGCTGCGAGGGCTTCCCACGAGCTTGGGCTGCTTTGGCATGCTGGTTACGGGCATCTGAACCTTGATGGGATACGGCGGGCTTCTAGGAGGAAGATGGTGGAGGGACTTCCCGATTTCCCTCCTCTTCACACTTTATGCCCCACCTGGTTAAGGGGCAAGCAGCATAGACAGCCTCACCCACAGGTTGCTTCCAGGAGAGCTTCTTCACCACTCGAGTTGATTCACACCGACCTTTGCGGACCTATGGGCACGGCCTCCCTTGGGAAGGCCAAGTATCTGATACTAATTGTGAACGACTTCAATCGTTACGTGTGGCCTTATTTCTTGGAGTACAAGAGCGAGGAGTACTCCTGTTTTTGCAAGTGGAAGGTGTTTGTGGAGACACAAACTACTTCCAAAGTTCGTGGCGTTCGAGCTGATCACGGTGGCGAGTTCACTTCTCACCTTTTCTCTCAGTTTTGCAGGGATCACGGCATTCAGATAGAGTATTCCCATCCGAACACACCATCAAAGAATGGTGTGATGGAGCGTGAGAATTGGACCATGGTGGAGATGGCCCAATCCATGCCGGAGCATAAGAGTCTATCTCATTCCCTTTGGGGTGAGGTGGTGGCTACAGCGGTGCATATTCGCAACCACTCTCCGACTTCGGCACTGCAGGACATGACTCCTTATGAGGCTTTCTTTGGGAGCAAGCCTTCCATGTCCCACTTTCGCATCTTTGGATGTGATGCTTTTGTCCATGTGGACAAGAACACGAGACAGACGAAGCTCGACTCTAAGTCGAGACAGCTTATCTTTGTGGGCTATAGCACGACCACGAAGGGATATCGGCTCTATGACCCGGCGACACAGAAGATTGAGGTGAGCAGGGATATGATCTTCGATGAGGCTTCAGCTTCCGAGGATCCAATTGATGGTTCTTTTACAGGTGCTTCTTCGTCATCAACAGACCCTCCCCATCTTCTTTCCCTACTCTTCCTTCCAGGATGCCTCTTAGCACCCCTCCTTCTTCTTTGGCTCTTCCCCCTCCTATTCCTCCTTCTGTTCCCTCTACTTCAGCTTCCCCTCCCCCTTTGGCGGATGTGACTCCTTCGAGTACTTCCACCCCTTCAGCCTCCCCTCAAGAGTCTTCTAGCAATACACAACCATCCAATGGGGAGCCTTCTTCAGAAGAGGAGGATCTCCCTTCCCTTGGTGAGGGGGAGTCCCTTTCTCTGACAGGTGCTTTGCAGGTTCCGGAGGCTACTCGGTCTCCCTCGCAGCAAGAGGAATCTCTCAGGCTTCCTTTGTGGTATCGCCGGCTTATGCAGGATTCAAGTGTTACTCACTTTCCTGCTTCTTCTACAGGTCCACACAGATCAGCTCGATTGCGGGCCCCGCGGGATAGTTCACTTTGTGTAAACTATGCTCTTATGTCCCACATTCTTCAAGATTCCGAACCTTCCACTGTTGAGGAGGCTCTTGCACAGGATGTTTGGAGACAAGCCATGCAGGCATAGCTCGATTCCATCGAGCAAAATCAAACTTGGGACCTTGTACCGCGTCCCAAGAAACGGAAGGTGATAGGTGTGAAATGGGTCTTTAAAACCAAGTATCTTGCAGATGGCTCCTTGGACAAGCACAAAACTAGGCTTGTTGCCAAGGACTTTGCACAGCGGGCGGGTTTGGATTACTTTGAGACTTTTGATCCTATAGCTGGGATGTCCAACATCCGAGTTCTTTTGGCTCTTGCAGCTCACCACCGTTGGCCTGTTTACCAAATGGACGTTAAGTCAACCTTTCTGAATGGCATCCTTGAGGAGGAGATCTATGTTTCACAACCTCCAAGTTTTCTTGTGCACGGAAAGGAGGATCATGTCTACCGGTTGCGAAAGGCCCTTTGTGGCTTGAAGCAGGCTCCTCGTACTTGGTACTAGGGGATTGACCGCTTCTTTCTACAGAGTGGTTTTCAGTGCTCCGATCATTACCCCAACCTCTACTTTAGGGTTTTGGGTGACCTTTGTGTTTTGCTGATCTTGTATGTGGATGATCTTATTATTACAGGGAGCGACACTCAACAGGTGGAGCACACTCGGTCTATTCTACGGTAGGAGTTTGACATGGCGGATCTAGGGATCCTTCACTTCTTTCTTGGTCTGGAGATCTATCAGATGGCACAGGGCATCTTTATCTCACAACACAGGTATATTTCCGAGCTTCTTTCGGAATTTGGTATGGCCAAGTGTCGACCTATTTCATGCCCCATGGACCCTGAGTCCAAGCTTTTGGCAGATGGAGTTCCCCTTACAGATCCCACCCGTTACAGGTGCCTTGTTGACTCACTTATCTGGCTTATTCACACTCCGCCGGATATCTCTTTTGTAGTGGCTTTGTTGTCTTCTTTTCTGAAGACTCCTACTCAGGATCATTGGAGGGCAGCCTTGCGTGTCCTTCAATATTTGCAGGGGACTCGATCCTATAGAATCATGTATGGAGATGGAACCACTCTTTCTGGCTAGAGTGATTCTAATTGGGCAGGTGATGTGAATTCGCGACGATCCACTAAAGGTTATGCTTTCACCCTTGGATCCGGTGCAGGCTCTTGGAGCAGCAAGAAGCAGCCTACTGTGGCACTTTCTTCTACAGAGGCTAAGTATCGGGCCTTATGTTCGACCACTATGGAAGCAGTTTGGCTCCATTGTATGCTGGCGGGGATTGGCTTTTCCTCAACAGGACCTACCGAGCTGCGCATGGACAACCAGAGTGCCCTTGCTCTAGCAAAGAACCTGGTGTTTCATGCTCGCACGAAGCACATTAAGGTTCAATACCACTATGTTCAAGAGCGGATCATGGATTCAGAGCTGGCGGTGGCCTACTGTCCCACGATGGACAATGCAGTTGATCTCTTCACGAAGTCTTTACCTCAGGCTTCTTTGCTTCATCACATGCCGATGTTAGGTCTTCAGACCCTCCCAGGATCTGAGAGGGGGTGTTAGCCTGTTCTATTTCATTGTCAGTCTGTCATCTCCTGGTTGTGAGCTCCTGTCAGAGTCTAGCAGGAGACAGAGGAGCTCTGTCAGTTTGTGTGTTACTGTTTTTGTTGTGCATTTTCTTCTCGGGTGGCAGTCGGCCATTTTAGGCCTCTTTTGTGGTGCAGTCTGCCGGTATAGGCCAGGTCGGCCAGTTTTGGGCCAAGTCAGCCAGTTTGGAGGCTGGGGGGGCTATATATAGCAAGCCCCCCCCTCCCATTAGTCCCATACACTGTTATGCAGATTTCAGCACTCTCTGTCATCTCCTGGTTGTGAGCTCCTGTCAGAGTCTGGCAGGAGACAGAGGAGCTCTGTCAGTTTGTGTGTTACTGTTTTTGTTGTGCATTTTTTTCTCGGGTGGCAGTCGGCCATTTTAGGTCTCTTTTGTGGTGCATACAGTCGGTCAGTATAGGCCAGGTCAGCCAATTTTGGGCCAGGTCAGCCAGTTTGGAGGCTAGGGGGGCTATATATAGCAGCCCCCCCCCATTAGTCCCATACACTGTTATGCAGATTTCAGCACACTCTCCCTCCTCTCCCATTCCAGCATTGGAGCTGCCATTGTTTCTAGCCTGATCTGGTGCCCTCACTAATGCTCCAGGCTGCGTGTAAGGACTGATCAATCCACACCTTTGTATTCAGCATTCATCTCAGTCAGTGCAAATTTGCTTCCTTCATTTTCTGCTTTCTCTCTCTTCCTCTGTGTTCGTGTTTCTTCTTCCATTGCACACTCCAATAGAATTAGCAAAGGAGATCAAAGGATCTCAATTGTACACCTTCCATTTGCAATATAAGATAAAGAAATACCGCAAGGGGAGCCAATTTAAGTGTCCAATGTCCAAGATTAAAGCGTTAAAAGTGTGCATTTTCAGTTTATGCGAATTTTATGCTTGCTGTAATTACTGTTAAATCAGGTTACTATCTAAGAAGGAAGGCTGGTTTCAGCTATCCACACCCATTCCCAATGGTTATCTCAATTTGACTTTGTTGTCCATCAGCTAGGTGCTGGCTACCAGCCTTGCTCCAGCCATTGGTGGCAGTACTCAGCCCTCACCACGGCATGTGTTTACTACTGGCCAACTATGCCTCGCCTATCAAGCGGCAGTTTTCAGGCTTCATCTTCTGCCTACGAGTGATCTACTACCTACGTTTGCTTCAGCTAAGCATCCACAATCTGTGTTTGCACTTCGGCTGCTATCGCCAACCCGTCAAGTCATCTTCTTCAGCTGTGTTTTCAGATTACAGCAGTCACCCATATCACTTTGGCAATAGAATGTTCAGCCTGCTGCCCATTATTCAAGGTGTGCCTCACGTGTTTGGCCTAATCAAAACTCTCCATATCTATATTTGTTGCTGCTATACACATTTGGAGGCTGTCTGCTGCATCTCGGGATCCATACAGAGAGTACTGCACACTCTTTAGCTCATATCTTTTGCCTCTGAATTCAAAGAAACAAGAGTTCGAGGTTCATGGTTCGCCTTGCATAGAGTGTTATTTGCATTGAGCATTGTATTCATTTATTTATCGTCAATGTTCATTGTCTTTGAGTTAACCTAATCCTACCATGTTCTTTTATCAATTTGTGCTTTGTCATACAATTGTGTCTATATTCTGTGTTTGATTATTTCTATACTATATGTGCCCCCCTCTCCTTCCCTTGTTATCTTAATATTATCCAATCATTAGATTGTTGGGCTCTCAACTTACAATTTGGGTTCAAATCTCCCATTTGTTCTCATTTTTTGCATTCTATATGCCAAATGGGCTGCTTTACAAGAGGCTGGTGGCCTAGGTTCCATCTCCCATTTATTCTCATCTTTCATATTGTAATTGACAGCTAGGATGCTTTGAGAAAAGAATCTAAGCTCTACCCAAACTTGAGAGTCAATATGCCTTACTTTCATTGCTTACAAGCAAAAGCAAAGAACAAAATGTTTTTTCAAATCATAGCTCTTTGAAAAAATCAAATCATTAATTGTTGTACATATGAACAGCACCATCTTTTTTCAATAAATGGAAGTTATAAGGAGATTCTATAGTAATTTGAAATATAGTTACCTGTCCTTAACAAAGAGCTGCCAAAGAAACCTTGCGGAGATTCTAAATCGCTGTCACAAACCTCACAATCTCTCTCTCAAAAGGTTGCCTTAAAAGCTTTTCTCTCAAGGACATGCATATGTTGTCCCTTTGGCATCATCAAGTTCCCTAATATCTACAAGAAGCTACCAACCAAAACAAATCTACAGCCCATGAAGATCTCTAAACGTAAGGTAGAGACTTCATTGCAGAAACCCTCCTCAATTGTGATCATCCTCAACCAATACCCACAGCGTGTGCTGGTAGAAAGTTGTTCCCAAAAACAAGTCTGCAGCACATACATGCAGATACAATGCAAAGGCTGGGAATGTATGATGACGCTTGATGACATTCTGATTGGAGTATATGACATTCTGATTGAAATAATAGTCTAGCACTTGCCCAAATTTTGGGCATTTCACATGATACAAACACAATAACAAACCGGAAAAAAAATATATGTCATTGTGAAAATGGAACAAATGAAGGAGGTGCCACTAGATTAAAAAGGCAGCTGAGGGTGGTTTCAAAGAAGCACAAACCTGTAGATTGTCAAATGACACCTCTATGGGACCCTTCAGGTGAAAAGGGTCCAGAACTGATCCGAGGATTTCTGTGTTCCATAAGGCTTCCGCAACCTCGATTCCACCACCATCGAAATCCAAATTCAAATCACCAAGACGCTGCCAGGCTTCTACTTCATCTAAGAATTTTGCAGGAAAGACACGCTTCCCAATTTGCAACTCCAGCTCATGAAAGATGGTCCGGGTGAACCTGGCATTCTCAATGTCAACATTAGATATGCGAATGCCTTCAAGGTCCCAGTTTTTTATCACGCTTATTTTCTCGACTACTTCCTGCAGCGATCAAAGACGCCTGTCTGATGAAAACAAAATCACACAAACCTGAAAGACAATAAAGATTTGTTTTCTATACGGAACAGAAGACGCACATGAACAGGAGGAAAGAGGCATGGATGCACAATTGTTCAATGAGAAAATACTGTACCGCTACAGAGTTATATGTAAAGGTGAAGGGCGGGGCTGCTGAGAACGAAGAGGACCGGGCAGCGAAGGCAAGGGCAACTTCCCCACACCACCACCACAGTAAACACAGGAATCGGCAATAGCAAGTCATCTCTCTCTCTCTATCTCTCCACGGTCGTCAGAGCTTCCATAAGTGTCGTACAGGCAAGGCATAACAGCGTAACTTACCCATTCATTAGCCAGAAAATGAAAATCTCTCAATCTCTCTCTATATATATATATACATATTCTTATTGTGTCGTGCTGTGCGTGCATAAGCACGAGAGACTAGAGTAGTACCTTCGTTTCGTTTTCTCCAAATGATCCGATCCATAGAGTTAGGCCACATTTAAACCCTTCACGGGGAAAAAGGGGGGATAATGGTTAAATTTTTTGCAAATTTTTTTATTAACCTCTCTCCTCAGCCGATGCATGGAAGGGAGAGGGAGTATGAGTGTGGGAAAAGCTAGAGTAGTGGAGTGCATGGGGGAGGGAGGAGGCATGTAGAGCCACGTGTGTAGCTATCTTCCCCCCCCTCCCCCTCCCCCCCCCTTAAGCTTAAGGAAGGGAGAGGGGATCATGGAGACTGCGCCGTGCTGCTGCCGCCATATCGCCGCCACAGGCCACTGTCGCCAGGCCGCTACTGTCACGCCACCTCCACCATCATCATCATCGCCATCAACATAATCATTATCCTCATCATCATCTCCTCCATCAAATTCTTCTCTCTCCACGTTTCTGTTAGAAGACAGAAACTTAGAAGCTTCTAATTTTAAGCTTCCTTAAGTCCCGTTCCCTCGTGCCTTCCCTGGGAACTTTAAAGCCAAGTCTCCAAGCACTGTGTCCTGCACGGGAGAGGGAGATCGCAGACTGTGAGACTTCAGGACATGCGAGTAATCAAAGGAGGAGTTGCTGCAACAAAATACACTGCATAGATGGCTCCGAAGCTAAAGACGCGAAGCGCACATGCGGGAGCTTCCACTCCAAGTTCGCGTGTGGATAACACCCCGAACCTCAATGCCCAGGTTTCAATTGTATTCTCACATGAGAGGGATGAGGAAAATTTAAATGCATTTATCCATTCATTTTACAAGGTTTAGTGCATGCCGATTAATTGAAATTGCTCGCACTCCCGTCAACAAGGGTAGCTACAATCTTCTTGAATGATAATGCATAAATTAGAAGAGGATATCGTGCTAAGAAAGATAGAGCTTATGTCGCATGTTGCACTTATGATTCAAGTTCATGGACGTGATTCGTATAGAATATAATCTTAGACGCCCATTGAATGCCCAAAGAATCGCAATGCATGGAAAGGAAACTATGAACTTTGCAAATTGCATGCGAGGATGCTTGCATTTTAAGTCGGTTAAGTGCTAAAGGAGAGATAAATTAAATGTCGGGCTCATGGTATTTGATCATGCATGGACTTCTTTTATCGAAGTTTGTATTTAGAAAATGATGCATTTCATATTAAGGCTTGAATTCAATGCATTAAGCGAACGGTTATGAGCATAGTTCTTGATGAAATTCAACGTAGGTTTTTATACGAGTTAGCCCTAAATTGTCAATCATTATAGTTTAGGCAAGGAAAAGAAATGGTCATTGTACATCTTATAGTTGCATAGAAGGAAAAAGTCTATGAATCGCATAATTGCATGGAATGTTGTATCTTGAATTTATTTATTTACATCTCTTAGGAGAAGTATTTGCATCTCTTCTCAGGAAATATCACCTCTTGTCGCGCAAGACAATTAGATCGATCTAGGTAAATCGCTTGTAATAGTATAACCCACATGGGATTCATAAAAGCATAAATAGTTATAGTACGACAAATACCTCAAAGTGCTAGGTAGGGTTTAGTTACGTTAAAAATTCTGCCTAGTATCGCATTTGGGATGCCAAGTCAAGACTTTCAATCCCAAAGGTCCTACCCACATTCACGGAATGTTAAGGTTAGTTAGACTCCCATGCAATAACGATCTAGGGATTTTACCCTAAAGATCTATTGACCAAATACTAAACTTCCATTTGAATTTAGAAACCCTAGGGCCAAACGTTGTCGGCCTAGTAGAGTTAGGGTTGGGTTGGGTTGGGTTAAGAGGACATCCCAAATCCTACATCTTGACCCAAAGGCATTTTTGACCAAGTAATACCGTGTGATGGGAAAAATAATCCCACAAGATAGGTGCGACACCTATGCAACAAGTTGCAACGTCACATGGTTTTGTGTTAAATCACAAAATAGAAGTGCCACTCCTTAGAACGAGGGTTAGCAGATTCTAAGTGCAAGTCTAATTTTCTAGAGGATGAGTAGATATCCTACTACATCATCCTTCTTTGAGGCTGATTTGCCAAGTTAGGGTAATTATGAATTGCCTAGCAAGAAATTGATCAATCAAGTTAGGGCGACAAGGTTGCCCAGGATTTATTGTCTTTAAAGGAAACCTAAGATATTTGTTAATTTAGGTTAACAGGGTATGAACTCTAACCCAAGGATAAAAGGCTAAACAAGCAACGACACCCTTGGGATCTCGCCAAGTTGCAATTGATCCCGGATCGAATGCTAGATGCATTCGGAGAGAAGGAATTATACCTTAGCAGTTGGCCAAACAAACGACCACTGGATTGATTGTGTTTGTACAGTTAGGAGCATTGTTTGTACTTCTTTGCTCAAAGAATTAAAGTTGGAAAAATAATTAATGCTTCAGGTTCAAGGCTTGGAGGGAGAGCCAGCATCAGTTAGCCCCGATTGTCTGCCTGACCCTATCCAAGGGGGTTGTTAGCCGCGCAGGGTATGTGGACCGAACCCACCGCGAGAGGTCTCTCCGTGGGTGCTACTTGGAGCAGGAGGACGCTTGGGTGCTAGGGAGGGCTCTGGCCGTAAATTCCTTGCCTCCGGGTCCTACACAAGAGGCCGACGTGACTCGGGATTGGATCTCGAGGCCCGCATACTAGTCTACGGGCGGAAACTTGGAATAGCGATCCCTGAGGATTGCTGGAATTGCCTTCGGGCGGATTATGGAATTGCCTTTGAGCGGATTATGGAATTGCCTTCGGGCGGATTATGGAATTGCCTTTGAGCGGATTATGGAATAGCCTTCGGGCTGGATTATATGATGTATTCCATAGACTAATAAATAAGATCAATTGTTGAAAAGGAACTTGTTTAACATTGTTTTTTTGTGTCAATGCTTAAGTTACGTGAAGGAACCGGCGATTAATTGGCTAATTAAGGAAGTTGTTTTTGCTTGTCAAACTAAATGTGGTAGGTAATTAGACAACTAAAGCAACCTTGAGGAAAGTGCAGTGGATGAGACCATGGGTTCGTCCTACGGAAGGGTGGTCCCAGTTGGTTGGGAACTTTTCTCAAAGGAATTGACAACGACGAAAACGATTACCTAGAATCTAGGAAGCTAGAGTCCCGATTTATACTATTTTAGGGGAACCAAATGGGACTATGCCTTATGGGCAGAGAGGTCGAGCTTCGCATCCCTCTCGTTTTTCATTCTCCTTGAACCAAGTGCAGCATGAATCCGCTTCGACCCTGAGGTTTCTGCGTAAAGTAGTTCGCATGGGGTTCGACGCAAGCTACCATTTTAGGAATTTGACCACTTGGAAAACCCTGATTCAGGTCAGTCCTATAAGTGGGAATGGCCGAAATGCTTCCGCTTCATGGCAGACTTGGGAAGACCTAGATCGCAAACCCCGTGACATTCCGTGGAAGTGCCGGGCGGCACTTTCTGGACTCTCTTCCCAATGGGCTGCTAAGACGTGTCCTACAAGTGAACAAGTAGACACGTTACAGTTGGTATCAGAGCGAACCAATGAGGATCTAATAATTTCATGGAAACTTAATGAGAAGAAATAAAGCAAATGTTGCTGTTAAGAACATTTCTTTACTTATTTACCGATGCTGGCCTGCAGAGTTACGAAGCATGGAACAAATTCTTAGTGTTCCAGGTTATGTTTATGATTGCGATGCGTGCTTTGACTTATCGACAGAGGATCGATATGATGAATATCCTAGACCGCATTTACAATCCTTCACCCCTGTACGTGGAACGGAGATGGATGGGTGATTCAGGAATTTATTACATAGCTTCCCATTGACTTGCGTACCTTCGAACCAACTTGAAGAGAATCAAGTGGGTGGAGGACTTAAAGATTGTGAAGCTGTTCATCTTTGTTCTAGCTCAAGCGAACGCAACCCTACATGTCGGCGGTCGAAAGGTCAAGCAGAACGCGTATGTGTACGAGGAAGTGACTCGAATAATCCTTGCCGACAAAATCAAGGTGTTGGGACGTTATGAGAAGAACAGGTATCAAATGAAAGGATACCCTAAGCTTCCTATGACCTATCGATTCCTGAAAATCCATGACCCCAATCCATACTATTACTCAGTTCCTGTAGCTAAATGTAACACAATCTTATTTTTCATGAATTAATGTATCAGCTTATTCCATTTCCCTAAAAATAATTGTACTCAGAAAGGGGTATGCCCATATGAATGAAATAGACTTTTTTTATCAATGACTGTCTTGGCTGTGAGTGTTGGTAAAGAAGTTAAGTGATTAGGTCACTTGACTATAAGGTGAACTGGGCATGTTAATAAAATGTGGGAAACATTTAGCAAGTTTTTAACGTAAAGAATTTTCAATGTCCAGGCACAACCTCAAGTGCAGATTCCTAGTCTGCCCCCTACACCAAGTACAACCATGATTCAAGAGAAGTTTCTTCTCAAGCAAATCAAGTCACCAGAATTCGATGGTAAGGGAAGGACCGTCCAAACTAATGCCGTCCATAGAGGATTACTCCGAAGCAACAGGTACTGCATCCACTAACCAAGCGATGCTCGCCAAACTGAAGCTTATCGGCGAAGCAAGGCTTTGGTGGAAGCAATGGTGTAGAGACCAAGGGATCTTGGAAGGGTCAGTTACTTGGGAGAAGCTTAAAAGAGCTGTGCGAGGGAGATATTTACCACCTGCCTACCGCACGCAGAAGATGAACGAGTTCTATGAACTGAAGCAGCTTGGTCTATCTCTTGATGTTTATTATTCAAATTTCGTCTCTCTTTTCAAGTACGCGCCACAAATGGACATGACACAACAGGTGTCAAAGTTTTGTGACGGGGATTAAACCCACCCATAAACACCCGCCTAGAATCAATGCGCCCAGCAGATCTACAGGATGCGCTCATTCGAGCTGCACCCATAATACAAGAAGTGCAGACCAGGCCAAGAAATAACAAGACTTGGTCTTACAAGAATCAGAGCAAAGGAGTGTATAGGTCTCAAGCTAAGAAAGCGCTAGGCCAAAGTCAGGCACAAGGAAGAAAGCTAGGGCGAATGCTACCAACAACTTCGTTCCTACCCAAGGTAATGGCCGCAATCTCCGTTGCTTCCATTGCAATGAGCCTAGTCATTTTAAAAGGCAGTGTCCCAAGCTTAACGGAGGACAACGTCAAGGACTATTCCAAGGAACCGTTTGTGGCCAAGGAGCCATCATCATGGCCAGAGGGAGAACCTATAGTATTGCCAACAAGGAGCTGTGTGATGAAGAAGATCCAACCCTGAAAGCTAATATTGAGAGTGCAACAATTCATGCCGCCCTTCACAAGAAAGGCCCGAATCGCCAATTCTTGGTGATTCAAACACCATCGGATTACCAAGGTAAAAGTTTCAAAACCTTGATTGATTGTGGCAGTACACATTCCTTCATTTCACCAATCTGTGCAAGAAGGTTAGGAATAGCCACAATAGATGCACCTACCTTACTTGTGGAATTAGCAAATGGTTGTGAGGTCACTTGTACCAGGTAAACTGCCAAGGTGAAATTCCTACTGGGTGGAAAGTCGACTTCGGTCAGATTCAAGGTTATGAACCTAGGTATCCACGACGGAATGGATTGGCTTAAACCTAATGATGCCCACATCCACTGTGGAAAGGGCCAAGTCTCCTTTCGAAATTCTGAAGGAGAACTAGTCACAACTCAAGGAGAGGCAGCCAAAAATTCAACTGGCCAAAGCATCTCAGATAATTAAAGGAGTTAGAAAGGGGCTACCTATCTATTTGATTAAGCTAAATAAGCTAGATCAGAATCACGAGTTTAGGGAAGAACCTTCATGGCTAAATGAATACGCAGACGTATTTCCTGAAGAGCTGACAGAACTTCCTCCTCAAAGGGAAGTTGATCACGAAATCAAGCTAGCGCCAGGAGCCGCACCAATCGCAAAGAGACCATATAGGATATCCATCTCGGAATCGATTGAGCTGAAGGAGAAACTCAAGCAACTGTTAGACCAAGGCTATATCCGTCCTAGCAGTTCACCATGGGGAACTCCAATGCTGTTCCAGAAGAAGAAAGATGGAACGCTTCTGTTATGCATTGACTACAGAGGGTTGAATCAATCAACCACTAAGAACAAATACCCCATTCTAAGAATAGATGAACTTCTTGACCGTCTTCAAGGTGCGAAGATCTTCTCCAAGATTGATCTCAGGTCTGGATATTATCAGATAAGGATCAAGGAAGAAGATATCCCAAAGAAGGCATTCAACACAAGATATGGACACTTTGAGTTCCTAGTCATGTCATTCGGGCTAACAAATGCTCCTACTACCTTTAACAGGCTAATGCAGGATATCTTTAGGCCATATCTTGATGACTTCGTACTCGTCTTCTTTGATGATGCCCTAGTCTACTCCAAACAGGAAGAAGCCCCAGCTTCATATTGAATATCTGGGATTCATTGTATCGGCGGAAGGAATTCAGTGGATTCGGCCAAGGTCAGAGACGTTCTAGAGTGGCCAACACCAACAACTATCAAAGAAATACGCAGTTTTCTTAGATTGACAGGATGGTGCAGGGTCTTTATAAAAAACTATGCCTTGATTGCAGCACCTCTGACGGATCTACTGAAGAAGCAAACATCAATTGTATGGTCACCTACTGAACAGCCCAGCTTTGATAAACTAAAGCAAAGCTTGGTATCAGCACCTATCCTAAAACTTCCAGATCTTAGTAAGAGGTTTGAAGTGATAACTGATGCTAGCACACTTGCCTTAGGATGTGTGCTTATGCAAGAAGATCATCCTATAGCATACTCTTGGTGCGCAGATCGGTCGCAGTATGCTCACGTAGTGAATCCCGGAAGGTCCCCAAGAACAATGAACTCTAACTTTTTGCACAAAAAACAATGTAAAAAGCATGAACGACAAGAGCAAGAGACCAATTGGGTTCAATCTCCCCCCATGCCTTGTATGAGCGCTTCACAAAGCATGTATTTTATGTATATTTTCATCTTCATGCTCAATAATAGCCCAATTTACAAAAATATGACAAGCTTTTAGCTTTTGAGTTTGCTTTTACAAAAATAGGAAATAAAGCTAATGGACGGTGCCCATAGAGTCTGGCACGCCCAACACAATGTCCCAAATAGAAATAACATATCCGTGCGCATAGGCGCATACAAAATAATAATCAATAATCGATGCCTCAATAGACATAACAAAATATAGGCGTGATGCCTATCAAAATATAATCCATAGGTCGAATACTCGCTAGACTCCAATGCTTTCCTCCGCAACTGCTGCTATCTCTACACATCAACTGAAGCTCACAATCGTTAGTAAAATAATATAATTAAACTGACAAAAGTGAATACCTAGCAGTCTTCAGCTACATAAATAAATCAACTGGTTAGAAATAAATCATAACCTTAATTTATTACGAGTGCGCACTCTAAACTCATAAACGTTTATTAATTTAATATGCATTTTGCGGAATCACCCGCTATGGAATCACCCATGTACACACTAAATTAATGAAACGCCCGAAAAGGACAGGCGTCCCCATCAACTTCTCGCACAAAGAGTCCACTTTGTGTATGAGCCCCGGTCATCTAAGTTTACGGAATCCATCGTAAAACCTCACGGAATCCACCGTGGAATATGCCTCCTGGCATCATACCCCCGGGATGATTGTCTTGCATTAGTACGGCTCCTATTCCTGATCCGCTAGCATCAGTCACAACTAGAAAGAATGGTCTATTAAAGTCAGGCAACTGTAGAATAGGGGCATTGGTTAATGCATGTTTCAGTAAGTCAAAGGATTTCTGTTGATTTTCGGTCCATTGATAAACAATTCCTTTCTTGAGAAGTTTGGTTAATGGTAAAGCAAGTAATGAAAAATTACATACAAACTTCCTATAGAAACTAGCAAGACCAAGGAATGAGCGTAACTCATGCACGTTTTTAGGAACATGCCAATTCAATATTGCATCAATTTTCTTAGGATCAACTTTAATTCCTTCAGATGATACAATATGACCTAAATACTCAATTTCTGTCTTAAAGAATTCACTCTTTTCAGGATTTGCATACAGTTGATTTTCTTTCAATAATTGAAAAACCAATGACAAATGCTCATAATGTTCTTTCTCATTTTGACTAAACACCAAAATATCATCAAAGAAAACAATTACACAGTACTGATATTTCAGAAAGATACAGTTCATCATTCTACTAAAGGTAGCACGTGCATTAGTCAATCCAAATGGCATGACTAAGAATTCGTAATGACCAAACTGTGTTCTGAATGCAATCTTAAATATGTCAGATTTATCTAGCCTCACCTGATGATAACCAGACTTAAGGTCAATTTTACTAAATATAGAAGATCCTTGCAGTTTGTCCATAAGGTCATCAACTCTAGGTATAGGATACTTATTCTTTACAGTGATCTTATTTAAAGCTCGGTAGTCAATACACATACGATAGGTATTATTCTTTTTCTTGACTAAGAGTACAGGTGCACCGAATGGAGAACTGCTAGGTTGAATTAAACCTCTATTTAGTAATTCTTCTACTTGACTCTGGATTTCTTTTTGCTCCTATTTAATTGTGCCTATATGGTGCTTTACAAGGTGGTTGTGTGCTAGGGATCAAATCAATCTTATGGCCTTCTGGACGTGAAGGAGGTAAACCTGGTGGTAGGTCTTTTGCAAAACAGTCCTTAAAATATGCAAGAAATTCCTTATGCCTAGGGTGCATATGATTTTCCTTTACTTGCAATTCATTCACCCAAATGAGATATGATTTACTACTCTTCCGTAATGCACGTTTAGCTTGAGTATGCGAAAGCAGTGGAAAAACATTAGATGCATGCATACCATATAATGTAATAGATTTTCCTTAAAAATTAATATTCATTGTGTGTGTAGAATAATCTATATCTAGATTATGCTGGTGTCGCCAAGGCATTCCTAAAATAATGCCACTCAACTGTAATGGAACAACTAATAAATTTCTTCTTTCAGTGTATGAACCAATTTGAATCTCTAAATCTTGCACTTCCTGTGTACCATTATACCTAGTACCTAAAAATGCAGCTTTTATGCGATAATGCGTAGGTACAGTCTGTAATTTCAATTCCTTTACCAATTTTGCTGAAATAAAGTCATGAGTACTACCGTCATCATGCAAAATAGTCTTTTCCTTTCCATGCACCAAACATTTCATAGTCAATAATGAATGTGGAGTAGGCATACCTGGTAAAGTGTCGGAAGTAGTAGTAGTGTCGTCCTTATCTTCAGTGAAATCAGGCATATCCTCATGTTCTTCTTCGTCCATGGCTCCAAGATAGTTGATATGAGCTGGTAGCTTCTTTGAATGACAATTTGCTGCGAGATGTTCAGGCTGGTGACATTTATAGCATACTATTGGCTTGCCTTTGGTTACATTATTTGCAATGGTGGGAAGTCTAGGTACATTTGGATTTGCTTGTGGAATAGGCTTAGGATTTGGATTGACATTGGATGGTAATGCAGGTGGTTTAGCCCAATTCTTGCGAAAAGATGATGAAGAGAAACGACCTGGATTAAATCTTCTAAAATTGGAATTGAATTGTTTAGATCCATAATTACCATTGGCTTGGAATGGATGTGGTCATCTGTCTCTACCTCGTAACTTATCTTCAGTGTCGTGAGCTAGTGAGATGGCGTCTTCAAGGGTAGCAGGCTTGAACATGTTCACTTCAGCATAGTAATGCCCAAGAAGTCCAGACATATACTTCCGCTTATGTGTCGTCTCTGGTACGTCTTCAAGCATGCGTAGCTATAAGAGTGCATTCCAAAAACGCTCTGTATACTGAGGAATAGGCTCACGATCCCGTTGTTGAAGTAGATCCCATTGCTTGATAGCCTTCTCATGAAATTGCGGTGGAAGGAAATTCTGCATGAACTTCTTCTTGAAATCTTTCCAAGTAGCAGGACATTCTATGCTCTTGCGTACTACAGTCCACCAAAGTGATGCTCTGTCTACCAAATGATTAGTAACACACTTGATTTTATCTTTTTCTGGATAGGTTTCCTCATGGAAATAGTCATCAAACTGACTAATTAATGTTAGAACAGTCTTTCCTTCTCGTATGCCATTGAAAGTGCGAAATTTGAAACTTCGTTTACTTATCTTTGATTCCTTACGAATGGTTTGAGCTTCAAGAGTGGCGTCGATGGTACGTCGAATCAAATCTTCAGCTTGAGGTTCTTCTTTGTTGGTAGATGCTCTTTGTAATTTTGCCAATTGCGCTTGCAATGCTTGCCTAGCCCTTCGTTCTTCTTCCAATTGCATCATGATTAAGTCCAGCTTTTGCTCCATCGTAGGCTCAGGTAGATCGTCTTCAGCCATAGGATCATCCATATGTGGTTCCGTCATCCTGTAAAACTCAAAAGACCTTTCTCACTCAAAATCAGGTTAGCGAGATGAGCGTAGCTCAAATTCGGGGTTACAAGGCTATGTGTTTTTGGGTATTTTTTTCTCAATCTTTAGAAAATTTGTGATTTTTCCTTCTTCGTATGCTGAAAATACTTCAGTGAACTTGCGTATGGGTAGAATACCTTCCAACGAACAACTTTGCAGTTCGGAGTTTCTGCGCAGGAACAACCCTTCTAGGAGTTTTGAGCACTAGTCAGTTCTAACTCCAGTTGACTAGTCTGACTTACAGACTTGCAGACTTAGGTGACTTGTAGAGTTGCAGACTTAGATGACTTGCAGAGTTGCAGACTTAGCCGACTTAGTGAACTTGCAAGACTTGATCACGGTTGACTTACAGAACTTGATTTCTGGAGTGCAGGACCTGGAGTTGCTGACTTGGAGAGTTAGGAGCTTTGAATGACTTAATGGATTAAGAAGCTTTTAGCTTCTTAATCCGTCGTTGATTTTTAGGACAAAAATATGTCCTTGACGGATTCGTGCCGCCCTGAACAGCCTCACGCTGCGTTGATTTTGATTTTATGGATAGAGGCCTTCTTAAGCTTCTAATCAAGCTGATTAAGTTTTAACTTAAAGCTTTGAAGCTTAATGAACAAGAAAGTTACTCTTTTTGTATGTTATCCACGATTTTGGTGAAGGAGATGAATGCGTGGTCCTCCGCCTGTACAGTCTGGTCCTTTGTGATCTGATAGTAGAAACAGGGGTTCTTGATCGCCAGAAGTCTGCCTGTATCGACGGTTCATGATGAGATTGACTGTAGAGCCCGATCATTCCAAGAGCTCCGCCTTCGCACGAGATTGGTAGTGATTGGAAGCTCTTGATCTCAGCTCCGCTCTGATACCACTGGTGCGCAGATCGGTCGCAGTATGCTCACGTAGTGAATCCCGGAAGGTCCCCAAGAACAATGAACTCTACCTTTTTGCACAAAAAACAATGTAAAAAGCATGAACGACAAGAGCAACAGACCAATTGGGTTCAATCTCCCCCCATGCCTTGTGTGAGCGCTTCACAAAGCATGTATTTTATATATATTTCCATCTTCATGCTCAATAATAGCCCAATTTACAAAAATATCACAAGCTTTTAGCTTTTGAGTTTGCTTTTACAAAAATAGGAAATAAAGCTAATGGACGGTGCCCATAGAGTCTGGCACGCCCAACACAATGTCCCAAATAGAAATAACATATCCGTGCGCATAGGCGCATACAAAATAATAATCAATAATCGATGCCTCAATAGACATAACAAAATATAGGCGTGACGCCTATCAAAATATAATCCATAGGTCGAATATTCGCTAGACTCCAATGCTTTCCTCCGTAACTGCTGCTATCTCTACACATCAACTGAAGCATTCACAATCGTTAGTAAAATAATACAATTAAACTGACAAAAGTGAATACCTAGCAGTCTTCAGCTACATAAATAAATCAACTGGTTAGAAATAAATCCTAACCTTAATTTATTACGAGTGCGCACTCTAAACTCATAAACATTTATTAATTTAATATGCATTTTGCGGAATCACCCGCTATGGAATCACCCATGTACACACTAAATTAATGAAATGCCCAAAAAGGACAGGCGTCCCCATCAACTTCTCGCACAAAGAGTCCACTTTGTGTATGAGCCCCGGTCATCTAAGTTTACGGAATCCACCGTAAAACCTCACGGAATCCACCATGGCACGGAATCCACTGTGGAATATGCCTCCTGGCATCAACTCTTCAAGGAAACTGAAGAGCCATGAAAGGAACTATGCTACCGATGATCTGGAGCTGTTAGCTGTCATCCATGCTCTCAAGATTTGGAGACACTACTTGCTGGGTAACAAGTTTACCCTAGTGATGGATCATAAAAGTCTTAAATAGATTTTTACCCAGAGTGAGCTCAACATGTGGCAACGTCGATGGATTGAAGTGCTGGAGGAATATGATTTTGAAATCAAATACCGCCCTGGAAAGGAGAATGTAGTTGCCAATGCACTCAGTCGCAAGGTATTTCTAAATTCTCTGATTTTGCAAGATCCATCAATAGCAAGATCTCTAGCCACAAAGGTATCCATGCCAAACAACCCAATTCTTGAGCTAGAAGAAGAGGCATGCCATGATCCAACCTATTAGAAATTGCTAAGGGAGATCCCCATCAAGGATCAAGACCCGAAGCTACAGGCAAAGTATCAAGAATTCTCTATCAATAGTGGACTTGTCTACTATAGAACGAGATTATGTATATTGGCAAGCCAGTCACTCAAACAAAAGATACTTTGGGAAGCCCATGACTCCCATTTTTCAGGACATCTTGGCTATGCCAAGACCCTCAATGCAGTCAAAAAGAGCTATTATTGGGAGAAGCTTAAAGGTGATATTCTTAAATATGTCACAGAATGTTTGTCTTGTCAACGCATTAAGGCCGAACATGTCAAAATGCCAGGGAAATTGCAACCACTTGACATTCCCCAAATGAAATGGGAAATCATTAGTATGGACTTTGTTGTTGGTCTACCCCAAGTTCAGGGAGGATACAACTCCATTATAGTTGTGGTTGATATGCTTACCAAGGTTGCACATCTTATCCCTGTTTAAGACAAACTATAAAGCCTCAGACATTGCAAGGTTATTCATTAGGAAAATATTCAAACTACATGGATTGCCTAGAAGAATCATTAGTGATCGTGACTCTCTCTTCACATCACACTTCAGGAGGGCTATCTTTGAGGCCATTAGGACTCGACTCTATTTCAGTACAGCTTACCATCCCTAAACCAATGGTCAAACGGAGCGAGTCAACCAAGTCATTGAGGATATGCTAAGGGCACATTGCTGCCGCGAGCCCAAAAAGTGGATATCACTACAAGATATAGACCTTATAGCGACGTTTAAAGCGACGAAAATACAAACAACAAAATTTGCCCCCGTCATCGCAAAAAGCGTCGTTATTGACGACGCCATAGAATCGTCGCTATAATAGTCGCTATATGCGTCGATATATGCGTCGCATTTGCGACGCATATAGCGACGGTTACAGAGAATTTGCGACGCTGATAGCGACGGCAATAGCGACGCGTGCAGTAAATTTGCGACGCAAATAGCGACGGTAACAGAGAAAAAAAATTTTTTGTGGCAGGGCAGCAAGCTGCCCTGCCACATATAGCACTGTGTGCTGTATGAGAGCCATACAAAATAGTTTCTGCACTGCTTCATACAAAGCGTTTGCAAACAAAAAGAATGTATACTGAAATCATAAAACTGATGGATGAAATAAATACATGATATCGCATAAAATGCGATTGGTACAATCATAAAACAATATCACTAATACATAGAAAATGTCTACATAGATCGGGCGACTAAAAACTAAAGGTATGTGAGCTCTAAGGATCCAAGGGCGAGCTACAAATCGTCGTCCCCCGAAAGCTCTTCCCGCTGTAAAGGAGCATCAAACGGATTCTGCAGAAAAAGAAACAACATATCAATCCACCATACAATAATGCATTCAAATATCTCATGGTAACTACGGACAAGAAAGATGAGTGACTTACTGGGCCGCCGCGTCTATACAATCGGTCGATCAATGATCTGAGACCGTGCCTCTCCGCATATCGAGTCTCAAGGCCTTGCGGATAGCGATTTGTAATGGAGTGCTGCAAAGAAAACAAAATGCTAACTGTTAGAAACATGATTGTCAGTACCTAGAATATCTCAAAAAAACAAATAAGCAAAACAAAAGAGAATCTTACAAAGTCCTCCAAATATGTCCTGTGGCCGCCACTCCCAAGATGATGTACCGATCCGGCCTCGATTCGTGCCCTCGCCGCCTCCCGCTGCTGACTCCAACGTCCTGGCGAATTTGTAGCCTCCTCCCTCAGTCGGTGCCAGTCGTCTGCATCTAACCACTCGGGCTTTGGAGCCCCACTCTTGATTGCCTTGCGTGCGTCGGATCGTCTATGTGACATGTATGCACGCATGCAATCCATCATCCAGCCCGTAGAGAATCTATCCACTGCGGCTGGCACCGGGAACTCCTCGTGCAAGGATGCTACTATGTACTCCTTGCTCCCCTCCGGTATGTTCCTCCAATGATCCAGGACGTTGTGCCGAAAAACTTGTTGGCACAACTCCCTCATGCGAGCCATCACCCTCCTCCCCTCATCATTCATGATGATGGCTCCTGACCTGCCATCCACTAGGTATCCATAATCCCTAGGAGTGTGCCTTGTATGGGCCCTCTCCCATCTCCGTCCACGCTCCTGGGCATATCCAGGAGACCCCTGAACATCCGGTGTACCGATGGGGGTACCCTCTCCCGGAGTGCCACACAAAGGGGTGCCGCCAGAGGGTGTGCCACCAAAAGGAGTGCCACCAGAGGGGGTGCCACCAAAAGGAGTGCCACCAAAAGGCGTGACATCTGCCGACGGCTGTGCAAAAGTCGGAGTAACTGGAGTGGACGTCCCCACAGGTGTGACAAATCCTGGCGGTGACCGAGCTCCAGCTGAATGACGAGACGGAGACACCGTGTCCGTGTCTCCACAGCAGCACCCCCCTGATCCTCCTGCAGTCGCAGTCCCTCCCTCTGGCCCAAGTCGCGAGCGTCGAGATCGTCTACTCGAAGCTGAAGCATCTGATCGCGCCGAAGCTGATCTAGCAGAGCGCCCTGACGAAGAACGAGACAGCTCCTGATCTGCTATCTCTCTGAATCTCGCGAGCTGATCTGGAGACATACGTGCCATCATCTCCTGAAACTCCTCATCGCTCATCCCTCGACTCATCCTGAAAATGTCGATACCTGTACAGATAAAAAATAATGTTAGAATAATCAATTTAAACTATACAAAGCACATTAATAAAATCATTTTTGAAAAATCCCTCTTAAAATGCATATCTTATCTACCTTTATGGAAGATCTAAACAACGAATTGAGTAATACAATTCTCCAAGAATGAAGTATTCTATGGTCCCATGTTAATCTCCTGACACAACTTTGCATACACTGGAAGGTCGATAGACATGTCATCACAAAACAACGAGTCTGTCTCGTTCTCAAAAAATTCTACGACTTCTGTATTTCCATCATTGTTAGCCGATGCAGGCTCCAAGCTTGCGGTGGCCTCCACCCCTTGTAATTTCGATCCCTCTATTTGCATATTTTCTTCATCTATGCCTGGAACATCGCTTTGATCGTATACTCTCGCACCTCGAGGAGTTGAAGGTATAACATACCACCATCGAGGTTGTCGGGGATTTGGATAGATGATTACCTGTTCACAAACACTTACAAACCGTCTTCAAACCATTGTGACATAAACCATGTCGTATTACAATTAGCAAGCAAATGCCTAGTTGCACCTGTTCACAATGGGCCGGCAACACAAAGGTGTCGCGCAAATCCATCCATTTTTTTTCGGAATCTATTTCGAGAAATCCAGATGGACCTCGTCGAACTGTTGCGCCAGCTCCTCCAAGTACCACTTTGAACCACTGCACGTCGAATATTATCATGGAGAAGCTACGGTAATCCACCGTAATAATACTTTGCAAATTCCCAAAATACTCCATCTCATCCACAACCGTGTTCGAATTCGTTGCTCGTCGCCGGCTCTCTTGCTCAAACCTTGCCATGACACCACAGTCCATTGTGGAGCACATTTTGTCAATACGCTCCACCCGAAAATGCCGTCCGCGCGACCACGCTGCACTATATATTTTGTACTGCACATTGAAACACTCAAATTAGATGTAGCAAGCAAATTTAGATACGACACATTCTAAACCCCTCATTACCTTTGGACTACATCCCCTCGAGAACTCCCACTCCTCCATTGAGACCTCTGTCCCTTCGCTGGATGCTGCGGTCAAGGCTCCATGCAACCATCGTGTTGACATAAACCGCGGCATCTCCTCCATGCCTTCAGGATATCGAATCGGTTGGTGACGCGTACTGCGTCGGAATTCGGCTCGTGCTTCCTCTCGATCTTGCCTTGCAATCTGGTACTTGGCGAGCCACATCTCCATGGAGGCATGGTGCAACATACAAAAGCGATTCACCTTCTCTTCCATTGAGGCATCCATTCTTTTTTCTACCCCATTTCCAACCACCACATCTCCAGTCAGCCTGTCATCGTCCTTCAGCGTCCATAGCATTTCATTGTCTGGTTCCACCGTTGGTAGCCATTGTGAGATATGCACTAACGCCTCTGACACCAACCAACCTTCCGCCATGCTACCTTCCGGACGAGCTCATTGTCGCACAAAGCCTTTCAGGGTTTTCATGAAGCGCTCCAGGAAGAACATCCATCGCGTATGGACAGGTCCAGCAATCTCCACTTCATCCACAAGATGCACAAGAAGGTGAACTTGTATCGTGAGCATGCTAGTGGGCAGGTATTTCTCAAAGAGACAGACCGTCTCAACTGTTCCCCGCCTTGCGGATTCAATAGAGGACGTCTTAATCTCTTTCTGTGAGATCCATTGCACCAAAGTTGACAGCTTGTAAATGGCCCCGCGAATTTCTGGAGTTAGGCATCCCGCGATCGCGATCGGTAGGACAAACTGCCAAAAATGAGAAAGCATTAAGAATAATGGTCACTTTTCAAATTTCAAAATGTCCACGCTAATTAAAATCCATTCTGTTCACAAACCTGACATATCTTATGCCAATCATGGGATTTTAGCCCAGAAATCTGGTCATCTTTAGAAAATGCGGACCTGAGAGAACGCATCATACCTGTCGGAGTGCGGATAGACTTGATTACTTGCTTCACAATGCGCTCTTCTTTGGTAGACAAAACCCAGGGAGCGCGAGGAAGCTGCACTCCCCCTTCAGCACTCGACTGCGGCCAAAGCGCCTCCATCTTACCTACCTCCTTTAAATCCATTCGTGCCCCTATAGTGTCTCTCTTTCCTGTGATGTGGTCCCATAGCAAGCTGCCCACATTTTTGAAAATATGCATGGGATCCAACAAGTGGTTGACCTGTAAGTGGGTCCAATATGGCAACTCGTAGAAAACTGAGAACCGCCGCATTCCATTTGGATGTGAATCCGGGTTTACCATTTTCAGCTCGTACCAGCTTGCAGCGTTCATACGTGCTGGAGGTCATCCAAGAAAACCTTCCCTGAGTTCATGATCCTCCGGCAAGAAAGCGGCGTGTCCTTGGTATATCATCTTCTTCATGGTTCGTGACCTTCGGGAGTCTAACTGTGGCCCACACAATGGACATGCATGATAACCTGAGGTAACGAGACCTGCAAGGCGATCCACGACCTAGTGAATACTTGATTGAATGAAATAAAATATAGATATTACCGGCGAGAACAAAGGTCTGCTCACCTGAGCACTCTCCCAATCCCGGAAAGTCATGCATCGTCCACATGAGAATGGCTCGAATGTTGGCTGACCGCCGACCATCGCGCCTGCTCATATCTTGCACCGTGACCCCCTCCTCCCACAAAATCTTAAGCTCATCGACTAATGGACGAAGATACACGTCCATATTTTTTACTTTGTAGCGGCCCGGGACGAGCAAGCTAAGGATGAGATGTCCTTTCTTCGTAGAAAGCCATGGAGGAATGTTGTAGTTGACAAGCACTATAGGCCACACACTGTAAGAAGTCAAGCGCAGACCGAATGGGTTCACACCATCCATGGCGAGACCGAGCCGAAGATTCCTTGGCTCTCGCGCAAAGCCTGGGAAGGTAGAGTCAATGTGGCTCCATGCGCGCGAATCTGCTGATATTCGTTGAACTCCATCCGTGGACCTATTCTGCACATGCCACGTTATCAAGCTTGCCATGGCAGACGTGCGAAACATGTGGTTTATGCGGGGGATGAGCGAAAAGTGTCTGAGGACTTTTTGAGGGATGGTTTGCCCTTGCAAGTCCTGTCGATACCTGTGAGCACCACACTTTGGGCATGTCTCCATACTCTCGTATTCATCTCGAAACAATATGCAGTCGTTGATACATGCATGGATGTTATTGTAGTCCATGCCAAGCTTCCGTAAAACATGTCGCGCATCATCACGAGACTCAGGCATGGTGTTTACAGGTGGCAATATATGATATTTCAATAACCTGAAAAAATCATAAAACACCTTGAAAAATCTATCCATGTTCGCAATAATACTGTTTTTAAAAAAAAACAATGAAGTCTGTGTGCAAGGTACCTGAATAACTCAGTCACACTCGTATCGCTCCAACCGTATTTTGCTTGCACACTTAAGAGTGCAAGCAATGTCTTCAACCGAGATACTCGGCACCCATCATATAATGGTATGGATGCTTCCTCTCTGAGCGGGTCAGATGTCTCAACATCCATGGGAATCAATGTATCGATCATTGCCTCCATCTCAGGCTCCAAGATTGTAGGCAAGTCGGGAAGGTTGTCTGTCTCCTCTGGCATTGACGGTATAGATGGGCCTTGCGAGTGGTCGATTGGCTCCTGTAATCCATCCATCGCACGTCCACGAACTCTTCTAATTGGCCGCAAAGGGTGCACTCCCCCTTGGGTCGAGACATCACCCCCCTGGATACAAAATTTACCAACAAGACCCAATCTTATTGTGTATGGTTTTCAATTAGCTTGAGAGTACAATGCATGAAAAATGCTAACTTCAAATTACCGTTTGCTGAAAGTCTGCAATCGCCTGATCAATGATCTCAGATTGAAACTCGCCAAATCGTCGTACGTGTTCTATAGACAATCGGCGTTTTCGTCTAATTGCCAACTTGCATTGAGAGCAAGGACATGGGACACGCTGATTAAGATACGACTCGCGGTCTTGAACAATAGGACCTTCTTCGTTTGCCATCTTATCTACATTACAGCAAACGAGGCTTAAATGGATAGCTTTATGGAGATGTACGTCAAGTTGCAAGTTGACCATAAACCTTGCATTGTATATAGTAGTCGAGAGATTTTCCGATGTTATATCTCGGCCTTGTATCATGCTCAACGATTTGTTTGTCCCGGTAGATAATTTTTTGTTATATCTCGGCTTTGAGTATAAGTAATCCATTTTAAAATTAATGCGCGCCATCTATGAAATTTTATAACTATAGTAATAAAATTTATTTCAATCAATTCTACTCATAGTCATAAGACCTGAGAGAAATTATCCTATACTCAATTTAAGGGTTTCTTTTTCTATAACAATAATTTTGGGTTCATTTTGATGAAGTACGTGGCCGTATGCAAAGCACATTGCATACCATTATCAATACGTATATTATCTTAAATTTTCTTCCCTTCCCTCTCCCTCTCTTTCTCTCCCTCTCCCTCTCTTCCTCTCTTTCTCTCACCCTCACCCTCACCCTCTCCCTCTCGTTCTCTTTTTCTCCCTCTCTCATTTCCTCCCTTCCCCTCCCCCTCCCTCTCCCTCCCTCTTTCTCCCTCTCCCTCTCCCTCTCCCTCTCCCTCCCTCATTTCCTTCCCCTCCCCCTCCCTCTCCCTCTTCCTCTCCCTCTCCCTCTCTTTCTCTTTTTTTCCCTCTCCCTCTCTATCTCTCTTTCTCTCTCATTTCCTAAACAAGCAAAAAATAAAGTGATTTAAACATCCTCCAAGCAAAAGGGAGAGGGAGAGATACAATGCACTCTCCCTCTCTTTCTCTTTCTATCCCTCTCTCATTTCCTTTCCCTTCCTCTCCCTCTCACTCTCTTTCTCTCTCATTTCCTCTCCTAAACAAGTAAAAAATAAAGTGATTCAAACATTAAACAAGCAAAAGGGAGAGGGAGGGAGAGAGAGAATGCACTCTCCCTCCTTCTCCCTCTCTTTCTCTTTCTCTCCCTCTCCTATTTCCTCCCCCTCCCTCTCCCTCTCCCTCTATTTCTCTTTCTCTTTCTTTCCCTCTCCCTCTCCCTCTCCCTCTCTCTTACTCTCTCGTTTCCTCTCCTAAACAAGCAAAGAAGAAAGTAATTTAAACATTAAACAAGCAAAAGGGAGAGAGAGAATGCACTCTCCCTCTCTTTCTCTCCCTCTCCCTCTCTTTCTCTCCCTCTCTCTCCCTCTCCCTCTCCTTTTCTTTCATTTCCTCTCCTAAACAAACAAAAGAGAACGATTTAAACCTTCAACAAGTAAAAGAAAGAGAGAGGGAGACTCACCAATGAGATATGGCGAGCGTGGGCGGCTTCTCTTTGCAACGAGGGCTCCTCCTCTCCTTCACGAACAACGACGGTGGCGGCGGCGGCGGCGGCGGCGGCGGCAAGTCTCTTCCTCCTCTTCTCCCACAAAGCCTTGGCTCTCTCCCTCGCTCTCGCTCTCAAAAGGCGAAGAAAACAAAATGAAAACGGCGCTCTGGTTTCGGCCGCGCTTTTTTTCCCTGCAGCGTCGCAATTGGCGTCGCTATATGCGTCGCTATTTGCGTCGCAAATGCGACGCAAATTGCGACGCATATAGCGACGCCAATTGCGACGCCGACATCCGCCGTCGCTAATCGGCGTCGCTATGGCCCCATTCCCTTGTAGATATCATTATAGGCATTAGACCTAAATTGGTTAGTCATTGAGGATATGCTAAGGGCTATAGGCATTAGACCTAAATTGTCAATCATTATAGTTTAGGCAAGGAAAAGAAATGGTCATTGTACATCTTATAGTTGCATAGAAGGAAAAAGTCTATGACTCGCATAATTGCATGGGATGTTGTATGAATTTATTTATTTACATCTCTTAGGAGAAGTATTTGCATCTCTTCTAAGGAAATTATCACCTCTTGTCGCAAGACAATTAGATCGATCTAGGTGAATCGCTTGTAATGGCATAACCCACATGGGATTCATAAAAGCATAAATAGTTAGTACGACGAACACCTCAAAGTGCTAGGTAGGGTTTAGTTACGTTAAAAATTATGCCTAGTATCGCACTTGGGATGCCAAGTCAAGACTTTCAATCCCAAAGGTCCTACCCACATTCACGGAATGTCAAGGTTAGTTAGACGCCCATGCAAGAACGACCTAGGGATTTTACCCTAAAGATCTATTAACCAAATACTAAACTTCCATTTGAATTTAGAAACCCTAGGGCCAAACATTGTCGGCCTAGTAGGGTTAGGGTTGGGTTGGGTCAAGAGGACATCCCAAATCCTACATCTTGACCCAAAGGTATTCTTGATCAAGTAATACCGTGTGATGGGAAAAATAATTGTTGAGTGTTGAAATGACTTGTTTTTTGGCTGATTTTTGTTGTTTTTGAGAGCTGAATGGTTGATTTTATGAGATAATTGATTGGTTTGAAAGTGGTTTGAGAGTGTTTTGGATGATATTGATTGTGATTTGGAAGTTCATGATGTTTATCAGTGAAGATATGAGGTTCTGTGAATATTCTGATAGGTTCTGATTGGTTCTGTATACCTTCTGTATAGCTTCTGTTTTGTTCTGTTTTGTTCTGATTGTCTTCTGTAAGGAGGGATGGATTGATGATTGATGAAGATTGAGATCTTGTGAAAGCTTATTGAATGGTTTGTGAAAGTTTGGAATGGCTTGAGTATGAGTTATGAGGTTTTGATGACCTTCTGTAACCTTCTGTAGGTCTTCTGTAGAGCTTCTGTCTCTGTTCTGTTCTATATTGTAGCTGTTCTGGTACTGTTCTGTATGCTTCTGTATGTGTTCTGTTGGATGAGAGTGTAGCTTGGGAAAGTTTTCTAGCCTTGGAAAGAGGTGAATACAAGTGCAAAAGAGCTGAAAGAAGTGGAAGAAGTAGCTGCTGAAGACTCAAGTGAAGACTGAAGTGAAGTGACAGTAGTGAGCTATGAAAAGACACTGTAGTGGCTCTGGTGACCCTTCATATCAGACATACCTCTTGGGAGGGGTATCCACGACCTAAGAAGGATTATTGAGAGTGATTTTGAGAGATTTTAGTGAGGAGATGATGTATTATTGATAGAGAGAGAGAGAGAGAGAGAGTCAGAGATAGCTAATTCTACTAAAACAGAGTGATTGTATATGAGAGATTGGGAGAGAAGACTATGAAGATATTGAAGATGAATACTATGTGATGTATTTTCATTCAAAGATGGTGTATTCCTTTGCTTTCTTTGTTATATGGATGGATTTTGTGAAGATATTGAAGAATATGGTTGATTCTATCAAATCCGTGGGAGATCTACATGATGCTGCATGAAGATTTGTTGTGCTTGGTGTTCTTTTCTTCATTGTGATCATATAAAACCTAATAAACAAGCTTGTTGATGTTACAAGATAGATTTTGTTGCAAGAGAATTCCCTTTTCCTTGGTGTTCCTCTTGGGGCTCCATGTTTTTGGTTCGCAGCCGGGGAAACTTGCCATCAACAAGCACCAGAAGAGGCTGAAAATGAAGGAAATGGCATTGCCAAGAAGAGAAGAATTCAATGGATGTTTGTAAAGTTCCTTCTTCCACTGAAGAGTTGGAATTTCTCATAATCAAAGCCACTTTCCACAAGAAGTTCATCCCACAATGGCGGAAACACATCACCATCATGATGCATGCTCTATGTGGTGGGCAGTTTCCTCTTCCTGTTGAAGTAGCAAAAACTTGTATCTTGGTGGCAAACTGTTTGGGGACAAATTGAAGAGAAGAAACAGAGAGAATGACCAGCCATGGAAGATTTGGCATTCATTGAGAAGTTTCCAGACATCATCAAGCGGGAGATTGTGAAGAAGCTTCAGGAGTCTTGGTCTGTAGAGGTTCACAAAGACAAGAAGGAAAAGGGTTGGAATTTGTTCGTGGATGCTCAACAGCAAGATACATGGGATGCTTGGTGTACTGATAATCTTCTGTTTGTTCAATTGGCAACCCACTGGAAGTTGGTAGACAGAGTGTTTTTCACAACATACACTGTTGAAACCATCAAAAGCTGGCATTACTATGATGATGGCACCACCACAATGCTCAGACGTATGCATTTTGACACCTTCAGAACCGAATACCTTCCTCTGTGTAGTGGCATGAAAGAAGAATTCAGAGACGTTGAAAAGGAAGAAGTAGAAGAAATGTTGGCAAGAGAGTCCTCCAGAGACTGAAGCCTTCTGTTAACCCTCTGTGGAGCACTAACAACATAGTGGAGCCAACCCCCTGATGAATGATGCAATAAAGAGGCAAGCGTTAGAATGAGTCCAGAGGTACGTGAGAAGAGAGAAAGCAAAAATCAAGGCTGAGAACGAGCTCGCAGCAGAAGCCGCCTTTGACGCCCTTGTGGAACTCTTTACAGAAGTCCCAATGGCACATCAAGCCCTTCCTCATCCTGCTGGAGGTCCACTTCCAAGCCAGATCTGTCCTGGAAATATTGATGATAGGCCAGCGAATGTAGTACCATTACCAGTTTTTAAGGGAGAGTACAATGAAGGCCCCCATCTTCATGTAGCAGAGTTTATGGTAGCATGTGTGGCTAACAATGCCAGAACCCCTGAGCATTGGTTAGCGATATTCCCCGCCACTTTCAAGGGCGTGGCGTTTCAGTGGTATGAGAGACAAGCAGCACGAACTTTTGGCACATGGGACGACCTGAAGTTGGCCTTCCTCACTAAATTCAGGCGTGAAGGTTTTGAAGAGTGGATGTGAGAGGAATTTATGAACCTAAGTCAGTCCTCTGGAGAAAGAGTAGAAGCTTATGTCTCACGAATGGAATCCATCCTGAAGAGATGGACTAACCATAATCTAGATGATGGTATTCAGAAGGGGGTGTTTCTCAGAGGACTACAACCAGAAGTCCGTAAGTTTGTGGAGCTGCAAAGATCAACCAACTGCAAGCTGCAACAAAAGGTGCAAGACTGTACGATGAAGTGGAAGATAGATTGGCGATGAATCCAGGAAGAGGAGTCCTACCTCCTCTGATGCCAGGAATGATGTACTCACCAAATGCAGTCCCAGGGACAGTTCCCTACCCTTACCCACACAGATGTCCTCAGTATCACAGTACAGTGCACCAAATCCACAGTGGCCACAATCAATGCCTCAAATGATGGTTCAACCACAACAACAATGGTCCCAACCAATTTCCTCAATGCCAAATCAACAGCAATAGTGGAACCCTACCAACTGGAGCCAACAGCCCACCGTTCAAACAGGAGCTCTGAATCAGAATCAGAACAAAGATCCCTCTGTACCAGCCCAACCTGTTTATGCAGTGATTACAGAGACTTCTCAAAACCCTCCTGCCAGTGCCTCAGGAGGAGAAAGCTTGAAGGATTACTTATCCAACTCAGTTGCAAATATCAAAAAGGAGTTGATGGATGTGATTACAGAGCAGCTACAGACGCTGAAAGTGAATACTGCTAGCATATCCAACGCTGCAGGAGCAGGAAGAGATGTGATGCGGTCAAATACTTGGTGTGGTAAGTGTCATCAAGCAGGCCATTTAGCCACTGAATGTACACGAAAACCAACCATTCCTAGAGCCTTCTGTTCTTACTGTTTGCGGAAGAACCATACAGAGGACATTTGCTCTCTGAAGGAGATGCATGATAGGAGAAGAAAGGAAGAAGATGCAAGATTCAACTTGTTGGAATCCAAAATGACAACACAAGATATTGGACCCAAGCCTAGAGAGTTTGGTCCTAATTTCGGATCCAGAAGATTTCCATCCCAAAGTTACAGAGGAAGACAGTCTGGCGGTGGTCAGAGATCAGAAGTGGAGTGTTATAGATGCAGAGAAAAGGGACACATCTCACCAAATTGTCCAAATCCCAGAAGGTCAGTGGATTACAAGCCCTTATGCAGTCGATGCAAAGGAGAAGGCCACACTGCAAAAGACTGTCCAAGCCCAGCCCCAATGAAAAACAGTGCTACTGATAGTCCGGCCAAGGCCCAAGAGCCTACCTTCAATTTAGTGGAATTGGAAGTTGCTGCCATCACACGTGCAAAGAAGAAGGAACCACCTATCCAGAAAGAAAATAATCCTCCTGCCAGAACAGTGACATTCAATCTTCCACTAGAAAAACAGAACAGAACAGAGCTTGACAGTGCCGTACAGAGCACTACAGTGCCACAGAGAGTTACAGAGACAGTTCTAGAGACAGGACCAAAGGTCCAGGAGATAGAAGAGGAGGAAGTGCCACAAGTGGCAGACGAAGGTCTCATGATGCTCATGTTGGAAGAAACAAGGAAAATGAAAATGGGTGTTGTCCCATTCCCTAACCGATTAGAGAAGCCAGTGGATCCTATTAAGGAATACGATCTGGTCAGAGATCTAGATACCTTTAAACCAAACCTCACATTCCGACAATTATTGATGTTGTCTCCCAGTTGCCGAAAAAGGTTCAAAAGTATATTGACAAGAAGACGTGGATTAAGGATTGCTCCCTCAACAGCAACAAAGTCCAACAAAGCTTCAGAGCCTGTCAAAGAAGTGGACGTGGCTAACGCCTTCCTAGATCCGGGTACTCCAGAGACTGGCGTGTGGATAGAAGGCTGCTTCATTGCAAATGCACTGATTGATGGAGGTTCATCAGTGAATATTATGACGGATGTAACAATGAAGGATCTAGGCCTGCAAGGTGTGCAACCCACCCAATGGCTCATTAGACTCGCGAATCAGAGCAGAATCAAGCCTTTGGGCATTCTCCCATATGTGAAGACTATAGTGGATGGAAAAGATTATTGGCTAACCTATCTAGTGGTGAAGCCAAACTCTTATGGTACATCCTACCCTCTGTTTTTACTGGGTAGACCATGGCTTTTTGAAGCCAGAGCAAGGACGAATTGGTTCAAAGGAACCTTAACCTTGGGTAGAGAACCCAACAAAGTGGTGCTGAAGTTATATGGTTCTCAAAAAGGACATGGATCCACCTCCTTGGAATTATCTTCTGACTCTCCTAATGAGGCTACAGATGGAACATCAGTAGACGAAGATGCTGTCAAACAGATCCTTCCCAAGCAAATAGTGACACGTTCCTTAACAGTGGATACTGTAAGCCGACTCCCAAAAGATGCAAAGCCATTGTCAATGGGAGAATACTTCCTGCCTGAACCAGGAACGATTTCCGAAATCACTTCTGACAGTGAGATAGAAGCATGGATGTACTGCTCTCCCTGTTACATGGCCATAGCAGAGCCAGAGACAGAGGCAGAAGATGAAACAGAGAACCTGTTCTTCTCTTACAGAGCTCCTACAGAGACAGAGACATAGACAGAGCCAGCGACAGAAGAGGATAAATATGATATGGACGAAGAAGGTTATGAAAGTGAGCCAGAAGAATCTATCCCACCTGAAGAGGATATATATGAAGAAGAAGTTCTAGAAGCATCAGAGGCAGATGAGCTCATGCTATGGGACAGAATGGCGATGGTACCATTTGGTCTGGTAAATGGATCTTCTCATATGCAAAATCTTTATAAGAAACAGATTAAGAAGACTAAGCCGTCTTTCAGCAGTGGCTCTTGCCATCCTCACCCATCCTTGCCAAAGAAAGATGATGATGATGCATTGTGCCAACAAGCACCAGTCCCATAAACTCAACAGGCAGCAGAGGGTCCCTATTATGTGACGTTCCTGGATGTGTCATCAGAAGATGAGTCTTCAAGCCAAGAGGTAATTAATCTTGACACCAAGCCCGAAACGACCTTAATCCCATTTCAACATCTCTAGGAGCAGCCTAAGTCTCCATCAAAAGAAGAAGTTGGTTCTAGTGGAACATCAGAAGAGGACACCACTCCCTTGAAGGAGTCGGATCTGTATCCCGAAGCAGTCCGCGGGACCTTCATCCGTGAAGTAGAAGGTGAAAGGTAGTTAAATTTTGTGGATGCAGATGGCACGGAACGCTTCACTTTAGGTCTTTGTACCAGAGGAGGAGTTGTCAACCTTGTACAACTTGTTGAAAGAAAATTTGGACGTGTTTGTATGGTCCTACAAAGACCTAAAGGGGATTGATCCCACAATATGTCAGCATCATATTGACTTGGAGCTTGATGCCAAGCCAGTACGGCAACGACAGAGGCGAATGAACTCGAATTATTCCGCATTGGTGAAAGCAGAGCTGCTGAAGCTTCTGGAAGCTGAGTTCATCTATCCAGTGGCAAATAGTGAATGGGTTTCACCCATCATGGTTGTACCCAAGAAGAATGGCAAGCTTCGTATATGTGTGGATTTTCGCAAGTTGAATTCTAAGACGAAGAATGATCACTTCCCGATTCCTTTCACAGACCAACTGTTGGACACAGTGGCAGGACATGAGCTTTATTCCCTTCTGGATGGATTTAGTGGATATAACCAAGTGCAGATAGTAGAAGAAGACCAATCCAAAACAACCTTTACCACAGAATGGGGGACCTATGCTTATCGAGTGATGCCGTTTGGGCTCTGCAATGCCCCTGCTACTTTTCAGCGAGTCATGATGGCCGCATTCCAAAATCATCTGCACAACTTTATTGAGGTATATTTGGATGACTTTTGTGTCTATAGTTTGATCTGTGAACACTGGGGACATTTGGAACAATGCTTTGACCGATGCCGGGAGTATGGGATTTTCCTTAACCCCGAAAAATGCATGTTTGGGGTCTCTTCAGGAGTTCTGTTGGGCCACATTGTCTCTGCACAAGGGATATCAACAGACCCTCCAAAGATCGAAAAGATTGCAGCTCTGACAACACCCACCAACCTCAAACAGTTGAGGGGATTCCTAGGCCATGTGGGTTACTACAGAAGGTTCATAGCCCATTTTGCAACAAAGGCAACCTCCTTGCACAAGCTTCTAAGGAAAGATGTAGAGTTTACTTGGACAGAAGAATGTGACAAAGCCTTCACCACTCTGAAGCAGTGTCTAATTGAGGCACCCATTCTGCAACCTCCTGATTGGACGAAAGAGTTCCATGTACACATGGATGCATCGATCGAAGGCTTAGGTGCAGTCCTATGCCGGAAGGGCTCCTCGAAGCTGGATCAACCCATCTATTACGCAAGCCGAAAAGTCACTAATCGGGAACGGAACTATACAGTGACAGAGCTTGAGTGCTTGGCAATGGTGTTTGCCCTAGAAAAGTTTCGCCACTACCTCCTATCTCCCCACTTTAAATTTTATGTGGATCATGAGGCCCTGTCCTTCCTAATGAACAAAGCAGATGTGAAAGGACGAATGATGAGATGGCTCCTTCTATTTCAGGAGTTCGACTTTGAGGTAATTACCAAACCTGGTCGTTCCCATGTTCTGGCTGATCATCTGTCGCGTATCCCATAAACTGCAGACGAGGAGCAGGATGATCCAGACCTCCCTGATGCTTCCCTATTCTTGGTAGAAACTGTAACTCCCTGGTATGCAGACATTGCCAATCTGCTGGCAACCCAACAGTACCCTCCTGGTATCTCTAGTCGAGAAAGGAAGAAGCTTATGTTAGAATCAGCCCCCTACACCCTGCTAGCGGTGCACTGTACAAGAAAGGCAAAGATGAAGTGCTCAGAAGATGTGTTGCAGGAGACGAGATTGGAATTGTTTTGAAGGCTTGCCATGACGAGCCATGTGGAGGCCACTTTGTAGGAGAAGCTATAGCCAGGAAGGCTTTGCTAGCAGGATATTGGTGGCCTACCATTCACAAGGATGCCTATGATTACTGTAAAAGATGTGATGCTTGTCAGAGAATGGGGAAACCCACCAAAACAAGTGCCATGCCATTGCAACCTATCCTTCCTTTGAAACCGTTTGAGAAGTGGGGCATCGACTTCGTAGGCCCAATTGATCCTCCCACCAGAAGGAAACAAAACCGATACATCCTCGTATGTACGGATTATGTCACAAAGTGGTGTGAAGCTAAAGCCCTAAAGCGGGATGATGGTAACAACGTGGCCCTGTTCATGTAAGAGAATATCATTACTCGTTTTGGCAGTCCCTTAGAGCTGGTAAGTGACAGAGGCACTCATTTTATTAATAAAGTTATGGAAGAGTTGACAGAGTTGTATACGATCCGCCATCGCAAGTCCACTCCTTACTACCCCAGAGCCAACGGCCAAGTCGAAGTCACGAATCGCATCCTCTGCTCGATTCTGACAAGAACGATTGCCACACATCGTCGTGATTGGGATGATCAATTCACAGAGGCCCTGTAGGAGTATAGAACCTCCCATAAAGCAGCAACGGGACAGACACCCTTCCAGCTGGTGTATGGTATAGAAGCTGTTTTCCCTGTTGAACTGGAATTACCCTCTTTGAGAGTGGCTATCAAAGAGCGTTTGGGGGATGATGATTCACTGCAACGTTGTCTCCTGCACCTGGAATGTTTGGACGAAACTCGCAGGATGGCTCTACAGTGCATGGAAGCCACGCAAGCTTGACGTAAGGCTTACCATGACAGTTTCATCAAGCACAAGGAGTTCAAAGAAGGTGATTTGGTCCTAGCCTATGATTCACGATTTGGAAAGTTTCCTGGCAAGCTCCAACAACGGTGGATGGGCCCATATAAGGTACTTGCTGTCAATCCTAATGGCTCTGTCCAAGTGCAGACCGTTGATGCCTTTGATGATCCCTTCTTGATCAATGGATATCGCCTGAAGAAGTACTTCCCTCCTTGGGGATCTTGACAATCACGGTCACCTAATCCTTTCCCCCGTTGGTGTGGCACTGTACTTTTTATGATGCTACTTCTGATAGCCGTTCTTCAGCCACTCCTGATGAGGTGGACGCAACCCTCTGTCCACTCAACCCTACCTTCCAGCCTTGATCTCTTATCCTCTATTTTCCACCAGCGGTAGTGGTGCGGTGGGTTTTAACAAATGGTATTTCTACCATTCCCTTGCTTAAATTGAAAAAAAAAGAAAAAAAAAAAACATATCGGTCATGGGAGAAAAGGACTTAGGTCCCTGTCATGCCGACCTATTCTTCGAGAAAAGGTGGAAACACCCTCGGGAGTAGGAGAAAAAGATAAAGAAAAAAGAAAAGAAAAAAAAACTGTTATGAGAGAAAAGGAAGAAATTCCCTGTCATAGCAAGCCTCGTTCCAAGAAAAGGTGGCAAACACTCTTGGGCGAGAAGCTGGCTGTGGAAAAGGTGGTAACACCCAGCAGTCCAGGAAGTGGATTCATTAATTGATATTCCCAGGATCCAGTTCCGAAGCTGCCTCCCTTGGTACACTGTGTCCTGGGTCTCTTTGTAGAGCATCTAACTGTCCTCTAGCAAACGACATGTCCTATCCAACACAACGTTCGATTTGATGGCTACCTCCCTGGGTACGTCTCTTCAACAAACTGACGACGCGATCTTCATCGGCAAACAATTGAGTGACGTGAGCTTTCATCCTAACCGGATGTGAAAGTGAGTATGGTTGCCCTCTGTAACTATCAACAGAGAGTGAGACAGAGGGTGGGCCGAGTGACCAGTCTTTTCCCTTCAAATCAAATGAGAGGTGAGTAGTGTGAATGAAGTGTTGCACGCACGGGATGGGCCTCTCAATGCACAACGCACAATTTGTTTCTATGCACTGCACTATAAGGTTCCCTGGCCTTCCTTCTTGCACCATATGCCGGCACAGGGCGGGATGCATAGTTGCACCATCCAATGCACACAAGGACAAGCGATCGTGAGGATTACATCAATGGGTTTCAGGACATGGTTGCCCTCCTGTATCTATTAGCAGAGCGTGAGACAGAGGGTGGGTTGAGTGTGACTGGAGTTTCTTCAATCAATTACCGAGAGGTGAGATTGAGGGACGTTACGACTTGGAGTCAGGTATGTTCCAGTTCCCTATGCACCCACGGGGTGGGTCTCTACCATCATCACAGGACACGTCACTCTGTTTTATACACTGCACTGTAAGGCTCCCTTGCCTTCCTCCTTGCACTTATGCCAAATGGGTTGGACGCACTAATGCACCATCAACTGTGCACCCTGGCATACTCCTTCTGCACAATTTTCCCTTGTCGATTCCTAAACCGGGTACAAGATATGGGTTTCAATCCTTATTCCTCGAGTGATATTAGTCATGGGGCGAGTGACAGTTCTTTCATTCCATTTGAGTGACTGTGAGTTGAGTGCAATATCCATCATCATCGACAAATTTCCTGCGATTCCTTCAACCAGCTACCTCCCTGGTGCTGCTACGTGGTCCCTGCTTTGATAGATGTGTGCTGAGAAGATGCCTTGGTACCTTCAGCAGCCCACAACAATACAGGACGTGCCATTGACAATCAACCTTGATTCCCGACAACATGGGCAAAGTTTTTCTAACCCTACCACTTTTGTTTCTCAGTGACGTTCATGTTTTAAGTGTGGGGACGTTAGTGGATGGTCTGTGGCATGGTCCTAGGTCCCTATTGATCGGTTAACCCTATCCGTTAAGGTCTTAAGTGTGGGGACACGTCCCTGCGCGTCTACATTGCATACCCTTCTGCATATGCCTCAACCTGCTAATGCCTCTATGCTATGACTTGATTTTACCCTGATGGGGTCCCTTCGCACTCACTCGTTTATTTTCCACCCATGCTTGGGGCTGTTCCCTTGTAGTTTTCCTTCCTTCCCTGATTTTGAGGTCCTGCCATGTGAACGCACCCTAAGTTCACCGAAGTCCAAATCTAACCTTCGAGCACTATTCCTCCCTCCGAACTGACCATTTTTCCTTTTTACCTACCCTTGTTCCGGTACACGGTTTTCGAGTTATTAATTTTTGAAGCATTTTACGCAAATTAGTCGGTTTTCCATATGAACGTGCTTTGCTTGCTTCGGAACTGTGATTTGACATCATAGCCCTGACAACAACTTTCTCAATGACATTTTTTCTTTTTACTCCGTGTCATTCCGATGCACGGTTTGTCCAATATTAATTTTCTGGGTTTTTAAGACTTTTTTGTGCGTCTTTTTGACATGTTTCCATGTGAACCTGCCTCGTTTGCATCGGAATTCCAATTTTCTTTGAAGGCCGTGTCCGTCACGCCTTCTCCCACCTTTTTCCTTTTTCCTACCCCCTCTTTCAACTTTTGGATTTTTAATTATTAATTTTTCAATGAGTTTTCGGGTGTATTTTTGTAGTTTTTGCATGTGAACGCCTCCTACTTTCACCCGAACTGCGTTTTAACATGACAACCATGTGCCACCTCTTCCTGCGGACATTTTTCCTTCTTAGTACATGTCATTCCGGTGAACGGTTCGTCCAATATTAATTTTCGATCCCATTTTCGGGTCTATTTTTTGGGTTTTTCCCATGTGAATGCGTCTTATCTTAGCCGGAACTATGTTTGGACATGATAGGATTGTCGGGCACGTCTTTTTGCACATTTTTCCTTTTTTCTCCACCTTGTTTCGATGCACGAATCTTCCGATATTAATTTTTAATTGCATTTTTGGACCCTTTTTTGTGTTTTCTGCATGTGAACGGCATATCTTTCCCCCGGAAACCCCGTTGCGTATTTTCCTTGTCTTCCCCCTACCGTCCTACCCACTTTTTGTTTTTACGTCATTTCGTTTTGACGTCCGGATTGGGAGATTTTTTTAATAAATTTTTTAATGTGTTTTTGCGCGCCCTGTCCCGCGCGTGAACGCGCCTGGTTTCGGTTTTTCGCGTCTTAACGCGCCCCGATCGCGTCCGCGTGCCCCGTCCCCACATTCGGACGCTCTTTCGATCCTGTCACGGCAAATTTTTTTACCCCGCCCCGCGCACGCACGCGGGACGGGGGGGTACGCCTCTCTTGCCTAGCCCCCCCGCCCATTTTCTCCCTTGGGCACCCCCCCTATGGACCCCCCTGCCCCATCCCTTGGGTATCCTAACCCATAGGCATAACCCTTCCACCCCTTTCCGCCCCTCCCCATGTCCTTTCCTATCCCCCCCTCCCCTGACCCCTCCCCACCCTAACCACCTTCTCCCTCCCCCTTCCCTGCGTCCTCCCTTCCCTCCCCTCCTCCTCCCTCTCCACCCTCTTCTCCATCCCCTCCTCCTCTGCTCCCCTCCTCTTCTTCGCCTCCTCCCCCATCTTCTCCCGTTTCCCTTCTCCTCCCTCTTCTTTCCCCCTTTGCAGCGCCCCGCAGCCTCCCTCCGTCACCACCCTGTGGGCCGCCACGTCGCAGCGCCCTGCCTTGCCTCTACGTGCCCCTCGACGCTCGCAGCCCCACCATGCAGCGCCCCGCTATGCCTCTTGCCCGCGCACGTCGTCAGCCCGCCAGCCCTTCCGCCGCCTGCCCCGCCACGACACCCCATCTCCTGGACGTCCGACTCCTCGCCCTCCAGTAGCCCGCCCTGGACGCCCGACGCCTCGCCCTCCAGCCGTCGCTCTGGCCGCCCTTTGCCAGTCGCCGCCTGTGCTGCACGGCCGCCGTTGACCTCCCGCTTTCTAGCTTCAAACAAACCCCCCCACCCCCACACTAGCCCCCATTCCCCCCCTTCACACACTACCCCCCCACCCCCACACAAACCCCCATTCACCTCCAGACAACACACTACCTCCCCACCCCCAACCTAGCCCCCATTCCCCCCCAACTAACCCACCCACCTCCCCACCCCCAACCTAGCCCCTGTTCACACCCCCCACCAAACACACACACACACTTACCCTCCCCTAGTCTCCATCCCCCCCCCAAGCATACCTCCCCACCTAAACCCCTGTTCCCCCCATCACTTACCTTTCACCCCCACTAACACACCCCCAACACAAGCCCCCTTTCCCACCATAACCACCCCATCCCCACCTAAGCCCCCGGTCCTCCTCACCAAACCCCCCTCCTCCCTGTAAGCCCCCTGTCCCATGCTGCAGCCCCGCTGCACGGCTGAACCACAGCAACCCCCTCCTTAAACCCCCGTCCCACCCGTCGACACCCTCGTGGCATTGATACACGCATCGGTGTGTACGCTCGCGTGGGAGCTTGCGGTTGATCGTGTGCGGGTGCGGGACTTTGTTCGTCGGTTGCTAACACGCAGCTGCCACGCAGCCTATTTCTGGGTATTTTCCCAGATTTTTAATTCAATACCCGACAACCTTTAAAAAAAATCAACAAAATTACATTGAAAAATTAACAACAAAACAACAAAACAACCTTTAAAATTCTGAAAAAATTCCAGAAAAATCTAGAAAAATTCATATTATTTCTGCAACCCATGGCCATATTTTTCTAAATCTGTAAATTTCAGAAAAAAAAACATTTCCGACCATTTTAAAATTCCAAAATCTTTTAAAAATACCCAAAAATATGAAAAAAATTCATTAAAAATTGCTAAAAAATTCTAAATTAATTTTTGAACAATTCCTAACACTTCCATTAACATTTTTATTTATTTTTGGCATCTTTTTCTAAGCTGTCACAATATTTCATTTCACACCTAAATTCCTTGAAAATAAATAATAATAATAATAAAACATTTTTTAATTCAAAACACAAACTAAACATCTAGAAAAAAAATCCAGATATTTTTGGATTGCGGAGAGCGCATTCTTTGCATTTACATACACCCACTACCAGGTATTTTCCCTTTTATTTGTTATTTTTTTTCAGCTACCCCAAAACCCACGGTTAATATAAAAAGGAAAAACAACAAAAAAAAACCCAACAAAACAAACAAACAAATAATAAACAAAAAATGACACCTAAACACCACCATGGCACACACATTCGCGCTAAATACACAATTTTTTTAAAAATAAAAATAGACCCGCCGTTCACTTAGCACACGCTAAGTGCGCTAAAGAGGCACTTTAATATTTTTACTTAAAATGAACCAACTGTCACAAGAGCACGCGTTGGCAAAAAAGCGCTCATCACCTTAATTTGTAATCAATGAACTTGCATTTAGAGACCCAGTCTGGGTATCGAAGTCCGGGATTCGAATTAAAGCACCGTTTTAACCTAATAATTGGTAATTAATTTTTAAGAAGGAACCGCCGTTTTCTTGCTAAGGTTTATCACTTAATAAAACTTCACCCATTTCTTAATAATTTATTAAAATAAATCTTTCATTAAATTAATTCCCCCTCACTGCACTTAAATTTTCCTTTTTAACGAACCTGTTTCGTGGGATGGGTATGCGCAGTCTTTGGAGTTATTTCCATGGTCAAACACCGGTTTATCAACGATGTGGTCTTGATATGTGTGGGTTGTGGTGATGTTTTGGTTCAATGTTTTTGTTCCGGTTAAGGGTACGGTGTGTAGTTTTTTTTCTTTTATTGCCTGATACGGGGTTTTGGGTGTTTGTATGTTGCATAGCATGAAGCTTTCGGTGGCATATGTCTCGAGGTCATGTCAATTTTTTTTTTCTAGGCTGTGGTTTGCTTGGGGTTAGTTGGTCGAGTCACGTTTTATTGTTTTGGCTGTCCTCTTATCCTTGGTTTTTTGTCTGTTGCTTTGCATGCATTCTCCTTGATTGTCTGTGTTTGTGGTGTGTGTGTAACCATCTAAATGGCGCCTTCTCACGCTCCTCCCCCGATCCAGTATGTTCCACTAGTTAGTAGGGATTACTCTTTCCTACTCACTTTTGAGCCCCTCACGAAGGCGGGACTCGCTGCTTTTGTGGCTACCTCCTTTCCATTGCTTCCAGAGGATCCATCGTTGTGTGATGAGTTTTTGGCCTCCTACAACAAGAAGTTGGGACTGGTCCAGGGTATTTCTATGACTTTGACACCTTGAGGCCTAGGGAAGGCTCTTTCTCTTCCCTCCAAAGGTGAACCCTTTGTTACCACTCGTCAGCTTTTCTCTAATGAAGAGATTCTGAAGCTGTTACAAAAGCAGACAAGGGAAATGCTGGATGTTAAGAAGGTGATAAACTCTTCAGGAGTTTCCTTTTCCATGATCACTGATCCTGTGTGGAAGATGGTCTGTCAGTTTCTCCAGGACAGGTTTATGCCTGCCAAAACGCCATCCCAGTACTTGTCCAAAGAGCTTTTCACAGCTTCAAGGATGGTGTTGAAAGGAGTTGCTATTGATTGGAGCACTTACCTCCTCACTAAAATGGATCAACATTTTGTCAAAGTCACTAGGGGTAATGTTACCAATGTCACATATGGATCATACTTGTCTGCCTTCTTGACCTATTCAAGTTTCCAGAAGAGTGTGCCTCCACCTCCTCCATTGGATCCATACCTCCTCCTCCACCTTCAGATGAGTCAGAACCCATTGATATAGAGGATGATGATTCTCCGCCTCCCCTGGTCATCCAGTGCAAACGCTTGAAGCGGGTAGCGGATAAAGCTCTTTCGGTTCTTCCTTTAGTGTCCATTCCTGCTACCTCTAGTAGTGATCTCCCTGGGTATCTCACATGTAATAACCTGTTCAGAGCACATCGCGAAGGTTCGTTGGATATATCAGTTTCCTCACTAAACAGTCTAGTCTCAGGAGATGCAATTCCTTTCCTCTGTAAAGACATTCAGAGTTCCATTGAATTGTCAATGACAACTTGTGTTCAATAGCTGTACGCTTCCTTTTATGAAGAGCTCATGCAGTCTAAGGACCAGTTGCATAAGGCAACATCCGAGTTAGCCTCTACTAAGGATACCCTAGCAGATTTGTTTAAGCAGATGGAACAACAAATCCAATTGGTTGCAACCCAACGAGATGAGATATCTTCTTTGAAGATCCAGTTACTAGAGGCTCAATCAGAGGTTACTAGCCTTTCAGAGGAGAAGGAGAGGATGTCCAGAGAAGCGCAGGAGTTCCAAACTCTTTTAGATGACAAACTTTCAACCTTACAGACTGCTAATGACACAGTGGAATTACAAGCCTCCCAAATCAAGCAGTTGCAAGATCAACTGGCAAAGTCACGGTCTGTTCCTCCAAGCCCTAATGTTCCCTTGATTCCTTCTCTTTCACTGTAGGACTTGGCTGCTCTTCAGAGACATGCTACCTTGTGTCCTCTCTTCCAAGATAAAGTGGAAAGACATTGAGGTGAGGTATCACTTCATTCATGGGGTTTTTGAGGACAAGTCTGTTGACCTTGTCAAGATCTCAACTGCTGTTTTGTATGTCAACCATTTGGAGTTGCGCATAGATGACATGTTCCAGAATTACTCTTCCAAAGTGGCTAATTGTCCTGATAATTCCTGGCATACCATGATTGATTCTGTGGTCCTGAATCAAAGACAGAACACAGCTCCTACTTATGCCTAGAGTACTAATCAACTGAGGGTGGATCTCTTAGCTTATCTTTCAAAACATAATCCGTTTGATTCTACCTTTTTTGATGCCTATCAGAGAAGATCTTTCTTAGGACCTTCTGTTCCTACCCTCCTGTATTACCAACAAATGGCTCACTGATATGATATATATCTTTCCCTTTGTCAATCCAATTCCACAACTATTTTACCCCTTCTTTTCCAACCTTCATCTTTCCCACAAATTTCCATTTTTACATACTGCTCCTTTATTGAGGATCGAGTATTTTCCCCTTCTCCACCATGTCCTTCTCCATCCATTCATGTACCTTCCACCTTTCCTATTTATCAGTTAACACTCTTCCTTACTGATTCCATACAAATTTCTGCCACTCCTTCTTTAAATCATTCTTCCTTTTATGATTTTGCCTATCCCTCTCTTCATCCACTTTTCCTTATTCCACTTCCCTCTCCTAACACTTCTATATCTCAACCACCTTAGTTGGTTAGTGACTATGACGGGTTTGATCATCAGATTTCTAGAAGAAGGGGATGGAGCTCGAATGATTCTCTTACAGGACCTCAGATAAACTGGCCAGTAATTCCAGGAGAATGGACAGTTGCCAGTCAAGCTTATCAGAACTATATTCATTTTGCTCAGCAATATTCACAGTCTGTAGATCCTTCAGTGAGATTAACTGCTCACTTTGCTTGGTACTTGGTATATATGCATAGGCACTCTCATAATGATTCCAAGCCTATTCCAAAGTTGTGCATGAATGTCAATGTGAGCATTGATTCCCACCTGGATATATTGTATTTTCATGCCCTTTGTTTGCCTAGCAGATACCTTGTCCTGTTGGAAAGGATGTGCTGTCTTCAATTTTTTCAAAATCCTCCCAAAACATTTGTAGATGAATCCTTGTCTATGGATCGTTTCCAAAATCATCAATCTTTCAAGAGGGATCATCTTCATTGATACCTTTCCAATGTATGGTGGATGCTTTTTAATGAAAATCTCTCTTTTTGGAGGAGTCATTCAGATGGTTGTGTTGTGTGTAGTGTTTGTGTTGTGAGTTACTTTATGTAAAAAGAACGTATTGGATTGGATTTCGTGAGAGCTACATTTTGGAGAATTGTGGTGATGGGGTCGTGGTTGGAGAGTTGACGATGCTGATGCAGATGAAGAAGAAGAAAACTCTTATATCCTTTATAAGTTTGTTGTGATTTTTAGTTTGATAAGCAGTGTTAATGTATAAAGGGTTTTCCTTTCGTTGTATTTTTATATTAGATACATGTTATAAGTTGGGGTCGTGGTTGGATGGATTGTTTTTGAAGACATATTGAAGATCAAAGTTGAGCTTTTGAATGAACTTGTATTCCCTTTTTCCTGGATCGCGAGGACGCTTCCTTATTAAGTGTGGGGATATGTTGAGTGTTGAAATGACTTGTTTTTTGGCTGATTTTTGTTGTTTTTGAGAGCTGAATGGTTGATTTTATGAGATGATTGATTGGTTTGAAAGTGGTTTGAGAGTGTTTTGGATGATATTGATTGTGATTTGAAAGTTCATGATGTTTATCAGTGAAGATATGAGGTTCTGTGAATGTTCTGATAGGTTCTGATTGGTTATGTATACCTTCTGTATAGCTTCTGTTTTGTTCTGTTTTGTTCTGATTGTCTTCTGTAAGGAGGGATGGATTGATGATTGATGAAGATTGAGATCTTGTGAAAGCTTATTGAATGGTTTGTGAAAGTTTGGAATGGTTTGAGCATGAGTTATGAGGTTTTAATGACCTTCTGTAACCTTCTGTAGGTCTTCTGTAGAGCTTCTGTCTCTGTTCTGTTCTGTACTGTAGCTGTTCTGGTACTGTTCTGTAGACTGTTCTGTATGCTTCTATATGTGTTCTGTTGGATGAGAGTGTAGCTTGGGAAAGTTTTCTAGCCTTAGAAAGAGGTGAATACAAGTGCAAAAGAGCTAAAAGAAGTGGAAGAAGTAGCTGCTGAAGACTCAAGTGAAGACTGAAGTGAAGTGATAGTAGTGTGCTATGAAAAGACACTGTAGTGGCTCTGGTGACTCTTCATATCAGACATGCCTCTTGGGAGGGGTATCCACGACCTAAGAAGGATTATTGAGAGTGATTTTGAGAGATTGTAGTGAGGAGATGATGTATTATTGAGAGAGAGAGAGAGAGAGAGAGAGAGAGAGAGAGAGAGAGAGAGAGAGAGAGAGAGAGAGAGAGAGAGAGAGAGAGAGAGAGAGAGAGAGAGTCAGAGATAGCTAATTCTACTAAAACAGAGTGATTGTATATGAGAGATTGGGAGAGAAGACTATGAAGATATTGAAGATGAATACTATGTGATGTATTTCCATTCAAAGATGGTGTATTCCTTTGCTTTCTTTGTTATATGGATGGATTTTGTGAAGATATTGAAGAATATGGTTGATTCTATCAAATTCGTGGGAGATCTACATGATGCTGCATGAAGATTTGTTGTGCTTGGTGTTCTTTTCTTCATTGTGATCATATGAAACCTAATAAACAAGCTTGTTGATGTTACAAGATAGATTTTGTTGCAAGAGAATTCCCTTTTCCTTGGTGTTCCTCTTGGGGCTCCAATAATCCCACAAGATAGGTGCAACACCTACGCAACAAGTTGCAACGTCGCATGGTTTTGTGTTAAATCACAAAATAGAAGTGCCACTCCTTAGAACAAGGGTTGGCAGGTTCTAAGTGCAAGTCTAATTTTCTAGAGGATGAGTAGACATCCTACTACACCACCCTTCTTTGAGGCTGATTTTTCAAGTTAGGGTAATTATGAATTGCCTAGCAAGAAATTGATCAATCAAGTTAGGGCGATGAGGTTGCCCAGGATTTATTGTCTTTAAAGGAAACCTAAGGTATTTGTTAATTTGGGTTAAAAGGGTATAAAACCTAACCCAAGGATAAAATGCTAAACAAGCAACGAAACCCTTGGGATCTCGCCAAGTCACAATTGATCCCGGATCGAATGCTGGATGCATTCGGAGAGAATTATACCTTAGCAGTTGGCCAAACAAACGACCACTAGATTGATTGTGTTTGTACAATTAGGAGCACTGTTTGTACTTTTTTGCTCAAAGAATTAAAGTTGAAAAAATAATTAATGCTTCAGGTTGAAGGCTTGGAGGGAGAGGCAGCATCAGTTACCCCCGACTATCTGCCTGACCCTATCCAAGGGGGTTGTTAGTCGCGCAGGGTACGTGGACCGAACCTGCCGCGAGAGGTCTCTCCATGGTGGGTGCTACTTGGAGCAAGAGGACGCTTGGGTGCTAGGGAGAGTTTTGGCCGTAAATCCCTTGCCTCCGGGTCCTGCACAAGAGGCCGATGTGACTCGAGATTGGATCTCGAGGCCCGCATACTAGTCTACGGGCGAAAACTTGGAATAGCGATCCCTGAGGATTGCTGGAATTGCATTTGGGCGGATTATGGAATTGCCTTTGAGCGGATTATGGAATAGCCTTTGGGTTGGATTATATGGTGTATTCCAAAGACTGATGAATAAGATCAATTGTTGAAAAGGAACTTATTTGACATTGTTTTTCTATGTCAGTGCTTAAGTTACATGAAGGAACCGGTGATTAATTGGCTAATTAAGGAAGCTGTTTTTGCTCGTCAAACTAAATGTGGTAGGTAATTAGACAACTAAAGCAACCCTGAGGAAAGTGTGATGGATGCGACCATGGGTCCGTCCTACGGAAAGGTGGTCCCGGTTGGTCGGGAACTTTTCTCAAAGGAATTGACAGCGACGAAAACGATTACCTAGAATCTAGGAAGCTAGAGTCCCGATTTATACTATTTTAGGGGAACGGAATGGGACTATGCCTTATGGGCAGAGAGGTCGAGCTTTGCATTCCTCTCGTTTTTCATTCTCCTTGAACCAAGTGTAGCATGAATCCGCTTCGACCCTGAGGTTTCTGCGTAAAGTAGTTCGCATGGGGTTCGACGCAAGCTACCATTTTAGGAATTTGACCACTTGGAAAACCTTGATTCAGGTCGGTCCTAAGTGGGAATGGCCGGAATGCTTCCGCTTCATGGCAGACTTGGGAAGACCTAGATTGCAAACCCCGTGACATTTCGTGGGAGTGCTGGGCAGCGCTTTTTGGACTCTCTTCCCGATGGGCTGCTAAGACGTGTCCTACAAGTGGACAGGTGGACACATTACATCTTTTCTCCAAGCTTTTAGCAAGCTTGCATGGGAGACCACCATTTAATCTTTCTTCATGCTTCATATGGTGACCTTATCTTCATCTCAAACTTATTACAAAATATTCATTGGATAAAGTTTAGCAGATGGAGCTAGCATTTAATTGATTTAAGCAAGAGTAGAGTGCTAAATCATTAGTGCATTTTTTGGCACAATTCACATTGCCTCGACAGGTCTCATCTTCAACATTAAATGTCTGCAACCAAGCCTTCCCAAGCAACAAGCAAGCAAGGCACACTCTTGCTTCCAAAATTCTAGCATTTTTCTCCAATCTTTTGAGCTCTCTTCATTAAAAACCCTAAATACACAACAAGGTAGCCATAACCATCAGCTTGAAGCTTCAATTTCTAGAAGATTTCTTAAGACTCAGGTTTCAACACTTCTCTATAGTCATTATACTTCAAGATTAGGCCAACATTGCAACATTTGAAGAGGATTCAACTATCAAAGAGCATTATGGGCCAATATCTTGGGGATTTCATACTTCAAGCTCCAATTTCTTATTAGTGAGTCTTTCAAAGGGCTAAATACTCTTCTATTTTGAGACTTCTTTAAGCTACAAGCATTGGTATTGACTGATTGGTATTGACTGATCAATGGACATTAAAGCTATGGAGGATTATGTAATGGCTGAAGTTTGATTCATGTTGGTCTACCAATATTCATCAATCTCTAAAGTAGTAATCCACTCATTTTATCTATAAATTCTCTATTAATCCAATTGTTGTAGCTTCATCCACTTCTTGTTGATGAGAGATTATGGCATCTATAAGCTTCAGTTGTATCATGAATCAAAGAGATGCCTCTTTTTAGATTGATAGAATCCTTTTGATCAATTCTCAGCATTAATCTTATTTGGATGGAAATCACACATCAAAATTCTTATGCATTCATTGAATATCCCTAATTTGTGCTTGGATTCTTATTAGTCCGAAAAGTATATTGTAAAGGGTAAACTAATACAATCGGTGAGTCATTGCATTGTGATAGTAAGACCTCATCCAATCTTTCAATTCAAAACTCTCTTTCCAATTGATGCTTGGACTTCATTGAAAGCTAAAGCTTAATTTCCAAAAATCTATATCATCCCTAATTTCTTAGATTAGGATACTCTTGCCATGTGGACTATTCCCATTGAGAAAAAGGGTAGATGCTAAGGGAGATACTAACGAAGTGCTTGATAGTTCATCTCGAGGAGCTCACCCTTGGCTTCAATTGGATTTGAAAGGCAAGTCGTTTGCATATTAGAATCAAAAGTTATAGCCATTTTTTTGTCAAGTGGTCTATTTGGACATCACTTGGACGACACATAGAAATGACAAGGAATTGAGAAAGAATAAAGCAAACAATGATATTAGACAACAAATAAGAAAATCTAAAGATGTAATGTTTGAGAATAATATGAGGAAGAGAATTACACTTTAAATGCCACTCTATGCAACCATGAGACTTCACATTCATCGAGACATCTTAAGCTTATGTACAAATTAGATTAGATGGTTGAAATGGTGTAATCTAGTGCCCAAACCAAGGAAAGAATTGAGAAAATGACTCAATCTACCAAAGACTCTTTGGATAAGTTCATGGTCTCTACCAAGGATTCATTGAACAACCTCACTATTCAAATTTAACAGATGTGGCAGCATAGATGGTTGATTGAGAATGTAGGGATATGTTTGAACTAAAATGGTTATTTCAACCCCCTATTCTTAATTCACAACTTGGGATTATTAGACATAAGGGAATACCCAATACCACCTATGAAATAGGGGAAACATCTTATAGAAACAAAGAGCCAATCACGAGCATTCATAGATCCAATCCTCAAGGGGTAAGAATTCAGCCACCTCTAAGTAGATTTTAGATATCTTATCAAAGGAGTGCCTCTAATAATTCAGTTCCCACAACTAGAATTTATATGGATATGCACCCCCAAACTTCTAATGGGTAATAAGATTTTGCTGAAAGAGAATTTCGTGATATGATAATATTGACCAAGAATGGTGGGCACTTATATTTCCCTTTTGATTTAAAGGAGTGGGCATCTAAGCTGGAGTCATATTTTGACATTTTTCCTAGATTAGATGATTAGAAGATTCACTTTAGTACTCTTCACCTAGAGGGATTTTCTCATATGTGGTATAAGTACATGAAAAGTTACATGAAAAGGGAAAATCAACATGTTGATAGTTGAGAAGTTTTCAAGGCAAAAATGGCTCAAGTATTTGTGTCCCCCATTGAAAAGGAAAAATTGGCTAGACAATGATATTAGTTAGATTAAAGAAGTATGATTGTTAAAGAGTATACCAATTACTTATTCTTCTCATTTCAAGCTAAAAATTATGGAGTAGATGCATTCTTTGCCCATATCTAGACACTTAGGTATTTTCGAAACCTATGTTAAGATTTCAAAGAGCTTTCATTGGAAAGGATTGTGAAAGGATGTGAAAGATTATATCTCGAGGTGTATTCCATACCAACAAAATAGCACTCATAAGCTAAGTGGTTTTTTCTAGCCCTTATCCATTCTTGAAGAAAAGTAGATGCATATGACCATGGATTTCATTACTGGCTTGCCTATGACTAAGAAGGGATGAAACAATATCTATGTGGTGGTGGATACTTGCCAAGGTAGCCCATTTCATTCCCACAAAGATGTAGTCTAGTATATCATAGATGACAGGGACTCTAAGTTCATGAGTAACTTTTAACAAGCGATATTCAATTCTATGGGTACTAAGTTGGCTCCGTCTACGACCTATCATTCATAAACTGATGGCTAGAGAGAAAGAGTCAACAAGGGGTTGGAGACCTACCTTAGACACTTCTGCCATAATGTGCAGCATATGTAGAATTCTTAGCTACAATTGGTTGATTTTGCCTACAATAATTCTACCTATGTCAGTATTGGAGTTTCTCCCTTCGAAGCCTTGTGTGGCAATAAAGTGCCCCTTTCTATAGTTCTCTTAAGTGAGAAGATCAATCTCATAGTAAAGAAGAGTTAGAGCGCATGTAGACCCTTCTTAGCAATGCAAAGTGAATCTTAGGAAAGCCTAAGAGTAGGTGAATATGTGCGCTGATGAAAACAGGCACCCTATGGAGTTCTAGGAAGGAGAGTTGTTGTTGAAAGTGCCCAAGTCATGCTACTCACTTTGAAAGATGGCTCAAGCAATAAGCTTGCTCACATGTTTTATGGCCTATACATGATTCTAAAGCACATAAGAGACTTGGCTTATGGATTGAAACTTCTCTCCTCTACGACGATTCACAATGTATTTCATGTTAGTTAGCTCAAGCCTTTCTTTGGTTCTCAAGTTGACACAGTGGATGAGTTACCTCTTATTGATAAAGAAGGCCTTATATAGTATGTCCTTGAGGAGATCATAAGTTTGCATGAAAAAAAGCTTCAGTCCAAGTCCATTAATGAGTATTTAATGAAGTGGAAAGGATTGCCACTTGAGAAAGCTTCTTAGAGCCCAGCATTTATATTGGATGAGTTTCCCTTTCCTCAGAATGCCTTATTGGCTAAGCCATAGTGACAGTTGAGCCAGATTTCTTGCAGATAACACTAGACATCACTCTATTTTAGACAAAATTTTATTTTGTCTAATTTTTAGCAAAGTATACTTACATAGGGTGAAAGTACTTGGTGAGATCTTCATTTTGATATGTGGTAGTTTGGACCAGCCCTTCGAAAGTTATTTCATTTGAAGACATCCAAATGCGATACTTTATAGAGGTTTCTACCTTAGTCTTCATCTCAACCAAAGATTTGATTTTTTTCAAATATATTATGTCATTTGTAAGGCTATAAAATCGAGTAGTACTTTGTCATGTCTATTCTTTTAGCCATTATAATAACTTCCCATCTTCTTTTTGAGGGCAAAAACCTTAGGGCAAGGATGGAATGTAAGAGAATGGGAAGAGATCTATGTGTTTTATGTATTTGGAAAATAATGCTATGTCACATTGACTTGGGCATAAAGATATAAGAGATTTTTAAAAATTTCACCATTTAGTAAGATTCAAAATAGTCTCTTTATCTCTCCAACTTCTCCAAGATTTCATGGCTTCTCTCACCTCTTTTCTCTCATTCTAGTATTTCTCTCTCCTTGTCAGTCTTTCTCTCATCTACACATATTTCTCCTCCCTAGTCTCCTTTATGACAAGAGAAATAATGGATACACACTTATAAACATTTACACACACACACACACACACACACACACACACACACACACACACACACACACACACACACACACACACATGCAATGTATATGCATGTACACACATACATATCCCTCTTAAACTCTTTCAAATGTTATTTTTCAAGTGTGAATTACCTTATGAATAATTTGATTAGAAAAGCTGACAAATAAGTCATATACATGACTATTATTCTATCCAATAATCAAAAGCACTATGTTAACCCCAACACGAAGAAAGCAAAAGGAAGTGGAAAAGACGCAGGGCAAAGGTGGAAAAAAGGTAGCTCGACTGAAGAAAGAAAAGGAGAAAAGGCCAAAAGCACAAGGGCAACCTTAAAAGTCCAAGGCAAAGGCAAAAGGGGAAAGGCGCATTTTAAAATAAAAAGGCGCACCCTGAAATCTTGTAAAAGAGCACCGGGCTCTCACCCGTGCAATTTGTAAATGTAGACGGGTGGTGGAAAGGAAGCTAGGAAGATAGAAGGACAATGGGAAAAAGGGCCTAGGCTATGGCCGGCCATGTAAAAAAGGGAAAAGGGGATAGCCGCCCAAAAGGGATTTAGGGTTTTGTATATAAAGTTGAAAAGTGAATGAAAAGCTCATTCTTGTGTGTGGCCAAAAGTAGCTCTCCTCTTCTTCTTCTTCTTCTTCTTCTTGCTTGCTTGAGGTTGTGCTTGAGAGAGGGAGTGTGAGAGTGTGAGGGAGTGAGTGTGTGAGGGTGAGGGACCGAGGAGGAGAAGCTCTCCATCGTCTCCTCTCTTCTTCTCTTCTCTTCTCTTCTCTTGTCTTGCTTGCGGCAATGGAGCTTGGAGCATGGAGCTTGAGGATGGAGCTTGCTTGAAGCTTGCACTTGGATCGTGGAGCTACCGGAGTGCGCGGGAGAGGAGGTAACTCGAACGGCATCAAGGTAAGCTCACTACACCCGTAGATATGGATGGCGTGTCGGCTATGTGAGAGGTAGCCATTAGTGCTCGGCTTGGAACGCTTGAAACAATAAGCGGTCCGTGGGTCTTGGCGGTTGAGTGAAAGCTCCCACATTTTGGTTCCGTTGCCGGGACCAACGGATTCAAGCCTTGAGCGCTTGCACGCTTCAAATCGAGCATTGGAGTAGGGTTTTCACCCGAAACGGTGCTTGAGGTAGATAGGTAGGAAGCGAGGGGGTTGAAGATGGTATTCGATATCCTTGGCAAGTAGGTTTTTTGCTTTCCGTGATTTATGTTGTGGAATGGAGTAGTATAGGTATTTAGTTTGTGATTTGGATGCATTTAGGGTAGGAAAAAACAAAGAAAAAGAAGAAAAAACAGGCAAACAACAGGGTTTTCTATTGCTGTATAAAAGGCTAAACAGGGAAACAGGGGACCAGATTCAAGTTCTGGGAAGGCAGGGACAGGGAACTGGCTGTGAGGTTCTGTAGTGCTGGGGAAGGACCTTAAAAGGCCTAGGAGGCCAGGACAGACCTCATTTCCTTGGTTTGCCTTGTGTGAGAGAGTGAGAGAGAGAGAACTTCTGGTTCACAGGACGAGGAAGCGCTGCCTCGATTCCTAGGCATCGGTGATTCGTGCTGCTTCAGGTGAGTCTGGTGTTTTCCAACAAGTGCTCTTATTAGATCCAAAAAGTCTGTGGTGATTTCGTGCACCAGACAGTGAGGACGGGACAAACGCGCGGGAATCGTGCCTGTCGCCGACGCACTCGGACCAACTCGCAGTGGTCCGATTCCCAGAATCGGACCACCCGAGTTCGGGAGTCGGACCGTCCGATTCCCAGAATCGGACCAGCCTAATCGGACGTGCCACATGCCACTCGGACCAGCCCATCCGATTTTATAAATCGGACCATCCTGTCCGATCCGATTCCCAGAATCGGACCACTTGAAAATCGGACCATTTTTTGATCCGACTCCTAGAATCGGACGTGACCAAAATCGGACCACTGGTCCGATCGGACCCACCCAAAATCGGACGTCTGATTCTGATAATCGGACTCTTGAAAATCGGACATCTGAAGAATCGGACAAAAAACTATCAAAATCGGACACGTGTCTAGAACACAAATTCTGATACATTTAAACCCCGAGATTGATCCCTAAGGCTACGTAGAGCTGAAGGCATATCATAGATCCATAACCGGGCTAAAATTTAGAGCATGTAGTTCAAAATTTGGCTATAAACGGTCCTCCAAATTGCATATGGCGTCTACCGTAACGGCCCTGCGGGCTGGGGGGGACTGCCCCCCCCGGACCCCCGCAGAGGGGGCTCTGCCCCCTCCGCACCTCCTCCGAGTAGGTTGGAGAGAAAACGCGCGCCGTGACAGGTCCTCCAAATTGGACCCTAATGTAGCAATGGCTCTACATGAGCATGGAGTCCCACTTGCAATAGAGCAATCAGAAGCCCTACCCGAATAGAGACAAACAGAGACCCTAGAACAGCAATGGGCCAATCTAGCCATCAAGGGCAAAAAGGCCACACCACGAGAACACAAAGACATTGTGTTCAAACCATGTCTAGTCAGAGCGAAATGCAATATCAGCAAGCTGTAAATACGAAGATGACTAGACATGACACTCTTGACGAGAGATGTACCTTGAATAGCATTGCACTGACGATCTAAGACAGCAGTGGAGAATCCACATCTGGTCGTGCAGTCGAGAACTCAATGGCATCTATCAGAAGGCTTAAATTTACAAGCCAGGACCCGGAAGATGAAGACATAGTACCACCTGCTCATCTTAGGGTCAAACTCACCGCAAAAAGAGAGCATACTATTGATGCTCTAATTGATGAAGGAGCAGATTTTAATATCTTGACCTATGAATCATGGACCCTACTAGGCCAACAAGAGAGGTACACTGACTAGTGCAACTCTTAGCCCTTATGGGGGACACCCACAAGCACTCATGGGGAAGTGCAAAATCCTTGTGACAATAGAAACGGAAAGCTTGCCTATCCTATTTCATGTCCCTCCAAATAGTGCTAGCTATGGGAAAGAAACCCTCCTAGGAAGACCCTTCAAAAGGGCGACCAAGTGTGAGACCGACTATGTAGCACAGAGGATACACCTGACACTACCAGGTGTGAGGATAGTCACAACCTTTAGCAAGGGTGACCTCATCAAACCTCGAGGGAAAGACAAGGAAGGTGCTGACGTAACAGTCAAGCCTACCAACGAGGGCAAGGACTTGTTGGAAGAGTTGATACAAGCACAGGTCGAACAACGAGGACCAGTGAGTGAGGCCAGGCCTGAAAAAAGAAGGTCAAGAGACAATGCCAAGGACGGGCTCTGGACTTACAAATATCGTAGAAGACCCCAAAAGAAGTCCAAGCCTTATAGACGGAGGCGTCGATGGAGAGTCAGCACAACACCGCGATGGATATCCAAGGCGTTGCTTCGTGCTCAAGGGTATTATGCAGGCAATCATTGGATTTGGGTACCCAAACTCCCTGGTAAGCCACCTCTATCCGAAGCCCAACCTATGTCCAAATCAAAGAGGCATAGGAGATCTAAACGAAAAACCAAATCCCAAGTCAAAAATAGTGGAATGACCGAGCCCCTCATGGTCGAAATCAAGAAACCCAACGGGACCAATCGGAGGGTAGATCCTCAGCCTAGTGTGCTTGACAAGTAGACATCAGATGTAATTGTTGAGGATACGCAAAAGTCACTAGTGCCCAAGGAAATTTTGATTCCCCAAAAGGAGAACAAACATCATAGGCACAACATTGCTCATGGCAAGGCTACTCACTCAACAAAGCAAATGGCACAATCATCTAATAGCCTTGAGAAAATCATTCAGCTAGTGCCACATCCACCTAGGAGCCCTAGATCTCCTACGCCCTCTTCTCCCAAACAGACGCAGGAAGGACTACAGTAGTTGTCAAGGGCGACTGCTCAATTCCAATCTCTATCTCCATCTAAGCTTCCAACCGACAAAGAGGTGGGACATGATGTCATCTGTAGCCCTCGACCCAAGGATATGCATGAGCCACCTAATGTGACTAGATCAGCTCATGTTCGATCTACACAAATGAGTGCTCAAAGGCCAATGAAAGACACAACCACTTCTGATCGCCCTAGGGACTTGACACCGCAATCCACCAAGGGTAGCCAGCCCACTAAACTAGCTGCTACTACTTCCAATCTGGGATCACAGCAATCACAGCCCTTGGCCGTGACAATACCCTATGTGGAACGTATCCTTAAAAGTTCGCCCATGGAAGAGGTGTCGCAACCAACTTCCTCGAAAACTCCAACACTTTCAAAGGGCCTAAAGCCTAGGCTGGAGGAGTTAAACGCAAGGGAGTTGGTTGAAGAGCTAGACTCTCCGAAAAGGGCGGCAGTTGTGCCCTCACAACCGGGCAAGGCTATTCAGCAAACCACGGCTATGTCCCATAAGGACACACTAAAGAAGGGAAATGCTGAAGCCTGACCAAGCACATCAACGGTTGATATAGCCCAGGGTCTTGAGTTGCTGAAAGAGGCACCTCCATTAACCAAGAAAAAGAGGAGAAAGCAGAGAAAACAACAACAGATGCAGGTGGTTGTGGACCCCAAGAACACTGAGACGAAGGGCAATGGAGAGCTGATAAATGAAGCATCGAGTCCACCCACCAATGAACCCACTGATGCCTCTCCTAGTAGCGGTGAAACCTCAGACACATCCGTGTGTTCTGAAAAACCAAAGCAACAGTTGCCATCAACAGTTGCTTGCAACACTCTATCCACTGACAATAGAACTCACATTGATAAATCAAGAGTGGATACAATACTGTCACAACAAGGTGACAAATCTATACCAGTCACATCCGAGAAGAACCATGACAAAATAGCAACAAAACCTCAGGAGAAACGTGAGAACCCCAAGAGCATAAGAAATCCTAGTGTTGACCAATCTTGCTCATCTAGGCCTGAGCCCCCAGCCATGCTGAAGCCTAAGGAAACTCTTAGAACTTTGCATGAGATAGCAACCGAGCAAGCCCTCGCTGAACACGAGTTGGAGGCTAAGCTCAAAGTGGTCGCGCGTGTCTTTGTCCTTGCGGACATGGGCACGATCCCCAAGGAGCAGCTTGGAGATTACTTGACATTTCCTCTATCATGGGAAGAACAAGAACATCTTAACGGGCACTATGACAGGCTCCTGCATGAACAGATGCGACTCATCCCTGACGAGAAGGCTGATGAACTACGCTTAACCGTCACGTTCAATGAAGTGCTCTGCCGACCGAATCTCGTAGACCTAGAGCTACTAAAGCGACTGTCAGCAGGCCAGAGTCAATTTGAGCAGCGTTGGTGCGAAAGCCGCGTCGTGATGGCCGAACTAGGGGCTCAGATCATGACGGTCTCAGAAGAGCGATTGGCCAAATGGCGGTCTCAAAGAGACCCAACCTACATGGCACCAACTTCCCTTCGAGTGCTCACTGACATTCAGGGTGCGGACTTGGCTGGAGCTAGGCTACAGGGCCCTTTGATTGATAAGGTTCTCACCGAGGAGGAGTTACATATTGCTAGTAGACTCGGTCAAGGTTCCATGCTACTCGACGTGGCAAAATATCTATCAATATTAAGTCAGCTGCCACGAATACTAGATGCGTGTGCCATGCTCCGGTACAACCCCGAGTTCTACACTTGGTTCTTATCCTCGTGAAGTGACATGGATTCATAGAAATGTATATAAATAAACACTGATTTTTGTGTCACTTGTATAAACAATATCAACACACACAAGCAATGATAGTCAAGCGCAGGGAGAAGAGTTGGTTCTAACAGGCTAACCTCCTCAAGCCCTCTTCTCATCACGCATTTACTTGTCATGTGCGCTTGATAAACCACACTAAAATCCCTTCCATGCGAACAATTGTACCCTGTATCAAGGTCTAACCCTTGGTTCACACCTTGCAGGTTTCCTTTTTTAGCGGAACGCATGGAGAATCATCAAGAGTTGGCTTGCAAAGACGCTCTTCGCAGAAGGTGGGAGCATGTGGCACGCGCCCCTCCACCAGAGCGCTATGTGCCCACCATCAAGAGATATGCCAAGAAGCGGGGCCCTAAGCGACATTGCCCAGGGCGAAGGCCGAAGAACCCACGAGTCCAGAAGGTCGAGACTCGAAACCTGCAACAGGCCACAGCACTAGGGGTGCGCACTCCCAGCTCCTGCTCGGGCCCCAGACGCTCAAAGGCAGAAAGGGCAGCTCGGGAACGAGAAGAATTTAATAAATTATTTAAAGAAATTCTGGAGACGGTAGCGAGCCGGGATTACACCATTCATATCCCAGCCGACATGTTCCCTGCTCACCCCCACAGGAGTCCCACACCAGCAGAGCCCCAATCACCCGGCCATCCAGACTCGCCCCGCCTCGTACAAATCGAGTAGCCCATAATGCATAAGGGGCTTATCAAATGATAACTGGCCAGGACTTTTTGTTTTAAATGATTGAGTGTTCCTGACTTGTTAAAGTGTTGACATGTGCCTGACTTGTATGAAGTTATCACATCTGCGTTTAATATATGCTACGCCTTTACCAAAAGAAAAAGCTAATCAAGCGCAGGTGATAAATATCTAGTCAACACCATAGAATTTAAATAAGTGATGTCTCCTTGCATTGCACTGGTTTATTATAGTTGCGGCATACACAATGCATATGCTCTCATGAAGCGACAAGTGGATGCAGGATAATACAGGTCCCTGTGCGAAAATGCTCGATGCCAATCACCGCAACACCCACAACCCCATAGCAAGCCGCGACAAAGCCACGCAGTGCCATGCTCCCTTTCTGAGTCAGGCTCTATAGTTGGCTCATGGCAGTCATTACCTCAATTGTACCAGCATCGCAAGTGCCGCAAGGAGAATTGCAATATCTCAAGTGTATCTCCCCCTTTCTCCAACTACTTCTCTAACAACGAGGCTAGGGCACCATCATCATTGTACTATTCATTTTCTGAGCCTTCGAAGCTTGACATTTTCCAACCCATTGAAAGGCTGATAGCCTCAACATATTGTAATGGTTGTACTCAGGCAAAAAAAAAAAAAGAGAGGAAAAGAAGAGAAAAAAAAAGAAAAGAAAAGAGAAAAAAGAAAAAGAAAAAGAAATGAATGGAAAAATAAGAAGCACCCACGATCACAGCACAACACCTAGGGGTCCTCAAATTAGGTACGTCGGGTGACCTTGGTCGACCGGCTTCGTCCCTAGTCCCCTAGCCCCTCACACTCACCCACAATTGTTCAGGGCACATCAAGGGCATGACATACCTAGGGAGCTTGTCTCGCCTAGGGTAAGACCTGTCACCCTGACCCACTTGCACAATTCTGTTTTGCACTCTGCCTTAGTACCATTGCAATCAGTAGTGATAAGCACCGCACGATTGGCCATGAAAAGTACACCGTACTCATCATGCAAGTACAATAGTTTCCAGCTAACTGAAAGTGCGGTGTCCCTGTATTCAATTATGTTCCATCGTGCAGTCACAATGCAAAGGATGTCTCATATACCTTCACATGTACTTCTTCTCAACACGGACCACTTTGCTTCATCCACACATTGTTATGAGAAACTAGCCCACGGTCTTCTAACTACGTAATATCTAAGTATGCACGGGCACTCACCTAATATATACACCAAAGTGTATACAAAGTTTGGGTCCTCAAGTGCGGGACAATACTCTCAGCTTGCTTAGAGTTTGACCTGTCTCCCAAACTAATCAAATATGTCTTGTGCACAATAAGGAGACTAGCACTACCCCTTAGGGAGAGACCACACGAGAGGTTTTCAAATTGCAGGTGTTGAAGACTCCAACAAAAGTGTCGTTCGATCTTCATCGACACCCAACTCTGAATGCTTATCCCTTACCATTCGACAAGCCCAAAAAGGATCATCATGTGAAGAATCCCCAACAACCCAACACTTGTGCTGGCCATCAATACAATCCCCAACACAGCATGCCCTACCACCAACTCCGACAACCTTCCACCAGACACCTTGGCCACCAACAGGCCCCCAACACCTTCTGCCACACCACCACCAACACTCCTCCACGGAAACCACAGGCGTCCTTGTTACCCACGTCTTCAGTGCATGCTACAGCCTGCTCCCTACGACGGTGAGTGCCATGGGACTGGCACTTGTCTAGGAGGGGGGTAATGTTAACCCCAACACGAAGAAAGCAAAAGGAAGTGGAAAAGACGCAGGGCAAAGGTGGAAAAAAGGTAGCCCGACTGAAGAAAGAAAAGGAGAAAAGGCCAAAAGCACAAGGGCAACCTTAAAAGTCCAAGGCAAAGGCAAAAGGGGAAAGGCGCATTTTAAAATAAAAAGGCGCACCCTGAAATCTTGTAAAAGAGCGCCGGGCTCTCACCCGTGCAATTTGTAAATGTAGACATGTGGTGGAAAGGAAGCTAGGAAGATAGAAGGACAATGGGAAAAAGGGCCTAGGCTATGGCCGGCCATGTAAAAAAGGAAAAAGGGGATGGCCGCCCAAAAGGGATTTAGGGTTTTGTATATAAAGTTGAAAAGTGAATGAAAAGCTCATTCTTGTGTGTGGCCAAAAGTAGCTCTCCTCTTCTTCTTCTTCTTCTTGTTCTTGCTTGCTTGAGCTTGTGCTTGAGAGAGGGAGTGTGAGAGTGTGAGGGAGTGAGTGTGTGAGGGTGAGGGACCGAGGAGGAGAAGCTCTCCATCGTCTCCTCTCTTCTTCTCTTCTCTTCTCTTCTCTTGTCTTGCTCGCGACAATGGAGCTTGGAGCGTGGAGCTTGAGGATGGAGCTTGCTTGAAGCTTGCACTTGGATCGTGGAGCTACCGGAGTGCGCCGGAGAGGAGGTAACTCGAACGGCATCAAGGTAAGCTCACTACACCCGTAGATATGGATGGCGCGTCGGCTATGTGAGAGGTAGCCATTAGTGCTCGGCTTGGAACGCTTGAAACAATAGGCGGTCCGTGGGACTTGGCGGTTGAGTGAAAGCTCCCACACACTAATACCAAAATCTTTATCTAAGAGATCACACATATCATATCCTAAACCCATGTAACCACTAGAAATATTCCTCATAATCTCTACACAACTTAATTCATCTAGGTCCTTTAGGATATCCAACTAAGTACTCTTAATAATACCATATTATAAATTCTCTTAAATAATCATTAACCTACACTATAGCTTGAAAGATTCGAGCACCACTTTATCATAAGGTTCATGGTGGTTGAGATAAGGAAACTAACCATATGTGTGTTTGTGTGATACGCACACTTTGAGACTTCCTCAGAAGCACGATTTAATGGTCCATCAAGAGGATTTTCTAGACAATGTTGCTTGTTTCTCTTTCGAATAACATGAGGTTTACTGCCTAGACTCTCTTGAGTCCACTTTGTAATGGAAGGTCTTTGGCTGTTCTTGTGAGAATCAACATGAATTTGCGGGTTCTAAGTAAACTAAGGTCATCTATCAGATTAACTAGCATCAGTCTTCAAACATTTACTTGTGCTAGATTGCTCGAACCAAAGCTGACTGGTATTACACTTGGTTCAAGAAGAGTGAGACATGAGGGGGAGTATGGGTATGTCGATCTTTGTGTCCATAAGGTAAAGTCTCACTATGTTCTCCTATAATGATACAGAGTCAATGTTTTAATTGATTCTATGTGGTCAATATTCCATATGGTATAGTGTGACAGATTGTAGAGAAGCTCTCTCAGCTTACTGAGACCACCCTGTCTTGGGGCAGATTTGTTAGGTATCACACCCTCTCACTTCCCTCGATTGGGTAGTTCTGGTTGTCTACTTAGCTAATGCATTTATGTTATATACATAAGATCAACTTTCTTAATTAATCCCTTTTAATCACAATGTTCATTTACGTAACTTAAGTCATAACACGCAAATAATAAAAATAATCATTTGAAAAACATAGCTTCTTTATTTAATAGATAATTTTATACAAGTGTTTACCGTTCGCCCTACAAAAGAATGACCCAAAGGCCTTTATTTTACCAATATTTCCACCCCTAACTAGTACCGAGGCCCTCAGAAAGTGCATATTGAGTCATGTAGGGGTTTGAAAATATCCTAGAAGCACAAGAGTTTACTGGCCAGAGCTCCCCTGGCACCCTCAATTCCTCATGCCCAAGGATCCCCCTACGAAGTGACCTCTTGCCATCAAAGTTAGTCTGAACTCTTCGAGGTGGCAAAACCAATCCCCCTTGGTAAAGGGATCTGTAGCTAGCCTTGGGGGAGGTCTAGCACACTTTCCTTTTATCTTGTTGTAAATTTGATACAGTAGGGTTTTAATCAATTTAGTCAACTTCATAAGTGTATCAAGTAAACTTGTATATACCTTTGCAAGCACAAGTATTTCTTTTCAGGTAGTATTTCTATGCAAAAATAGGGAGGCAACTAGAGTAAGGTTTTTAACTTAGTGGCAATTCTTTCCAAGTTGGTCTTGTCTCCTTTGGTTTTTCTAAGTTCCCTTCTAATCCTTTGTTGGATCTTTCCTTAGTTATTATTAATTTTTTTCTAACTATGTTTTTGTCTTTGCTCACAATCTTCCTTGACTTAACCTTTGTTAAAAGATTGGTTGATTGACCTTATTACAAGTCTTGACTATTTTTCTAGAAGGAGTGAGAGGAAAGGACGAAGAACGAGGAGGCATGAGGAAAGAATAAGAAGAGTAAGAGAGGAAAATAGAAGGAAAATAATAAATAGGAGAGAGGAGGAAAGGAAGATAAAAGCAAAAGGAGACCATCATCGTTAGTAAACCACAAGGAAGCACTACTCCAGCTTGCAGAAGCTTCGTCCACCTTACCTCTAGCATCCATAGAGGGGCTTCTTCTTCTCTCCGCAAGATCTCCCACTACAAGATACAAGCCTCGTACTAACGTTTAAAGCGACAAAAATGTTCACAAAAAAAATTGCCCCCGTCATCGCTAAACATGTCGGTATTAGCGATGCTATATAACTGTCGCTATCAACGTCACTATTTGCATTGCTATTTGCGTCGCTATTTGCATCACATTTGTGATGCAGATAGCGACGGTTTGCGATGCAAACTATCATGGTTACAGAGGAGAAAAAAAAGTTGTGCTGTCCTGCCACATGTAGCACTGTATGCTGTATTTGGGCCATACAAAAGGGTTATAGCAAGGTGTACAATGGTCGTCAAAATGAAGGCAAAGTGTACTTGAATCCACAACTAGACTGATACATAAAATAAATACAAGATTGCTTAATGAAAGCGCTCATGGAATCATGGCAAGATACAAAGGATGATAATAATATAGTGCATAGAAAATGCCTACATAAATCACAGGACCAAAAAAGAAAAGGATGTACGCTCCACGGATCCAAGCGCAAGCTATAGATTCTTACCATCCAAAAGCTCATCCCGTCGCAAAGGAGCATCGAACGGACTCTACAAAAAAAGAAACAACTATAAATCAGTTCACCATACAATAATGCATTTTAATTAAATTTAGTAACTACAGACAAAAAAAATGAGTGACTTACTGGGCTGTGGCGTGCATACAATCTATCAATCAATGCAGTGAGATTGTATCTCTTTGCATATAGAGTCTCTAGGCCAATGGGATCACGGTTTGTAATGGAGTACTGCAAAGAAAACAAAATACAACTGTTAGAAACACAATTGTCAGTACAAGCGATATTGCAAAAAAATAAGCGAGAAGAATAAAAGAAAAACTTACAAAGTCCTCTAGATAAGTCTTGTAGCCGCCACTCCCAAGATGATGGACCACTCCTTCCTCCAGTCGTGTCCTCGCTGCCTCACGCTACTGTCTCTAATGTCTTGGAGAACCTATAGCCTCCTCCCTGAGTTGGCATCAATTATCTGCGTCTAGCCACTCAAGCTTTGAGGCCCTACTCTTAAGTGCCTTGTATGCGTTCGATCGCCTGTGTGACATGTATGCACGCATGCACTCCATCATCTAGCCTGTGGAGAATCTATCTGTTGCAGTGGGTACCAGAAACTCCTCATGCAAGGATGCTACTATGTAGTCCTTGCTCCCCTTTGGTATGTTCTTCCAATAATCCAAGACGTTGTGCCGAAAAACTTATTGGCACAACCCTCTTATACGAGCCATCACCCTCCTCCTCTCATCATTCATGATGACAGCTCCTGTCCTATCATCTACAAGGTATCCATACCCCTCTGGGGTTTGTCTAAGATATATCCTCTCCCACATGCGACCATGCTCCTAGGCATATCTAGGAGACCCCTGTACATCTAGTGTACCCACGGGGGTGGTATCTCTCGGAATAGGATCCATAGAGATGCCACCTGCGGATGGCTGAGCAAAAGCTAGAGTGATTGGATTATACGTTCCCACAGGTGTGACAAATCCCACAAGTGATGCAAATCCAAGAGAACGACGAGACGAAGACAATGCATCGATACCTCCACAACAACCATGTGAGCCACCCTCTCTCAAACTTGCACAAGAGCGAGGAGTAGCACTTGTATCTCGAGCCGACCATGGGCTCACTGCATCCATGTCTCCACATCATCCCCCAAAACCACTCCCTCCATCATCCGGATCCAAGTCTGGAGCATTGACCTCGTCTACTGGAAATCGAAGCATTGGAGTGTCCTGAAGTAGATCAAAAGAAACGGCATGATGGTGTCCGAGACAGTTCGTGGTCTGCCATATCTCTAAATCGAGCCATCTAATCTAGAGAAATACGTGTGAAGATCTCCTGTAGCTCCTCATCGCTCATCCCTTGACTCATTGTGTTGTCCAAATATCCACAAAGGTCACCTGCACAGACAAAATTTGATGTTAGCATAATCAATATAAAGATTCAAGCAAAGCACGATAATATAACTCTAAAAAAAATGATCTTACTTAAAATGCATATTCTAGTGTACCCTTATAAGAGATTCATCAACAAATTGAGTAGGTGGATGCTCCAAGTATGACATAGCCTATGGTCCCATGTCAATCTCTTGACACAACTCTGCATACACTATAAGGTCGATAGAAAGGTCACCACAAAAGGATGAGTCCACCTCGTTCTCAAAGAATTCTTGGTCTCATGTCTTTTCATCATTGTTACCCGATTCTGTCTCCTCTGCATGCTTCAAGCTTTGGGCGGCCTCCACGCCTTGCAATATTGACCCCTCTATCTGCATACTGTCCTCATCTACGCTGGGAACATTGCTTTCATCATATACTCTCACACTTCGGGGAGTTGAAGGTACAGCATACCACCATCGAGGTTGTCGGGGGTTTGGATAGAAAATTACCTATTCAAAATCACATACAAGAGAGATTTAACATTTGTGACATATACTATGTCGTAATAAAAGTTAAAAAAACACGAGTTTATGGACTTGTTTACAATGGACTGACAATACACGCGTGTCATACAAATCTGACTATCTTTTTTCAAAATCTATTTCGAGAAATCCAGATAGACCTCGTCAAACAGTTGCCCTGGCTCCTTCCAGTACCACTTTGAACCACTGCACATCAAATAGGATCATGGAGAAGCTACGATAATCCACCGTAATAATACTTTGTAAGTTCCCAAAATACTCCATCTCTTCTATAACGGTGTTTGGATCTGTGGCTCATCATCAGCTCTCTTGCTCGAACTTTGACATGACACCACAATCCATTGTGGAGTGCATTTTGTCGATACGCTCCACGCGAAAATGTCGTCCTGCGACCAGCCACACTATATATTTTGTATTGTACATTGAAATAGTTAATTAGTTGTCATATATAAAATTTAGATACCACAGCTTATAAAACATGTAGTCACCTTTGGACTCATGCCCTCAAGAATTTCCACTCTTGAGTAAAGATCTCCACCCCTTTGCGAGAGGCTGCGATGATCAAAGCTCCATGCAACCTTCACATAGACATAAACCACAATATCTTCTCTTTTTCTTTTTGAATTTGTTTGAGAAGGGATTTCTTCTCTTGTAACTCAACAAAAGTAACGTCAACTGTCATCTTGGTTTTCTCCCCATTTCTTTGATTCTCCCCCTTTCTTTGCACCTTTCTTTGCGCTCTTCGTTTTATGTTCTCTCCCATTTCTCTTTCTTTGTTGCTCCTCTCTTTGTTTCTCTCCACCCCCTTACGTTTTCTCACTCATTCTCCTTTCTCCCTTCCTCCCTCCCTCTCTCTCTCTTTCCCCATTTCTTTGATGTATTTCAAGTTTATTCTCTCTCTCTCTCTCTCTCTCTCTCTCTCTCTGTGTGTGTGTCTCGTTCTCTCTTCCTTTTTCTTTCTTCTTCTCCCTCTCTCATTTCCTATCTTTCTTACTCTCTCTCTTTTTCTTTGTTGCCCCTCTCTTTGTTTCTATCCACCCCCTTGTGTTTTCTCACTCATTCTCCTCTTTTCCTCCCTCCCTCCCTCTCTCCCCCTCTCTTTGTTTTTCTCTACCCCTCTTGCATGACTACAGTCTTAATAAGTGATTAGTTTAGGCAAGGAACCGGTGGCTTTTGAGGAAGGCACCTCTCACTCTCCAAATTTGTCATATGTTCGATGTGTCATATGCTAGGTGCTAAAAATCTTGTTGCCTAATTTGTCATTGTTGGCTAATAAGGCTCATTTAGTGATGTGGTCTCTGTTGCATGGTGTGTACGCTTTAGAATATTTTTAATGATAAGGTCTATTTTTCACAGTGTATTTTCTTTGTCTAAGCTATGATTGTAGGGGTTTCTAGAGTAAGTCAATATTTGGTCTCTCTATTTCTCAAATTTCTTTATGTATTTTGTGATTTCTTTTTTTGATTTATTTCTTTATATATCTTGTGTTCCTTTGTTAGAAATTTGCAATTTTACTAACTTGCAAGTGTATGTAGGTGCACCACACACAATTAGACTTTTGTTTTCCACAATCAATTTGATTCAATATAAATGCAAGTATCTTCATGATGATGGTGCTCAAACTTTCAATTCAATTATGATATATGTAAACAAGCATTCAATCATAATTTTTACAATGCTACACAATGTGTGAACTCTCTTTTTGATGATCCAACCACTTGTGAGTGATTTTGTAGGCTAATTAAGATGAGATCCTAGTCTTCTTAGGGTTGTCATTTCTTAGATGTAGTCACTTTTGATGACCTAGTTGCATGAGGTCCAAGGGCTTGACTATCACTATTAGTGCTACCCCCACTCAAGTTGTTCTCACCAAATGGTTCCAAATGAGCTTAAGAATAATTTTAGGCTGACTACTCAAGGTATGAAGTGAGCCTTTAGCACTTACTTTGGAAGTGAGCGTATCAAAAGTGTTGGCATAATTTCTTTTGCCTCTATCTAGCACTCTGAAAACACTCCTAAAGGTGTCCAAACAAGTGAGTTGAGTTGAGCTTCCCATTAGTGAGACTTGGTTACTCCTTCTCAAGTGCAATGGCCCTTGTGACGTGTCAAAGGTGTAGGGAGCTTCTTTCACCAAGCTTTTAACCATGAAATGTCCTCTTACATGACTACGGTCTCTCTTTGTTTTTCTCTACCCCCTCGTGTTTTCTCATTCATTCTCCTCCCTCCCTCCCTCCCTCTCTTTCTCTATTATGTTTCATGTTTATTTTCTCTCTCTCTCTCTCTCTCTCTCGTTCATTCTTCCTTTTCATTTCTTCTTCTCCCTCTCTCATTTCCTGCCTTTCTCCCTTAATGCACCTCATTCTCAACAAAAACAAACAAAAGAAAAGAAGAAAGAACAAGAACAAACCAAGAGGGAGCAATGTACTCACCGCAAAGGCTCAAAGATGGATTCTTTGTCTCCTCTTCGCAATGGCTCCTCTTTGCCCTTCGTACACTTCCTCCTCTTCTTCACAAATAGTGGTGGCAGTGGGGAGAAGCTCTCCTTCATTCTCTTTCTCTCTTTCTCTCCCTCTTCCTCCTTCTTTCACTCTCTCTTTCACAAACTCTTTCGCAAAATATCATGCTCGGGTTTCGGCCATATTTTTTTTGTCTGAGTACCATCATTATTTGTGTCTCTAAATGCATCGCTAATAGCGACATCACTAATTTGTGTCGAAACTTGGTGTCACTATTCCCCCCTTCCCTTGTAGTGTCCATCTCACAAGAAACCCTCCCAACCACTCGAGGCTTCCAATCAGGACCAATGAAGCTCGAAATCTAGTATATGAGGACCCCTTCTTGTCATGGCAGTGAGTGAAGAGATGATACTCTAGAGCGAGAACACTACAGCATATAGACCCAATAGCGACGTTTACAGCAACGGAATTATTAATGGAAAAAATTACCCCCGTCATCACTATTCATGTCGCTATTAGAGAAGCAATCGATTCGTTGCTATTAGGTTAGCGATGCTAATAGTGACGCACATAGCGATGCTAATAGAGATGCTAATAGCGACGCTAATAGAGGCACTAATAGCGATGGTGCAGAGTAAATTTTCGACACAAATAGCAATGGTTACAAAGGGGAAAAAAATTAGGTGGCAGGGCATGTAACCCTGCCACCCTTCTAGCTATATGCACTAAATATTCTTGCATAATTCATTTGCCAATGTCACCTACACCTAATGTCTAAAAATTGTGTATCAGATTTTCAAAAAAAAAACTGAATTCTTTGATTGCAAAAGCTAGATATAATCAATTCGAAAAGGTATTTCGCAAGGAGCTTTTTCATCACTTGCTTAGGCCCAAGAAGAAAAAGAGCTTGTGATTGCAAAAGCTAGATATAATCAATTCAAAAAAGTATTACTCAAGGAGCTTTTTTATCACTTGTTAGGCCCAAGAAGAAGAGCTGCACTTCAAGCTTTCATTTTAGTCAGAACCCTGAGGTATGAATAAGTCCCATCGATCTTCTGCTCACTCTAGCTTATTCTTAACTTGTTCAAGTCTTTTTGGGGGAGCATTTGGACATTTGTAAGAGTTATACCATGGTGTTGGAGCCAGAAACACTTATATAGGGAGTGGTAGTGTCTCTAAGCTCTACTTCTTCCTTCTTGTTTTTACCTATGTCTTGTCTTCACCCTCAATCTCAATGGATGGAAGTGTTTTAAGATCAAAAGAATCAAGCTCATCTTCCCCCTTCTCAAACTCCATTTCTTGAGCTCAGACTAGTTGCTGTACTCCAACTAGATCCTTGAAACAAACAAATTTCTCTTTACCAAGTGATTTGGTAAAGATATTTGCTACTTGATCTTTTGTCTTCACATGAAGTAGATCAATCTATCTTGCAAGTACCATTTCCTTGATGAAATTGTAATGAATCTCTATGTGTTTGGATCTAGTATGATAGATAGGGTTGCTAGCCAGCATCACATTACTGAGATTCTCACAATGCAATGTGACTTTGCTGTCCAACTGGATACCCAAATCATGTAGTAATTTCACAAGCCAAACTGCTTCACATGCCGCTAAGGTTGCACCCATGTACTCCACCTCTGTATACTAGATAAAGCAATGGTGGGCTGCTTCTTACTACTCTAGCTGATCATACTACTGCCCAAATTGAAAGCATAGCCACTGATTGACCTCCTATCATAGACACAACTAGCCTAATCAACATCCATATAACCTGTCAAGTAAAATGATTTTCCATGCTCATAAAACGTCCCATAATCAGCAATACCCTTCACGTACTACATAATCCTCTTGAGTACATCTAAGTGTGGCTTATGAGGTTTTTGCATAAATTGGCTAATCAGTCCCACTGCATAATTCAAGTCAGGATGGGTAATAGTAAGGTAAACCAGGCTGCCCACCATCTATCTGTATATGATGACATTCTCGATCTTAGTCCCAACATCAACTGCAAGTTTGACATCTTGATCCAATGGTGTTTTCATGGCTTTACACTCCGTCATGCTATATTTCAGCAACATATCATGAGCATATTGTTTTTGCAACAGCCATATATCTTAAGGTGTAGACACAACTTCAATCCCGAGAAGTACTTTAGCTCACCAAGATCCTTGACTTTGAATTCAGCCTGTAACATTGCTTTAATTTTAGCAATCCCATGATCATCATCTTCAGTGATGATCAAATCATCGACATGAACCACCAGAAAAACATAACCATACTTTGTCTTCTTTGTAAACAGGTTGTGATCTGTATGACCCTAAGGTTGCTCCATACACACCTTAGGTTGTGTACATAACCCACATGCTGCTCCATATATACCTCCTCAAGCAAGTCACCATTCAAGAATGCATTTTTGACATCCATCTGCCATAATTTTCAGCCCTTAGAAGCCACTAATGCAATGACTATTCTCACCATTTCCATCTTGGCAACTGAACTGAAAGTCTCCTCATAATCTAGGTTGTATTGTTGTGCATATCCCTTTACAACCAGCCGGGCTTTATACCTTTCCAATGAACCATTTGACTTACATTTCTCTTTATAAACCCATTTTCTTAAAGACATCGAGCACCTCATCCTTGTACTTCAAAATGTACAGCCATGTGTATCAACTAAAATCATCTATCCAACCGATAGTAGATTGTTGCAAATTCTGTTTTGAACCAACAATAGATTCTTGGTAATAGAAGGTACATGTAGTACATCATGTAGGCTCTTCTTTCTGCCATCATAGCTGCAATAGTCTACCTTCCTACTGGTGGGCCATCCCGCACTCGTGCCCAAAATCTTTCAATCCCTTTCAGCTCCTAGTCTTGCATGACTTCCTGAACAACCTTATGAAAAGATCTTTTCGAGATGAGAAGCTTGTATCCGTGCTGGATTCTCCTTATCTCCCGAAGGGTGATAGTGTCCGGTTTCCATCTCCTCTTCTTATGTGGTGGTCGTTGTGCTCTATGGGGAGCACCTACTGTTGCACTAGAGGAGGCTCCACCTTGTGCTCTAAGTGGCGGGCCTTGGCATGAGGCCTTCCCATGGTCGAGAAACGACAACATGCTTGCTTGGTGCCTGCCATGCAAGCTCGAGGAGGGCAAGATGGAGAAGAGACAGAGGTTGGGGGTGTGAGAATGAAGGAAGCAAAGAAAGTAAGATGTGAAAATGAGAAGAAGAATGAACTTTTAACCCATTTAAACCCCAAAATCGGGTTAATGCAGCTTCATACGCACTGTCCATTATGCGATCATAAATCTATAACCTTTTATCGGAATGCGACAAAACTTCACATGCGCACTCGTTAGGTGCCCAAGAGCCCAAAAAAAAGGGTGCAGACCCTTGGTTCGAAGTTTGGCATCTAAAGAATTCTTTTGCACTTTTCTCCTCATTCTTCTCCTTCACGGGTTTTCTCCTTCTCCTTTGTAGTTGTCCCCTCTCTTTTAGTGGATGCGGTGGCAATGGGAGTGGCAGTGTCAGCCTCTCTCTCTCTCTCTCTCTCTCTCTCTCTCTCTCTCAATATCCCTTGTGTTGATCTGTCTCCCTTCTTCTCTCTATACATCTCTTCATCAACAAAAAGAAAGAGAGAAGTAAAGAAAAGAGGAAAACAAAGATAGAAGAGAGAATGTACTTACCTCAAAGCTTGAAGAAGAATCCTTTCGCGCTTCTCTCCTTCTTCTTCTTCTCCTTCACGGGTTCCCTCCTGCTTCTTTGCAGTTGTTCCCTCTCTTTTTGTGGTGGATTGGCGATGGCAGCGGCCTCTCTCTCTCTCTCTCTCTCTCTCTCTCTCTCTCTCTCTCTCTCTCTCTCTCTCTCTCTCTCTCAATCTCCCTTGCGCACGTTGATCTCTCTCACTTCTTCTCTCTATATACTCTTCATCAACAAAAAGAAAGAGAGAAGTAAAGAAAAGAGAAAAACAAAGAGAGAAGAGTTAATACACTTACCTTAAATCTTGAAGAAGAGTCCCTTCGTACTTCTCTCCTTTTTTTCTCCTTCATGAGTTCCTTCCTTCTCCTTTACACTTGCCTCCTCCCTCTTCATGGATGGCGGCAGTGGTGGCGGCCTCTCTCTCTCTCTCTCTCTCTCTCTCTCTCGCTCACTTGTTTACAAACCTGTAAAATGCCATGCTCGGGTTTCAACACATTTTTATGAAGCCCCTCTCTCTCCCGTTTTTTATTTCTCTCCATCTCTCTCTTCCTTTCCCTTCCTTCTTCTCTCTATTTCTCTTCCTCCTTCCCTCCCCACTCTCACTCACACTCATCTCATTGCAAAGATAATCAAAGATAGAAAATAAAAAGCTTAAAAAACAAAGATATTGAAAGAAATGTCACCCCACCTCTCTTTATCTCTCTCTCCCCCTTCTCCCTTTACTTTTCTTTCTTAACCTTCCCTCTCATTCTCTCATTGTTTTCCTATTTCTCTCTCCCTCTCTCTCGCTCTTTATTTTTTTCTCTCTATCTCTCTTTCTCCCTCCCTCTCTCTTCTTTTCACTCTCATTCCTCTCTTTACCTCACCCTTCTTTTCTACCTCCTCCTCCTCTCTTCCTTTCTCCTCCCTCTCTCTATTTCTCTCCCCCTCTCTTTCTCTCTCTATTTTCCTTTCTTTGTTTCCTCTCTCTTTGTTTCTCCCCCCTCTCTCTCTCTCTCTCTCTCTCTCGTTGTTTCTCTTACTCATCCTCATTTCTCCCTCCCTTCATCTCTCATTTCTCTCTTCCTCTTTCTCTCTGTTTCCTTTCTCTCCCTCTTTCTCTCTTCCTCTCCCTTCCTTCTTCTCCCTCCCTTTCTCCTTCCCTCTCTTTCCATGTATCTCTTTGCAAAGAAAAACAAAAAAAGAAAAGAAGAGAACACAAAAATAAAGCAAGAAGAGGTAATGCACGTACCTCAAAGGCCTGAAGATGAAACCCTTTGTACCTTCTCTTCACACCTTCCCTCCCTTCTCCCTTGCACACTTCTCTTTCTTCTTCGTGTATACTGGTGACGGCGGTGACCATGGTGATGAGCTCTCTCTCTCTCTCTCTCTCTCTCTCTCTCTCTCTCTCTCTCTAAGCTTTAAGCTCTCTCACTCTCTCTTTCATTCTTTCTCACAAATGTTTTCTTGGCAAATGTCATGCTCGGGTTTTCGAAAATTTTTCTCAGACCGGCGTCGCTATATGCATCACTATTTGCGTCGCTATTCATTTCTCTATTAGCGTCCCTATATGCGTTGCTAATAGCGACGCTTTTAGTGACACCACTTTTTTGCGTCGCAAATGGCCATCGCTATTGCCCCATTCCCTTGTAGTGGAAGTGCTAGAGCTACGAATGCAGTCAAGAATGTGGATAACACATCATCACACACAACTCCATCCCAAGTTCTATCGTCGTCACAGATTAAAATGATTGAATACAAAGATTAAGAATGTAAGTAAAAGATCTTTCAATATTTGATGAATAATTCATAGCTTAACAAATAGGAAAAAAAAGGGAGTTCAATAAGAAATAAATAAAGTAAGAACCATTATTTTAGATTTTGATTTTTCAAAGGTAGAATAAAATTGCACAGCATTGTAATGCATTGAATATTTGCATATAAATAAAGTGTATTAAAAGTAAATCAATTTTTTATTTTGAAAGGATTATTAGAGAAATCTACAATAAATTAAGAATCAAGCAAACTTAGAGAAATAATTTTTTGATATTTATAAATCATGTAAACATAGAGAAATATTTTCTTAGATTTATAAATCATGTAAACATAGAGAAAAAAATTATTAGCATGTATGAGTCATATAAATTGAATTAAAAAAATTAAAGTAAGCAATTAAATTCATTGAATTGAAGTATCATCTTTAATAGAGAAAATTTTGGCATTATTAATTAAGCCAAAATTATTAAATTGCATATGTAGCCCTTAGAATTTATTGAATGGCACAATTAGCTGTTAGAACCTAGGATATTCAAATCAACTCACTTTGCCAACATAACAAAGTGAAATACAAATCCTAGGTTATGAAGTAATAAAAAAGATGATATAATTCTCCTTCAAAAAAATAGAAGCCTAAAATTCCTAGGGAAAATAATCACCTTGTTGACTTACACAACTTTCGAAATAAAAATTGAGATTCCAAGGTTCCAACTTAGTTTCCACAATTAAGACAAATTTTAACCATATCCCAATACATCTCTTCTTCTCCTTCTCATTCTCTCTCTCTCTCTCTCTCTCTCTCTCTCTCTCTCTCTCTCTCTCTCTCTCTCTCTCTCTCTCTCTCTCTCTCTCTCTCTCTCTCTCTCTCTCTCTCTATAATCACCAACAATTGGCATAGGGTAAAAGGATAAAAAACCAATCGCTTAGCTAGCCAAATAAGCTGAGGCTTTTATAAGCTTAAGCCTTAGTTTTAAGGCTATTAAGTGTGTTACTAGCCGTTGAGTTATCTCGTAGCTCATCGTGCGGTATATTTTACTCTCTATTGGTAGTGATGATTTTGAGGATTATTCATGTGATGTGTATCGCATAGATCTTGATCGTTTAGAACAAAGATGGCATCATAATTGATGATGAGTGGTGGTGGCACTTGATTACAAAGTCCGTGCAGTTGATTAGTACATTAGTCAATTTGTTTTTCTTTTCTCTTTTTAAGTTATAAACCTTACATGTTTGCCCCCCTTTCACACATGGGGAGGGCTGGGACACTATAGTATGTGACTTATATATGTATGTATCCATTTGTTTGGTCTCATGAGCTCATTATTTCTCTCCCCCCCCCCCTCTCTCTCTCTCTCTCTCTCTCTCTCTCTCTCTCTCTCTCTCTCTCTCTCTCTCTCTCTCTCTCTCTCTCTCGCCTCTCCTTTCTTTTTCACTTGTCCTTCCTCTCTTCTTCTCTCTGTGTATGTGTACACACACATACATGTATAGTTTTTATGCTCTCTCTCTCTCTCTCTCTCTTTTCTCAAAGAAAGAATATTTATATGTGTGTGCGTGTGTGTATTTATATGCACGTGCTTGTTTAATACATGTGTTTTCATTTGTATGGTCTTATAAGTGCATATCCTTTCTTTCTCCATCTCATGGCTTTTTTCTCATCTTCTTTCTTCTTTTTCATGAGTCTCATGTCTCTCAATGTCTTACACCTCATATGTGTACATGTTGTGTATGCATGCATGCATGTGTGTAGGTATACACATATGTGTGCATTTAATGCATGTGTTTCCATTCATTTGGTCTCATAAGTGTATGTGTTCTCTCTCCCTCTCACCATTTTTCTATTGTCTCCTTTCTTTTTTTCTTGAGCCTCAATCTGTCTCTTATCTTTTTTCACTTCATATATGTGCATGTTACATTCACATGTGCATGCATGTGTATATATATATGTGTATGCTTGCATGTATGTGTGTAGGTATGCATTTGTGCATGGATGTATGTGTCTGCATGTGTTTATATATATGTATGTACACACAAGATTGTATCGATTCTCTCTTTCATAGTTGTCACTCTCTTTCTCCTAGATTTTTCTAGTCTCCCTCCTCCACTCTCTCTCACTCTCTCTAGTTTTTCCTCACTCATATGTTTGAGTATCTATGTTTATGTCTCTATGCATATGTATATATGCATACATGCATATATGTGTTTGTATATATGTGTACATATGTATATATATATTGTGTGTGTGTGTGTGTACCATATATGCACATGTATGGGTATTCTTAGTATATATACATATTACATGCATATGTTCAACCATTAAAATATCATTTCATCAAGAAAATCTCTCTTTTATAGAATATGTGTATTTGTGGGAGTCTTTAGAGTATGCACACATTGAATGGATATATTCAACCATTAAAATATCATGAGAGAAAGCCACGAATAACTTTTCAAATGCTCACAAATCCTCTTTTCATTATCATATCACTCTTTAAAAGAAAACCTCTCTTTATTTTCAAGAAAAACCCTTCAAGAGAGAGAGCCATGTGTATGTGTGTGTGTGTGTGGGGAGAGAGAGAGAGAGAGAGAGAGAGAGAGAGAGAGAGAGAGAGAGAGAGAGAGAGAGAGAGAGAGAGAGAGAGAGAGAGAGAGAGAGAGAGAGAGAGAGAGAGAGTTGCTTAACTTTTCAAAGACTCACATTTTCCTTTTTTTCTTATTAAATCACCCTTCGAAAAAACTCATCTTTATTTCTTGAATACCAAATCTCTCCTCCTTGTGCCACATAGGCTCGAGGGTTTTCTTCTTCATTTAGGAGCCACCAAGTCGTGGACTAAATACCTTTATATCATGTATATGTAGGTTGATGCATTTTAGTCATAGCAACAATTCTCAAAGATATTGTAACACATACCTTTTTTTGATAATATAAAAATATATTCACATAATAATAAACTAAGCTTGTTTATGAATCTATCTACAATTGTTCAAACCATATCACA